>NC_086128.1:55090535-55415026 GCF_963921235.1 Mobula hypostoma | reverse complement strand
TGTACTTGGTAAGTGGGAGGCCTTCAAAAGTAAAATTTTGAGAGTACAAAATTTATATGTGCATGCCGGAATAAAAGATTAAGATAACAGGTTTAGGGAACCTTGGTTTGCAAAGAATATTGAGGCCCTGATTAAGGAAAAAAGGAGGTGCATAGACAGGATGAGGTCTGTGGGTAACTCTTTGGACTGTTGGAGAAGCGAGAGGAAATCCATACACACGCAGGAAGAACATACAAACATTGTTACAGTGAATGCCAGAATTGAACTCCAAACTCAGATGCTCTAAGCTGTAATGGCATTGCATGAACCACTACACTACATTTTTTTTTAGTGTGTACCCAATAAAATCATTTTAATAGTCTTATTCAGATCACATCCTCTTTCTCCATTGCTCTGATGAATTCAAGCCAATGACACACAACCTGTCCTCATGATTTAATCTTCTGGCGAATTTCCAAAGCTGAAATATTCCTCGTCACTGATACAGCTGCAATTAATGAAGTGCTACCAAGAGGATCTGACTAAATACTTAATATGTGGCTTTTCCATCTATTGGATGAAATGAAATGTTTTTAATAAGTGAGTGGTAGTAGATGGTTGCCTCTTTGACTGGTGGTATGTTGCAGGGATCACTGTTGTTTGTCATCTGTATCAATGATCTGGATGATAATGTGGTGAATTGGATCAGTAAATTTGTGGAATACACCAAAACTGGGGAGGTAGTGGACAGTGAGTAAGGCTATCGTAGCTTGCAGAGGGATCTGCATCAGCTGGATAATGGGCTAAAAATCGCAGCTGGAATTTAATGCAGATAAGTGTAAGGTTTTGCCTTTGATAGAACCAGCCAGGGCAGGTCTTATACAGTGAACGGTAGGGCACTGACCAGTGTGGTAGAGCAAAGGGATCTGGAAATACAGGTCTATCATTCATTGAAAGTGGTGTAAAGTGGTGTAAAGAAAGCTTTTGGCACATTGGCCTTCATGAATCAAAGCATTGAGTACAAGAGATGGGATGTTATGTTCAAGTTGTATAAGACTTTGGTGTGGCATAATTTGAAGTATTGTGGTCAGTTTTGGTCACCCATCTACAGGAAAGATGTAAACAAGGTTGAAAGAGTGCAGAGAAAATTTACAAGGATGCTACTGGGTCTGGAGAACATAAGTTATAAGAAAAGATTGAATAGGTTAGGACTGTATTCCTTAGAATGTAGAAGATTAAGAGATTTGATAGAGGTATACAAAATGATAGGGTAAATGCAAGCAGGCTTTTTCCACTGAGAATGGGTGGGGCTACAACTAGAGGTCATGGGTTAAGGGCGAAAGATGAAAAATTTAAGGGCAACAATAGGGGAAACTTCTTCACTCAGAGGGATGTGAGAGTGTGGAAAGCGCTACCAGCACAAGTGGTACATGCATGCTTGATGTCAACACTTAAGAGAAGTTTGGATAGGTACCTGGATGGTAAGGGTATGGAGGGGTATGGAAGGCTATGGTTCTGGTGCAGGTAGATGGAAGTAGGCAGTTTAAATGGTTTGGCATGGACTAGATGTTTGTTTTATGCTTCATCAATGCTTAGCTTTGCAATTTCATTGCCCCATACCCGAATTAAACTTTCCCTGTAAGGAAAGGTTATTTGGTTAGGACTTTATTCCCTGGAATGTAGGAGAATGAGGGGAGGTTAATGAACAAATATAACATTATGAGAGGTCTGCAGTCAAGCATTTTCCACTGTGATTAAAATCTACAGATGCTGGAAATCCTAGCAACACACACAAAATGTTGGAGGAACTTAGCAGGCCAGGCAGCATCTATGGGAAAGGTACAGTCGACGTTTCGGGCCGATAGATACTGCCTGGGCTGCTGAGTTCCTCCAGCATTTTGTGTGTGTTCCACTGAGGTTAGTTGAGACTAGTATTAAAGGTCAAAGGTTAAGAATGAAAGGTGAAATATTTAAGGAGAACTTGAGGGGGAAATTCTTCTCTCAGAAGGTAGTGAGTGTGGAACAAGCTGCCAGTCGAAGTGGTAGATGTGGTTTCAATTGCAACATTTAAGAGAAGTTTGGATAGATACATGTTTGGGAAGGGTATGGAGGCTTTGGTCCAGGTGTGGATCAATGGGACTAGGCAGATTAATAGTTTGGCATGGACCAAATAGGGCAAAAGGCTGTAGTGTTGTATGACTCTATGACATTTATCCTATTCCAGATGAGAAGGTAATGGAAATTTGAAAGAGAAAAGATGTAAAAACCAGATGAGTAAGTCCATTTTTATTGGTGAATTAGGACTAGCTGGGTGAGTGTCACGTTTGGCATGAACATCATCCCTGTTGTATTGCTCCATGTCTGAAGCAGGAACCATCAGGTTCAAGAGCAGTTTCCATCCCACTGCACTGTTAGACTCTTGCATACACTTCTCATAGACTGGAAATGAACTCTTGATCTCAATCTACCACACTGCTTATGCACTTTATTTGTCTACTTGTCTTGTATTTTCTCTAAAACTGTAATGCTATTTTCTCATTCTGTTTTGATTTTTTACTGTCTCAGTGGATTTGTCTATGGAATGATCTGTCTGAATGGCATGCAAACCAAAGGTTTTCACTGTATCTCAGTTCACATGATAATAATAAACCAATTCCAATTCATTCATTTCTCACCACTCGCAATCCAATGCTGAACTGGCAACCTCCTCAGCTGTGCTTCACGTCTGTGAGCTTTGCGGTAATTTGCCCCGCTAATATAATGAACTGATACTGAGGATTTGGACACACAGGTCTAAGGGCTCAATTTGGTCAGCTGTCTGGAATGGACAACCATTGCTGTCTGGAGTGGGCAACCTTGGCCAGGTCCAGAATGCAATCTGGAATCACCCAGCCCAACTCTGGATAAACAAGTAATGGGTGGGCAGTGTGCTAGGCCATTACTTGTTTATCTGGGGTTGGGCTGGGTGGTTCCATACTGAACTCTAGACCTGGCCAAGGTTGCCCACTTCAGACGGCAATAGTTGCCATTTCCAGATAGCTGACTACACTTTGGTCAGTATGGTCAGCTCACCAACTTGGCAAATAAGAAATCTAATCAGGGCTTTGTTCTTTGAGCATGAGATAATTCAAAGATATCTTAGTGAAAACAAAGCAATAAATTTGTGTTTGGAAGACTAGCAATTGGATGAGTGCTTTGCCCTTTAAGTAAGCTTCAAGGAATAGATGGAGAAGGGTAGGAGAGTCTTACCTTTGGAGTACACCACACCAACTGCAGTTGAAGCTCTCCTCAGCATTGACACAGGCGTTACAACTCAGATGTTGCAGACACACTGTGAATAAGAGAGAGGAGAGGACTGCATGAATTCAGTGAATTACTGGAGGAAACAGACAGGAAAAAAATAATCTCTGGAATTAATCACTGCACCAAAATCATTAGGAGGGAATTACCCCAAATCAGCCTGGAATAATTGAAGACAGGAGTTAAACCAAATATCTCCATGGGATTCAAAGCACTTCCATTGTAACACATAACATATACTGAAGGAACTCAGCAGATCAGGCAGCATCTATGGATGGGAATAAACAGTCGAAGTTTCAGGCCGAGACACTTAATCAGGATTGGAAAGAAAAGGGGAAATGGCCAGAATAGAAAGTGGGTGGGGGGGAAAGGAGTACAAGCTGGCAGGTGATAGGTGAAGCCAGGTGAGGGGGAAGGTAGGTGGGTGGGGAAAGGGGAATGATGTGAGAAGCTGGCAGGTGATAGGTGAGAAATGTAAAGGGCTGAAGAAGAAGGAATCTGCAGGGGAGGAGAGAGGACTTCCATTGTAAACATTTAACAGAGCAATTTCACAAGAAGAGAGCAGAAGTCTTCTTCACGTCATCATGGTAAAGCTTAACCTGCAGATCTTTTATTCAACACTAAATTATCAATTCTTAGTCTTCTTGGCTTCCACCCTAAGCTGAATTCTTCCCCATCTCCAGTGCTGTCAATGTTAATTCTATAATACTGTCATAGAGGCATAAAGTATACAGCACAGAAACAGGCCCTTCAGCCCATCTCGTCCATGCCAAACTATTATTCTGCCCAGTCCTATCGACCTGCACATGGACCATAACCCTCCATATCCCTCCCAACCATGTACTTATCCAAATATCTCTTAAATGTTGAATTTAAATCTGCATTCACTACTTCTGTTGGCAACTCGTTCCATATTCTTACCACTCTGTCAGTGAAGAAGAACCCCGCCCCCAGTTTCCCCTTAAACATTTCACCTTTTACCTTTAATTCATAACCTCCAGTTCCAGTCTCACCCAAGAATAGTAGAAAAAGCCTGCTTGCATGTACCCCTAGATATACACTTCACAATTTTGTCTACCTTTATCATCACATATGACCTTATTAGCCTCCATAGTTTTCTTACATTACTTTTATTGTCATGCACTTTAAAACATTGTTTACTTCACTGTTAGGAAGCCTGTATTTAGTTGTATTTAGTTGTGAACATGTGCAGTAGATTGCAAGGTACATGGAAGCAATGTGTGTATTCAATCACTCATGTTGGAACTAACATAGTCAAAGTTTACAGCCTCCACCCTTCCTTCCGGATACTGCCACATTCCTGTTTATCCCATTAGTTCCCTAGGCCCTCATTAAATTGACTTCAGGATTCAATCCTATGTTTTCAAAAGACTCTTGGCTTTCACCCACACCGCTTTAGTGATTCAAGTCAGCTGTATCCTACATAGCACATTGGACTTATGGGTGCCAGCTGTGGCTTAGATGAGCAGGAGGTTAAAGGTTCAAGTCTTGTTCTAAAGACTTGATCACGGAAATCTTTCCTGATGTCGCAGCCTAGTACTGAGGGATCACTGAACTAACTGACAGAGGCAGACATTTTAGTGACATGTTACACAGAGGCCCTGACTGCACTCTCAACTAGATGTGACAAGTGCACTATTTTGATGTAGAGTGGAGAGTAGCTATTATGCGACCATCAACTATTGATACCTTGTTTAGATTTTACTGTGCTACTAATTGTGTGAGTTTGCTGTTTGTGAGTCATTGTGCCTGCATTTCCTTCACCGCTATGGTCTTGCATTGAAAAAAGTACTTTGCATGCTGTAAAGTACTATCTGATCACGTGAAAAGTGTTATTTTAATTAGAATTATTGGAGACCAGAAAAGAGTAAGGAGATTAAAACTGGGCCACAAGAAGATGCCTGTGATTGGTTACTTGGTTGGTTGGTTGGTTGGTTGGTTGGTCGGTCAGTTGGTTGGTTGATTGGTTGTTTGGTTGGTCAATTGGTTGGTTAGTTTACTGGTAGGTTAGTGGGTTGATTAGGTGGTTGTTTGGTTGGTTGGCTAGTTGATCGGGTGGTTGATAGATTGGTAGTGTTACATACCTCATGGATATCTTGTGACTGTCTTATGAGGATGATGTAATGGTCTTACGGAGGTCACATGATGTAATTTTCCCACCGATGTGAGGTCACGTGATGACATGTTCACCAGGGGTATAAAAGGAGACCCCTGGGGTGACGCAGTTAGTTTTCCAGTTAGATCGTCAGTCAGATACTCCGCTCCGCTGTGTATTTGCCTTATGACACAGTTTCCATTTAAAATGGAGTTTTACGTTCTATTGTAAGGTACAAAAGTGCTGGACCGGCAGTTTAACCAATTTCTGCCAGGTTTGTTGATGTATCTTTTCAGTAGTATTGGAGAGTGGAGACGGGAACCTGAAGGAGTCGTTCGACGGTTGAAAGGATCCACTATTATTAAATTTGTTCAAGAAACAGTGATCTGCATGAGATAGTCTCTGCTAAAAGTGGCAAAAAAGGCTGTGCAGGATCTATTATCCAGAGGGAAGGGTCAGTACCTTTAAACTGTTTTATTTCCATCATCGTGAAACCTGCGGAGAAGGCAGGATCCGGCTGGGATTGGTGTGACGTTGTGTCTTCGAGGAATTCTTTACTTCAGCAAAGTCTCTCCTAATTGATTGTATAAATCTCTTGGATATTCAAACTTACCATTCTAAGAACTGTGTTTGAATTTACCGCTTTAAGAACTGTTTTTGCATTTACCGCTTTAAGAACTAGTACTGAGTGGCGGTTTGTTAAATAGCCACATAGCAGTTTACTTCCGGTTAAGATTTTCGTTTGTTTATTTTTTATATATTGAGCAGAGTTTAATAAATATTTGTTTTTATAAAATCAGACTCAATTCAATTCTATATTCATTGTTGCTGGTCACGTGACAGTAGGTTGTTTGGTTCGTCATTGGTCAGTTGGTAGGCTGGTTAGTTGGTCTATCAGTTGTTTAGTTGATAAGTAGGTCGATCGGTTGGTTGGTCAGTTGGTAGGTTGGTTGGTAGGTTTGTTGGCAGGTTGGTCAATGTTTGTCATTTGATTCATTGGTAGATTAATAGATTGGTTGATCAGTGGTTCATTGGTTGGTTGTAGGTTGGTCAGTCAGTCAGTCAGTTTGTTGGTTGGTCAGTTGGTTGGTTGTGTAGCTACCGGGGGAACAGAGGGTTGCGACTGTCCCCCTAGAGGGATATGTCACTACCATTTACGAGAAAGATTACAGGTTCTGACATCACGAGATTCCTTTGAAAACAGTGTTATTAATGACAGGATGACAAATTATTTCAAAGTCATGAGGACATGAATATTTGTGGTGGGGGGAAAGTATAATGCCTTGGTTCACGACAAAAAGAAAAGGGCCCATTCTAATTAAACAGTCAAATGTGTACAAGTTGGAGCTCATCTTGAACTTCTCTGTCACTCACACACTGACCCTCGGTCAACGTGAATGCCCACACCAACTTCTGACCATTGCTCGCAATCCATCTCGAACAACCGGGTCTCCCACCGGATTGTATGCTACGACTGGTTCTCCCAAGCATCTTCTCTCTCCATCTCCCACCAAACACAAGCCCAAGACCAACCTTTATTGTCCCTCACCAATAAAACCTCCTGCTAATTGGATGATACACATTCCACATCATCCCTTATCTTCAACAATAACCCAAACAGGCTGAAAGCAGAACAGCAGCTCTTACAGAGCGGCTAAATGAAATACCTGCAGCATAACAGTAAAGATGTGAACCAGGGCACTGCACTCTCCCCCCACCACAAATAGTCATGTCTTCATGACTTTGAAATAATTTGTCATCCTGTCATTAATAACAAAGGAAATTGTGATGTCAGAACCTCCAATCCATTTGTAAATGGTCGTGACATATCTCACTTGGGGGATAGTCGCAACCCTCTGTTCTCCTGGTGCTACATAGGCCAGACAACCTGGAGGTCTCCTGACTCTTTGAGACCTCTGTATCCTATCATCTATGTTTTCAGTTTCAGACACTCCTTGGGATACTCCTGGTCTACATGGCGAGGCCTCCCCTGTCTCTAACTCGTGCCTTCCGGCAATTCAGGCCCCTCTGCTACTTGGCTCAGCTCAGCTTCATTCCCAGTTACTTTAGAGCCCAGCCCCGCCCCTTTCAGGGTCCTGCTGAAAACCTGTCTGTTCACAGATAGTCCCCCCGATTTCACCTGCCTCAATGTGAGAAGGGTTGGGATTCTCTTCCTCAAATTAGTGGAGAGTTAGCAAAACGCAGCATATACCACACCCCCATTTCCTCATCCTCCAAGTTGGAATCAGGGCGGGGTCCAGTCTAATCTTTCCTGCTGCTTGTCCTTTAGTCTCCCCACATCACCGCAGAGTCCTCTTACTAGGTGTAGGGTCTAGGTCAGGGTCTGGTTCAACATACACTTCTTGTCCCAGAGGTAGAAGGTGGTTCTGATGGAGAATCTTGACTGGCCCATTCTCATCCTCTAGTTTCACCTGGAAAACTGGTACATTTGGCATCTGACTCTCCACTACATAGGGCGTAGCCACCCAGCGGTCAGCCAACTTATGCTTCCCAGGTAGCTCCAAATTCCTTATGAGGACTCGGTCTCCCGGCATGAGTTAGGAGAACCTAACCTTTTGATCATACCTCCAAGGTCTCCAAGGTTCCAAGCATGTCTAGCAAGGTCCGATTGAACCTCTTGGGCTGGGAATCACCCTACAGGTGATAAGGCGTAGTCCTTGACTTCCCAACTCCAAGCATGCTCAGTAACTCATATATGAACCTACTCTCGAAATCCCATCCCTGATCACTATGTATCCACCTAGGGAGGTCATAATAAATGAAATACTTCTCCCATAACACTTTGGCCACTGTGGACGTCCTCTGGTCCTTGGCAGGGAAAGCATATCTGGTGTAGTGGTCTGTAATGACCAAGACATTCGCCATGTTGCTGGCATCTGGCTCTGTTGATAGGAAATCCATACACACCAGGTCAAGGGGCCCCGTACTCTGTAAGTGGAACAAGGGAGCTGCCCTCGTAGGCAACATCTTCCTCCGTACACATCGAATGCACAACTTGCAGTATTCTTCGACCTCCGGCTTCATTCAGGGCCAGTAGAACTGGTCTCTGAGCAACCCATAGGTCTTTTCAACCCCCAAATTGGCCAGAAGTCATAGTCATAGGCATAGTCATACTTTATTAATCCCGGGGGAAATTGGTTTTCATTACAGTTGCTCCATAAATAATAACTAGTAATAGAACCATAAATAGTTAAGTAGTAATATGTAAATTATGCCAGTAAATTATGAAATAAGTCCAGGACCAGCCTATTGGCTCAGGGTGTCTGACCCTCCAAGGGAGGAGTTGTAAAGTTTGATGGCCATCATCATCATGAAGTGACTTCAACACAATCTTCTGATACTTCTCAGGCAGGACCAGTTGGGAACGCCGAGTCTGGTTCTGAGGCGACGTGATCTGGTATGGGATCTGGTTCCTCAACTCCAATCTGGGCCATTCTCTCAGTAATGGAGACATCGCAACGTGTTTCATCTTGTCTGCTTAGGCCACGTCCCCTCTCGTAATCGCTGACCAAATGGTATCTATGCACAGGTCGTCTCGCTGAGCGGCTGCCACTTCCCCAGGGCTCATTCTGGCATCTGTGTTGTCTTCAGAGCAGCCAGATTGCAGTAAACTTGTCGAATGGCACTGTTAGAAACTCTCAAATGATCTACCACTCGATTCTGCTCTTGTCTTTCCTCTGCCTACCCTGTGATGGAAAACTGGCACATGGCTTTCACCCCAGGGGCAGGAATACTCTCCCACTCTCTGTCCCTGTCCAGCCTTTCATGTGCACGTCGGGACAAAGCGTCAGCATCAATGTTCCTGCTTCCCGGCCGGTACTTCAGGCTGAAATGAGAGGCAGACAACGCCGCCAACCACCGATGGCCTGTGAAATCCAGCTTCGCCGAGGTCAGGATATAGGTTATTGAGTTGTTGTCTGTCCTCACCACAAATTTGGCACCATATAGATAGATAGTGGGTAGTGGCTCCATATGTCACTACTACAGGGTGTGACGACCCTGCCTTACACGAGTCCTGGGCTCAGCTGGCTCCGGCTGACAGTACCCGGTATGGGTCCCTATCCAGGGTTACGGAACCCACTGCCTTGTGGGTATCTTCGGGAGAAGAGAAGGCTGAGGAGTAAACCCTACACAAATCCGGAGTGGAGCCCCTAAGGCAGTTGGGTGACGTATCACGTCACCTCCTGGCAGCTCCTGCAGCCAAGCTAATGCCAAATGTACTGCTTCGCATTCCTTTGGACCACATCTGCGAGGCCGAGAGGGGGATTATGATGTCTGGGCAGCCCAGGATCTCCACATTCATCGCCCAGGTCTGCGCCCTGGAGAGGTCACTCTGGTGTTGCAGCAAAGCAGCAAAACCAACACAGGAGGCAGCAGCTACGAGTTATAAGTCCACCTTGATTGGCATAAGGTATGGGCACTACGGGTTGCCTCCGACAGTGGGAGAGATCACTGCATCTCACTGATCAGCTACTGCCCGCCTCAATCTGGGAAGCCCCCGGACAATTGGGTGCTGATTCGCCACTGTCTGCCTGCTTCAATGGGTGCTTGGAGCTTAGATTTGCCTCAAAAAGCAGACAGCTATCACTGCACCAGGCAAACCACAGAGAAGAAAGAAGAAACCACCAGTCATGCGACTGGCCACCTGGAACATTAGGACCATGTGCCCTGGCCTCGCAGACGACCTGCAGCAGATCAACGACAACAGGAAAACAGCAATCACTGTCTCTGAGCTGAGGGTGCTGGACATCGACATAGCAGCACTGCAAGAGACCAGGCTTGCTGCAGACGGCGTGCTGCGGGTGAGGGACTATACCTTCTTTCGGCAGGGCAGACCACCTGAGGAACCCCAACTGCATGGCATCGGCTTTGCTGTCAAGAACAGCCTACTATCCATGCTAGTTCCTTCCACCGGTGGGTCAGAATGCATCCTTTCCCTCAGCCTTTCAACGTCGTCCGGTAAAGTGAACATCCTGAGTGTCTACGCTTCAGCGCTGGGCTCACCTCAAGAAACAAAAGACCAGCAAAATACCAGAATCTGAACACATCATTCTGCTTGGTGATTTCATTGCTAGAGTCGGATCTGACCACAGCTCACTTTGGACACTTTGGCGTTGGCAAGATGAACGACAACAGCCAGAGACTGCTGGAGCTTTGCTCCTATCACAAGCTGTGCATTACCAACATGTTCTTCAAGATAAAGCCTCGCCATAAAGTCTCCTGGAGACACCCAAGTTCTGGACACTGGCATCAGCTAGATGTGATCATCACCAGAAGAGCTGCCCTCAACAGTGTGCTTCTAACACGCAGCTTACACAGTGCAGACTGCGACACAGACCATTCCATCGTGTGCAGCAAAGTCTGACTGAAACCAAAGAAGATCCACCACACCAAGCAGAAAGGATGTCCACGCATCAACACTGCCAAGGCAGTGAACCCAGAACTTCGCACGAATCTCAACTACCAAATGGAAGAGGCTTTCGAAGCAAATACAGCCACAACCATGGAGGAGAGGTGGCAATTCATTCGTCACACCGTCTATCTACAACACCTCCATGTCATCCCTCGGGAAGAAGGAGAGGAAAATCCAAGATTGGTTTGAACCTCACCTGTCTGTGATGGTACCTGTCATTGATGCCAAGAGAGAAGCTCTGATCAACTACAAAAGAGACTCATCAGGAAAGAATCTCACTGTACTGAAAATGGCAAGAAACAACGATCAAAGGACGGCGAGACGCTGCGCAATTGACTACTGGCAGAACCTGTGCCAGAACATCCAGACCTGCGCCGACCGTGGCAACGTGCAAGACATGTATGAGGGGATGGAGAAAGACTGCTAGCAAGATGGCTCCGTTGAAGTCCAAAGATGGTGAAGTCATCGAAGACCGTGCCAAGCAGATGGAGAGGTGGGCTGAGCACTACCAGAACCTGTACTCCACTGAGAACATGGTCACTGAGTCAGCCCTTGCCAGTATCCCTGCTCTACCTGTCATGAAAAAGCCGGACCTGCCCCCAACAGAGGAAGAACTCAGCAAGGCCATCGACTCGCTTGCTCACGGCAGGGCACCAGGCGAAGACGGCATCCCTGCAGAAGTGATCCAGTGCGGGAAACCAGTGCTCCTAAGCCATCTTCACGAGCTGCTCTGCCAGTGCTGGGAGGAGGAATCAGTTCCCCAAGACATGCGAGACACAAACATCATCACATTGTTCAAGAATAAGGGAGACCACAATGACTGTAACAATTACAGAGGCATATTCCTGCTGAACACCATTGGCAAGGCGTTTCCCGAGTGGTTCTGAAGTGACTGCAGACACTGGCAGAATGTGTCTATCCTGAGTCCCAGTGTGGCTTCAGAGCAGAGAGATGCACCATCGACATGATCTTCTTACTCAGGCAGCTGCAGGAGAAGAGCCGGGAACAGAGACAGCCTTTGTACATTGCCTTTATCGATCTGACCAAAGCTTTCGACCTGGTTAGCAGAAGAGTCCTCTTCGCACTCCTGAAGAAGATCGGATGCCCTTTCAAAGCTGCTGAATCTCATCACCTCTTTCCATGACGGCATGCAAGGGACAGTACAATTCGATGGATCATCCTCAGAGCCCTTCCCCATCCAAAGCAGAGTGAAGCAGGGTTGCATCCTTGCCCCGACACTCTTCAGGATCTCCTTCTCCCTCATACTGTTGTACGCTTTCAGGACATCTGATGATGGAGTGTACCTACACACTAGGTCCGACGGCAAGCTCTTCAACCTTTCACGCCTCAGAGCAAAGACCAAAGTGCGTCAGGTCCTGATCTGGGAGATACTCTTTGCTGATGATGCCGCCCTGACATCACACACACAGTCTGGTCTCCAGAGGCTAGTCAGTTCCCTGGCACATGCTTGCTGAGAGTTTGTCCTCACCATCTGAGATCATGGATCAGGACGTCAGCGAAGCCCCCAGCATTAGCATCGGCGACCACACCCTGCAGGCGGTAGATGAATTCACCTACCTAGGATCGACAGTCTCCAGCAACCTGTCCCTCGATCCAGAGCTCAACAGGTGAATAGGGGAAGCCGCCGCTGCTACAGCCAAGCTGTAAAAGAGAGTGTGGAAAAACAACAAGCTCACCACAGCCGCCAAGATTGCAGTGTACAGAGCCTGTGTACTGAGTACTCTTCTCTACGGCAGCGAGAGTTGGACAACCTATGCGCGCCAAGAGCACCACCTCAACAGCTTCCACCTACGGTGCTTGCGTCGGATCCTGGGCATTTCCTGGAAAGACCGCGTGCCAAACAAGGACAACCTGGACCAGGCCAGCATGCCAAGCATGTATGTCCTTCTCACACAGCGACGACTGTGCTGGTTTAGCCACGTCCGCCGCATGCAGGATGGCCGCATCCCCAAGGACATCCTATACGGAGAACTCGCTGCAGGATCCCGGCCCATAGGGTGCCCACTGCCGCGTTACAGGGACATTTGTAAATGTGACCTGAAGTCTGCTGATATCAGGGTGGACACTTGGGAAGAGACAGCTGCAAATCGCTGCACCTGGCGACAGGCTGTACGTAGAGGCATTACCAATGCAGAGGAAAAACGAACTCGACTGTGGTCGGACAGAAGAGAGGGAAGGAAAGCTGTGGCAGTGACTACCCAGCCGCAGCCATCAGCCTTCGTGTGCAGCAGCTGTGCCAAGGACTGCCGCTCGGGAATCGGCTTATTCAGCCACAACCGACGCTGTTCCACACCCAATTGAGTCCTAAACTGGGCGTATCCGTTGTCTACTTAGACAGATGGAGCCATTAATTACATTATAGGTAGTCACTTAGCTAATCCACCACAGCCCATTTCAATTCCAGGAACTCCAATTTGTGTGTGGGGTAGTTCACTTGGAGGGTGACATACTCTGGCTTACAAACGTGACACGTCTTAACCCTGTGCCTTGACCCTGATTCAAGACACCCCCCCCCCAAGCCCTCACTGCTGGCATCTGTATGCAATATATATGGCAACTAGGGATCTGCAAAAGCCAGCTCAGGCACTTTCGTCAGCAGCTCTTTCAGCAACTGAAAGACCTCTTCACACTTCACATCCTATCTCACTCCAAAAGGCTCTGAAGGGCTAAGGTAATCTTAAGACCATAAGATACAGGAGCACAAGTAGGCCATGCAGCCCATCGATTCTGCTCCGCCATTCAATCTTGGGCTGATTCAATTCTTCCAGTCATCCCCACTTCCCTGCCTTCTCCCCATACCCTTGATGCCCTGACTAATCAAGAACCTATCTATCTCTGCCTTAAATGCACGCAATGACTTGGCCCCCATAGCCGCTCATGGCAACAAATTCCACAGAATCACATCTTTAACATCCTCTCCTCTCATCCTCCTTTTCTTCCCTAAGAGAGGATAACCGCACAGAAGCTGATTTAAATGGTAATCCACTTTAGAGTAGCTCTTCACGAACCTCCGATAGTACCCACAGAATCCAAGGAACAAGTGCAGGGCGCTCAAAGTCTGTGGCCTTGGCCATGTGCTCACTGCCTCTATCTGAGACGGATCCATAGTGTCATGGTCCGGATCGGGGTCCCTTTAAACTTACCTTGTTCATGTTACGATCCGGACCGTTGATTCCCTGTTTTCCCTTGTCCCTCGGCTTTGGTGATTAGAGGCAATTAACGCTTGGCTGAACCAGTAGTTTATAGTCTCCGGCTTTCAGCCATTCGGTGCGGGAGCATCTGCAAAGTCATCAAAGGTACGGTGTGCCGATGTCATCTGGCCAGAGCAAGCCTAGTCTCTGCTGAAGCGAGTGCTGGTAATTCGCCCTTCCTCACCGGAGCAACCCTGTCAAGTTACCCTGCCAAAGCGAGCCTGCAAAGTTTCCTCATCAAGGTGGGTCTGTCAGTTAACCCGCCGGAGGGAATAAAGAACCACTGTCTACTGTTCCCGGGTCGAGTCGAGAGCTCGCCAGTACCCGGAGGCTCCAAGTCAAGTCCTGGCTCCGGCGGCATTCAAGCACTAAGTCAAGTCCTGTCCCTGGCGGTCTGTGATTCCTGTCCTACCCCGCCGTCTGAATCCCTTCTCTGCCCCTCTCGCCTCTAGCCCTCGTCCGCAGCCCTCGCCTGCACTTCGGTCTAGTTCCATCACCGGAGCTAGATAGGTACTGTCTGGTGTGCTTTCGTGTTGGTCTTGTCCTGTCCTTGTCTCCGTGGGGTAAGTCAGGCCGTCTTGCCGTTGCCCCACGGGGGTCATGAGTCCCGGCCCTATGTCCTGTACCCAAGGAGGGGTCCCGGCTCTCTGTTCTGTGTGTGAGTCCCGGCCCTATGTCCTGTTTCCAAGGAGGGGTCCTGACTCTGTGTTCTGTGTGTGTGTCCATGGTTACATGTACCTGCTCTCCCGAGACCGAGGCTCTGTTTTCCATGTTCCTCCTCTCCCTAGCCCATGTCATGTCCATGCCTGGTTCTGGGGTCCGAGCCCGAGGCAAGACCCAGGTATGGGGTCCTTGCCCAGTCTCGGGCTCGGAGTCCATAACGTAGCCTCTTCCTGTCTCCTCCAGTTCGGGGATCCGATTCCGAGTCCAAGCCCAGACCCTAGGTCCCAGCCTAGCCGTAGTCCTGAGTCCTTGTCCAGTTCGCTATTCCTGTTTCTGCCTTGCTCTCCTGGTATCGAACAATAAACTAAATCTAAGTAACCTCACAAGATGTGTCTTGCATTTGGGTCCACCCTTGCTCCCAATGCCGCCATTGCGACACATAGCTGCTCTATCCCATGAGACTAAGTGCTCAACATAGTTGACAGACGTCTTGCAGAACTGGCACTTGTCCAAGGGAAGTTTTAACCCTTCAGCTTTCAGGTGGCCCAGTACCTTCAGTAGCCTCACTTCATGTTCCTCCAAAGTGAACCCGAATACTATGAGATCATCCAGATACACCAATACCTCAAGAAAGTTCATATCCCCCACAGTTTTCTCCATGACACGTTGGACAGTCACAGGGGCTCCCGAGATGCCCTGGGGCATCCTTTCAAACTGGAAGAATCCCAGTGGACATATAAATGCCATTTTCCCTTTGTCATCCTCATTCATGGGGATCTGATAATGCCCACCCCTCAAGTCCAGCACACTGAACCACTTCGCACCACTCAAGCACGCCAACACGCCTTCGATCCTTGGGACTGTATACTGGTTGGGGACTGTATACTGGTTGGGGACTGTATACTGGTTGGGGACGGTACGCCTGTTCAGAGTCCTATAGTCCACACACATCCGTACCTTTCCATTCTTCTTCCTGGTCGCCACTATTGGAGACACATAAGGGCTTCTGGACTCAGTGATGATCCCAGCTTCCTTCAAATTCTGCAGATGCTGCCGAACGGCTTCCACCTCTGCAGGCGCCAATCACCGTGACCTTTCTCTGAACGGGCTGTCCTCTGTCACCCATATGGTGTGGTGAGTGCTCTTGGAACAACCCACATCAAACTCGTCAGTAGAAAAGATATCTTCCAGCTTCAACATCTTGTCTACCAGCCTCTTCTTCCAAACACCAGATACCGGGGAATCCCCAAAGTTAAATGAATCACCAGAAAACTTCCCCTTTTTCGGAGAGAGTTTCTCCTTGGCTTGTCTCACAGGGACACTAGACATTACCATCACTGGGAAGAGGTGCACCATTGGCATCCCCCACGTGAGGGTGACCTCCCACTCCGAAGTGTTCCTGACACTCACTGTCATCCTGTTCACTTGTACAACTGAGAGCTTCTGCAGTTTGGGCCTCACCAGTACCCCAGCAGGTAGGCCTGACTCCTCTTCGTGGTCTTCTGGAGTATCCACCAAGAGGGCCTCGGCCTCAGGCATTCTGGGAAATTTGGAGTTTCCCACCACTCTCGCTACTTCCCCAACCCATAACACGACTAATTTTGACTGGGTGAACCACACAGTCTCTCATTTATGCTCAGGAACACAGGGTGAATGGACAATGTTTTCAGAAAGCTCTCTCCAACATCCTCCTTGCAGGCTGCCACTAGCCTCTTCACAATAGGAGTATTCGTCCCCACGAGAATTGAAACTTTGTCTTTCTCAACCAGCTCCGGACAAGCCAGCACTAATGTATAATGGACCTCAGCTATTCCCACATCTGCCTCCGAAAACTCCAGCTTCAATGACAAGTAACCATTGTACGGATAGTCATCCGTACTAAGACCCCAGATCTCCAGCAAACTGAGTGGCATCAGTGGTAAATGCATCAACTGCCTGTTGTAAAATGAACGGTACAGCAGAGTAACCTGAGAGCCAGTGTCAAGTATGGCTCTTGCATAAATACCCTCAATCCATAGCAATACACTGGAACTCGGCCCCACTCAGCCTTCAGGAATAGGGCTTTTTGCTTCAGGGTGTTTCTTGATATGTTGCTGGGAATGCGTTCCTCCGAGACACCAGGCCTGTTCCCTCACTTGGTCCCTCTGCTTAGGTACCCGGGGGCTCACTCTCCGAGGGTTTTCCTGTCCTTCACACTCCTGCCTGACGAGTTCCTCTTCACTACAGTTATAACAGACAATATTGGTCACTCCCCTTCTCGCAGGACCCCATTCACTTGCACCCCTCTTATTAGTCTGTTCCCTCAGGGGTCCGACTCCCTGTCAGCTTTATTATGCGGGGTGGCCGCACCCACTGATAACAACCGGGACATCTCAGTCCTAAACTCTGCCATGAGCTCCTTCACCACTATCAGTGGTCACTTTAGCCAAGGAGGCTACTACCAAGGACTGTACCCTGCTGACAGAGGCCTCCCATGCCTCCATTGCATTCTCCTCCTCTCTTACTTCTCTGGTCAGCTTGACAAACGAAGGAGGGGGGACACGACTTATGAGACATTCAGAGACCCCAAGCGATCAGGTCCTGTGACTTAGTGCCTTTTGTCAATTGGTCCATTCTTAACTGATTCACCTCAGCGGTTTGAATGATAAGCAACTCAGATGCCTCCCTAGCCGGAAAATGTAGGTGGAAAGTTTCTCCCCCTTCTCCTGAAACATGTTCTGAAACCCTATCATAAGCTCTATTGGGCTTCCTGTCAGGCCAAACACATTTTCTAGCACTTGCATGTAGCCTGCCGAAGTAGCAAAGGGGTTCTGTGTCTTTATGGATCTCACTCCATCGGCAGCCTTCAAACTTTCACTGTCTTTTTATGGCATCAAATCACTGCCACTTATCCAGCATCTGAGAGGTCTGCTCTAACCACATCTCATACTCCTCTTTCCCCTCGGGGATGGGCTTCATTCCTGAGAACATTATCGGCTTTTGATGGCTAGAACCCTCTGCCTATGCACTGGGCCATTTATTCGCCAGAGGTAAGGGTTGATACCAACTCAGAATTCTCACTCCTCATTTGGGGACTCATTAGACATTCCAAATCAGACCACTCCTTCGCCTCACTCTGCAGAAATGAGAGCAACCAGTCTTTGAAATCTCCACCCCCTGCTATGGGCGACTCGGCTTGTGATTCAGCACATTCACCTCACTACCCTCCTCCCGGAAAGTATGGACAGCCCATGGGCCCCCCTCTCCCAGGCCCCAATAGTACCAGACAGTTCTACTGCCGTTATGTCAGTGCTGGTCTGAACTAGAACAAAGTCTTTGCCCGTCATTTTATCAACCCCCCGCTCCACCCCTGCGGCATCCATAACCATGTGCAGTGCCCTGGTTCACATCTTTACTGTTATGCTGTAGGTATTTCATTTAGCAGCTCTGTAATAGCAGTCTATTCTGCTTTCAGCTTGTTTGGGTTATTGTTGAATATAAGGAATGTGTGCCATCCAATTAGTGGGAGGTTCTCTTGGTGAGAGAATGTGAGGTTGGTCTTGGGCTTGTGTTTAGCGGAAGATGGAGAGAGAAGACAGTGGAGAGACCTGGAGAGACACTAGAGAGACGATACTCCCACAATGAAACACTCTGGTTTCCTTGGCTGTGTAAGTCTAGGGAAGACAATTTCCAGCCCTGCCAAATATATGAGATTGAGACGTGAGCCCACCCCCCCAACCAAACCCCGGTTTGTGTGGATGCTGTGTAATTCGCTACCCTGTTACAAATTAGTGCCACAAAATAACACAACAGCACACTGCATACAATTAAAGGAATTATATTTATGAATCTTAACCAAAGGGTTAGTAAAGAATAACAAAAAGAAAAGGGCCCATTCTAATTAAACAGTCAGATGTGTACAAGTTGGAGCTCATCTTGAACTTCTCTGTCACTCACACACTGACCCTCGGTCAACGTGAAAGCACAGACCAACTTCCGAATGTCACTCGCAATCCATCTCGAACAAATGGGTCTCCCACCGGATCGTATGCCATGACTGGTTCTCCCCAGTGTCTTCTCTTTCCATCTCCCGCTGAACAGAAACCCAAGATCAACCTCATATTCCCAAACCAAGAAAACCTCTGCTAATTGGATGGCACACATTCCTTATCTTCAACAATAACCCAAACAAGCTGAAAGCAGAATAGACTGCTATTACAGAGCTGCTAAATGAAATACATAGAAACATTGAAAACCTACAGCATAATACAGGCCCTTTGGCCCACAAAGTTGTGCTGAACATGTCCCTACTTTAGAAATTACTAGGGTTAACCATAGCTCTCTATTTTTCTAAGCTCCATGTACCTATCCAAAAGTCTCTTAAAAGACCCTATCGTATCTGCCTCCACCACCATCGCCGGCAGCCCATTCCATGCACTCACCACTCTCTGCATACAAAAACTCACCCCTAACATCTCTTCTGTACCTTCTTCTAAGCACCTTAAAACTGTGCTCTCTTGTGGCAGCCATTTCAGCCCTGGGGAAAAGCCTTTGACTATCCACACGATCAATGCCTCTCATCATCTTATACACGTCTATCAGGTCACCTCTCATCCTCTGTCACTCCGAGGAGAAAAGGCCGAGTTCACTCAACCTGTTGAAATATCTGCAGCATAACAGTAAAGATGTGAACCAGGGCATTACAGTTGGTTGGTCAGTCAATTGGTTGGTCGGTTGGATGTGCTATGGTGCGCGGCTCAGCTTCTGACTCACCAAACCCTTTCTATCATGTAAAGTCAGCCGTGGAACACTCTCCACTTAGCCTGAGGAGTGGAGCACTTGACAAACCATGGCAAAACAGCCCACTGATTGGCACAGAACAACATTGATATCCTTCTCCCACTGTCCACTGAGGCTAGTGTGTGTGCAAAGTACAGAACTCTAACTGGAACATAAAACAGTACGGCACATGAAACAAGTTCTTCCCACAAAGTCTGCACTGAGGTGATATGATTAAAACTAAATCTCTCTGCCTGTACATGATCCAAAACCCTCTATTCCCTGCAACATTCATGTGACTACCTAACAGTCTCTTGAATGCCAGTATTGTATCTGCTTCTACCACTAGCCTTGGTAGCCTGTTTCAGGCACTCACCACTCTCTGTAGTAAAAAAAACTTTGCCCTTTTCACCTTCAATGCATGTCCTGTAAAATGTGATATTTCTATCCATGGGAAAAGAATTGTGACAGTCTTAACTATCTATGCTTCTCATAATTTTATAAATTTCTATCAGGTTTCCCCCCAGCCTCTGCCACTCCAAAGAAATCAACTCAAGTTTGTCCAAACTTTCCTTAAAGCTCATGTCTTCAAATCCAGGGAGGATCGTGATAAATTCTTTAGCACAGGGGTCCCCAACCCTTTATGCACCGCGGACTGGTTTAATATTGACGATATTCTGGCGGACCGGCCAACCGGGAGGGGGGTAAGGTGTTCAAGCAGGGATAAACTCACCTCAACATGTCTTTTACAGTGAGGGTTGCCAACTTTCTCACTCCCAAATAAGGGACAAAAGTAGCAGTCAAGTCCCGGGACACTTTACCCCAGGAAAGACTACCAGGACCATGAAGCCTCGCGCGGGCACCTGTGTGTGCATGCGTGACGTGCGCATGTGATGTGTGCACACGTGTACGTGCTGATTTTTTTCCCCACAAATCGGTTTTGCCTTCATCTTCCCCACTATACTGTACATACAATATTTCTACTTTATATAGGCTGTGTATTTATCATATCATTCCTGCTTTTATTATAGGTTAGTGTTATTTATTTTTGGTTTTATGTGTTATTTGGTATGATTTGTTAGGTTATTTTTTGGGTCTGGGAACGCTCTAAAATTTTTTGCATATAGATTAATGGTAATTGCTTCTTCACTTTATGCCATTTCGGCACAAAAGGTTTCATAGGAACGCTCTACCTTAGCGGGGGAAATACGGGACAAACCAATTTAGCCCAATATACGGGATGTCCTGGCAAATACGGGACAGTTGGCAACCCTATGTTCAAGTTCAACAGTGCATGACAGGGAATGAGGAAAGGTGCAGCTGACTCGTATCATTTCCTCACGGCCTGGTAGCACATGCTTTGCGGCCCGATGGCTGGGGACCGCTGCTTTAGCACGTTTCCCAAACCCTCTACATCTTTCTTGTAATGGGGCAATCAGAATTGCAGTCAATACTCCATGTACTACACATAATGCTCCAATACTCACTGCCACACCTCGGCAAGCTAATGTACCATTGGAACTGTATCACTGTTTCGTCATGAGCGTTGGGTAAAAATCCTGGAATTTCCAACCAAACAGCGCTATGTGAGCCACTGAGCATTTGATCACTCTGGGCCTGTACTTGCTAGAGTTTAGAATAATGAAGGGGGTCTCCTTAAAACCTATTGATTATTGAAAGTTCTCGACAGAGTGGATGTGGAATGGGAGATTCTACAACTGGGAGCACAACCTCGGAATAGAAAGAGGTTCCTTTAGAACAGAGATGAGGAGGAATTTATTCAACCAGAAGGTGGTGAATCTGTGGAATTCATTGTCACAAATGTCTGTGGAGGCCAAATCATTGGGTATATTTAAAGTGGAGGTTGACAGGTTCTTGATTGGTCAGGGCATCAATGGTTATGGGGAGAGGTAAGGAGAATGGGGTTGAGAGGGTAAGTAAATCAGCCATGATGGAATTGCAGCGCAGACTCGATGGGCCAAATGGCCTAATTCTGCTCCGTGTCTTATGCTCTTCTGGTCTTCACCAAAAAGATTGCAGCAGTTCAAAGCAGAAGCTCATTACCATCTTCTCAAAGCAATTAATGAGGGGCAATAAATAATGAGACACTTGTAAGAGAAAAATATGAAGAAATAAAGACAACATGCACTCCCTCCTTCCTAAGGTGTGGTGCCTAAAACTGCTTACACTGCTATATACTTTAGCTTTCTAAGAATCAATCTACACATATTTGCAATTCTAAACTTAAAAATTCTTTCCAAGATCGAAAAGGGAAGCCATGATTGTGTGGCGGTTAGCGTGATACTACTACATCACGGGGTGTTGGAATTTGGAGTTCAGAGCTCAGTTCCGATGTTCTTCGTAAGAACATTTGTACATTCTTCGCACGAGAGCATGAGTTTCCTGCATGTGCTTTGGTTTCCTCCCACAGTCCAAAGACGTACCGGTTGGTAAATCAATTGGTCATTGTAAATTGTCTTGTGATTCGGCTAGGGTTAAATAGGTGGGTTGCTGGGTGGCCCAGCTTGTTGTGTTGAAAAGGCCTGTTCTGCACTGCATCTCTAATAAAATAATTAATTAACAGATAAATGAATGTATGAATAAATAAATAAACAAGCAAGTAAATAAATAAATAAATATGTCTTTTGAAGCTTGTTAGTTGTTGGCACAGTTTCCTGCTACAAGAATACTAATTATAACGGTACTGTGAGATATGTCCTTGTATGACTGTGGTCTGACAATGAATCCAGCTAGCAATGATGAAGGATAGCAGAACACTTTGTCAATTAAGCAGCATCAGCGACTGAAATAATGAGCTCTCTGGGCAGGCTCACTCACTGGTCTGCATTTACGTCAGTACAGGCCAGTACTTCTTAACACCGCAGCTACACCAAGTTGGAAAATGAGCCAATTTCTTTATGGTGATAGATTCCATCAAAGTTGCATCTACAAGGATGGTTCTGGTTTCTTCCCCCTTCCTTTCCAGTTCTGACGAAGGGTCTGGGCCTGAAATGTTCACGTTTATTCCTCTCCATAGATGCTGCCCAAACTGCTGTGTTCATAGTCATAGTCATAGTCATAGTCATACTTTATTGATCCTGGGGGAAATTGGTTTTCGTTACAGTTGCACCATAAATAATTAAATAGTAACAAAACCATAAATAATTAATAGTAATATGTAAATTATGCCAGGAAATGTCCAGGACCAGCCTATTGGCTCAGGGTGTCTGACCCACCAAGTTTGTAAAGTTTGATGGCCACAGGCAGGAATGACTTCCTATGACGCTTTATGTTGCATCTCGGTGGAATGAGTCTCTGGCTGAATGTACTCCTGTGCCCACCCAGTACATTATGTAGTGGATGGGAGACATTGTCCAAGATGGCATGCAACTTGGACAGCATCCTCTTTTCAAACTCCACCATCAGAGAGTCCAGTTCCATCCCCACAACATCGCTGACCTTATGAATGAGTTTGTTGATTCTATTGGTGTCTGCTACCCTCAGCCTGCTGCCCCAGCACACAACAGCAAACATGATTGCACTGGCCACCACAGACTCGTAGAACATCCTCAGCATCGTCCGGCAGATGTTAAAGGACCTCAGTCTCCTCAGGAAATAGAAACGGCTCTGACCCTTCTTGTAGACAGCCTCAGTGTTCTTTGACCAGTGCAGTTTATTGTCAATTTGTATCCCCAGATATTTGTAAGCCTCCACCATGTCCACCCAGGGGTCACCGGTTTCTTAGCCCTCCTCAGGTCTACCACCAGCTCCTTAGTCTTTTTCACATTAAGCTGCAGATAATTCTGCTCACACCATGTGACAAAGTTTCCTACCATAGCCCTGTACTTAGCCTCATCTCCCCTGCTGATGCATCCAACTATGGCAGCATTCCTCCAGCATTTTATGTGCATTGCTCTGGATTTCCAACATTCATAGAATCCTTTGTGTCTACAAGAATGGTTCTTATTTTAGGATTCCATCTCAGTGAAGGGGCATGTCTGGAATAGTTCCATGGCTTTCCTGGCAATTATGTCCCATCCTACCTTTGGAAAGGTTTGCTGGAGGTCATACCAGTGGAGGGGCCTTGATTAATCGCTCAGGGGATCTACTGGTAGGCTTGGCCAAGATGGCCATTCATGGGTCCAGGCAGCAGACAGTCGAGGGCTCTGCTCGAGCCAACTGCCTGCACCTCTTCCAGGGTTGCGTTTGCAGTTGGGTGTCCTTAGAGAGGGAGTATGTGGTCATTTATGAGCGCAGTGTGGGATTTACAGGAATAGTGGACACCCTCCCCCCAGGGAATTGAGTATATTATATATAGTAGTAACCATATTTTAATTTAAAATTGTTAACTGTCTTGTAAATCCTTATATTTTGTGTATTTTATGTGTGAGTAAACTTTTATAGTTCTGTGTAAAAGAAAGGGGGCCCTGATTAACACTCATCACAGTGTGGAGTTTGGCCCTGTGAAGAATCTGTGACCTCTCATTAAAGAGAGACTCAAAAACTCAAAAACTGCTGTCACCTTCTGCCAAAGTTCTTGCAACCACTGTGACTCAGGAGCAGTGCAGTCAAGACACCCCGTTGATCCAGTACTTCCCATTAGTTTTCAGAAACTTGGATGTTTCTACAAACGTAGTTAAAATGACCAATAAACTGCCAGCTGTATTAATGTATTCAAATAACCAACTGTAAGTGGATTACTCAACAGATCCTTGTCTCACCTCTATTCAGAATAAGTAGGCCAGGTTCCTGCTTTGCATGATAACCTCTGACATGGGTCCAACTTCGTTTCTGAGAATTCAGCTCTAAAATCCAGTGGACTTTGTACAAAGCAACCCTGCCTTCAGGTTCTGATACCAGCAACCCCATCTTTCTTAAGTGCTTATTTCATGTTATTACTACCAGGTTTAGGAACAGTTTTTATCCTGCAACCATCAGGCGCCTGAGCCAGCATGGATAACTTCACTCTCCTCAACATTGGACTGATTCCACAACCTATGGACTCACTTTTAACAGCTCTACAACTCGTGTTCTCAGTGTTATTTTTTTTTATTTCTGCAATTTGTCTTCTTTGGCAAATTCATTCTCAGTTTTTGTTTATGTATAATTTTCATAAATTCCATTTTATTTATTTAGTATTCTATAATGCCTGCAAGAAAATGAATCTCATGTCAGTATATGTTTTTATGTTTATATGTTCTGCTGCTGTAGCCCATCCACTTTAAGGTTCAACATGTTGTGCATTCAGAGGTGCTCTTCTGCATGCCACTGTTGTAATGCATGGTTATTTGAGTTACTGTTGCCTTCTTGTCAGCTTAAACCAGTCTGGCCATTCTCATCTGACCTCTCTCATTTTTTACCCTCTGAACTGCCACTCACTGGATTGCTTTTTTGTTTTTGACACCATTCTCTGTAAACGCTAGAGACTGTTGTGTGTGAAAATCACAGGGGATCTGCAGTTTCTGAGACACTCAAACCACCCCATCTGGCACCAACAATCATTCCATGGTCAGTTACTTAGATCAGATTTCTTCCCCATTCTGATGTTTGGTCTGAAAAACAACTGAACTTCCTGACCACGTCTGCACGGTTTCATGCATTGAGTTGCTGCTACGTGATTGGCTGATTAGATATTTGCATTAATGAGCAGGTGTACCTAATGAACTGTGTGTATACGTACTTTGATAGTAAATTTACTTTGGTGCCATAAATGGAGAGACATACAGAGGTCACATGGAAAACGAGATGGCACACACAGTGGAGAGCTGTAATGGCGGAATGTACAGAACCCTGAGATTGTAACTTACTGGAAACTGGAGTGAACTCAAAGGCGGAGTTGCTCCTAATCTTTGTCTTGTCCATTTCCACCCTGTGATATTCGTAAATTGTTCGACTCTGGCCATCTGTGAGATATAAACAGAACATATAATTAAGAAAGGAACAGTTGGATGAGATTCTATCCAGGAATCTGTATATCTGTTGGTGGATAGAGAGCCTCTCTCAGTTCCTCAGTTGGATTCCATACTGCAAATTAAATCCATATGCTTTTACTCTGTACCTACAAGATCCAGTGAACCAAACTCTCTCCATATAACTCTCTAACTCCTTCCAGATTTCTGCATTCCTTATTCTTGTAACTCTACCCAGAGTGGATCAATTGATCAGAATCATAGTCAGAATCAGGTTTATCACACTGATATGTGTCAAGAAATGTATTGTTTTTGTGGCAGCAGTACAGTGCAAGACATACAAACTACTGTAAGTTACATTACTATCGTTGATATCTCCCTGTATACTCCTGCTTTCGTTGCATTGTGATCACTGGAGTTGAGTATGATGTTCTCCTAAGGGGTTGTCTATCGGTGAGTCCTCAGGTGGCTGTAGAGGCTGATCTGGGACCCACATACTCTGGTGCAGTGTAGACAAGAGTAAGTGGCTGTGGTTAGTGGTTGGGTCTTTTGGTTGTTCAGTCTCTCCTTTCACAGCTGCTGTTTGTCCTGAGGCACAGCGGTGGTCATTCTCATGTAACACAGCTCCCTTTTGAACAGATTTCCTCCAGGTGTATCTGTTGAGTGGAAAATTTTAGATCTAATGTTGAATTTCTCCAGGCTAATTTTGATGTTTTCTTTGAAGTATTTCCTTGGCCCACCAGGGGCTCACGGCCCTTCCTTCAACTGGGAGTAAAGGATCTGTTTGGGGAGACGTGAGTTAGGCATCTGAATGGCATGACTTGTCATGACATCAGAATTGGTATTGCTTTGTCATGATGGAAATGCTATTCATATTGCTTCTTCCATAACACTGATGTTCATGCATCTTTCTTTCCAGCTGATCCTCAATATCTTTGGTCAGATCCTTTGGTGGTATTGTTCCAGGGATTTCAGGTGTCTATTGTAAATGCTCCATGATTCTGCTCCATACGGTAATGGAGGACATTATGTAAAACAAGACTCCTGCTGTAACTAAGGGCTATATCAATATTTGTACTCTCTTGACATCCCCATTTTCTATTTCTTTCTTCTTATCTTGAATATTTAGCTCTCCTTCACCCCTTAGATAGTGCACAATACTCCACAATATCTGCTACATCATATTAAACCTTTGTCAAGTTATTAAAACAGTTACAAATACTAATAACAGTTAAAACACAGCTTGTATTTTATTTGTAACAGGCACAAAATGCTGGAGGAACTCAGCAGGCCAGGCAGCATCTATAGAAAAGAGTACAGTCGATGTTTCAGGCCGAGACCCTTCAGTAGTTCTGTTGCTTGGATTTCCAGCATCTTCCGATTTTCTCTTGCTTGTGAAGGTAAAGATTAGTTTTATTTGTTACATGTGCACCAAAACATACAGTGAAATGCATCATTTCAAATCAAGTCAGTGAGGATTATGCTGGGCAGCCTGCCAAAGTCCCAGTGCCAACATAGCATGCCCACAACTCACTAACCCTAACTATACATCTTTGGAATGTGGGTAGAAACCAGAGCACCTGGACGGAACCCATACACTCACAGGGAGAATATCCAAGCTTCTCACAGGCAGTGGTGGGACTGAACTCTGATCTTACAGCTGGCACTGTAATAGTGTTAGTCTTCCTTTGTTCTCTAATCTTAGTTCCATGAATGTGCATACAGCTTGTTTCCTAAAGAGGCTGTCTGAATAAACCTCAAGCGCTCAGACTAGCTAAGTCACAGGAAGTGTCAGTGAGAAACTGGTAGAATACAGTGAAACACTTGTCTTACATACTGTTTATACAGATCAAATTACTACACAGTGCATTGAGTTAGAATAAGGGAAAACAATAACAATGCAGAATAAAATGTAAAAGCTTCTGAAGATGTGCAGTGCAGGTAAATGATAAAGTGCAAGATCATAATGAGGTAGATTGTGGGGCCAAGAGTCCTTCTTATCGTACAGGAGATCCATTCAAGAGTCTAATAACAGTGGCCCCTTGACAGAAGAGTCCTTGAGCCTGGTGGTATCTGCTTCCTCCTGGCTTTTGTATCTTCTGCCCGATGAGAGTGGGGGAAAGAGAGGTGTCCAGGGTGAGTGGAGATTTTTGATTAATAAGGGAATCAAAGTTTACGAGGAGATGGCAGGAGAATGAGGTTGAGAAGGAAAATAAATCAGTTTATAAATCTGCCCTCGATAGGCAGAATCGGCTAATTCTGCTCCTCTGTCTGAAGATTTTATGGTTTTATGGTTGTAGCATTTGGATGCAAAGAGAATTGCAAACATGAAGGTAAGAATATTTACCAGTTAAAACTAGTTAACCCACATCCATTTACGTTTGTATTTATAACTTGACTGAAACTCCTTACAAGACAATGACTAATTTGAAAAGCAAGATGCAGCATAAAACTGGCAGCTAATTCTATGTCCCTCAGTGTGTAATTCATCGGTTTTGTTGTACATGTCCTTAATTCTCTCTCAATGAAATTTGCTTGCCCTGAGCTTATCTGCACAATGCCACAGGAGGTCTATTAATATTCTACTTTAAAAGTCATACATCATTCATCTTCTAAAACTCTTAAATTTGCAGTTTGTCGCAGTCCTCCAGTTTATTGACTGCACTGTCTCTTTAGTCACCTGAAAGCATTGTCTGCCTTTGCTGTAAATCTTCTTCCTCTTTTAGCTTACAGTTAAGTTGCTAAGCTTACTTCTGATACTTTGTTTAAAGCTAGAGAGTGACCCTGGAATTAATTCTCCATAAATTCATCTCACAAACCATTAAAACTGCAAGCTTCAATCACTGGATTTTAGCTTTCATCAAGTGTTTTCAAGTCCAAGAAATGCTTCCTCCCAATCCTTCCACTGCAGTGCTGCTTAATGGACTTTGATATCATGCTATTCACTGGTCTGCTGAATTGAACACGAATGCTAAGAGGGAACTGGAACTTTCAAAGCAAATACAAAACAGAACATGTGCTAATAGTATGAACCAATGCTCCCTCTTTAGGATTGTCACATTGCCATGGTGGAGAAGCTTGTGAGTTCTGGAGATTCTGAGAGCGATGACGCCTGGAGTTTAGCTCCTGCTAAGGTCACTCATGAAGATAAGATCAAGGGGGAGGTTCTCAACAAAGGGCAGTTCAGCCAACACCTCAGCGATGGAGCTGACGGAAGATGATGATACATCACAATGGCAGTGAAGGGTCCCCAGTCGTCTTGCACTCCATGCCACTGGACCCTGTCCTCAATCTGTCAAGGACAGTGTGGTGGCTGCCCATGCATCAGCATGTTAAATAAAGTCATGTGCAGGTGTTCTCCATTATGGAATAACTTCTTGGAAGAACATCATAAAGGACTTGAGCGATCACAATACTACTACCTCTTTGTCACAGTGAGGGGTATGGGGGATATGTAAGGCAGATTTGGTACTGGAACTCACTGTGTGTTAGGCACTATGGAATGAACAAGTGGGCTCCCTTGTAAACTGAGCAGAAATATATCAGCACCAGGCACTAGTGCCTTTATTTCCTCAGGAGGCTAAAGAGATTTGGCATGTCAAAGTTAAAAGTTCAAAGTAATTTTATTATCAAAGTATATGATATCAAGGTATCAAATCAGTGTTATGATAATTGTGGGGGATTTTAACATGCGAGTGGATTGGGAAAATCAGGTTGGCACTGGATCTCGAGAGAGAATTTGTAGAATGTCTGCAAGATGGCTTTTTAGAACAGCTTGTTGTTGAGCCCACTAGGGGATCGGCTGTACTGGATTGGGTATTGTGTAATGAACCGGAGGTGATTAGAGAGATTGAGGTGAAGGAACCCTTAGGAGGCAGTGATCATAACATGATTGAGTTCACTGTGGAATTTGAAAAAGTGAAGCTGAAATCTGATGTGTCGGTATTTCAGTGGAGTAAAGGAAATTACAGTGGCATGAGAGAAGAACTGGCCAAAGTTGACTGGAAAGGGACACTGGCGGGAAAGACGGCAGAGCAGCAGTGGCTGGAGTTTATGTGAGAAGTGAGGAAGGTGCAAGCAGGTATATTCCAAAAAAGAAGAAGTTTTCGAATGGAAAAAGGATGCAACTGTGGTTGACAAGAGAAGTCAAAGCCAAAGTTAAAGCAAAGGAGAGGGCATACAAGGAAGCAAAAATTAGTGGGAAGACAGAGGATTGGGAAGTTTTTAAAACCTTACAAAAGGAAACTAAGAAGGTCATTAAGAGGGAAAAGATGAACTATGAAAGAAAGCTAGCAAATAATATCAAAGAGGATACTAAAAGCTTTTTCAAGTATATAAAGAGTAAAAGACAGGTGAGATTAGATATAGGACCGATAGAAAATGATACTGGAGAAATTGTAGTGGGAGATAAGGAGATGGCAGAGGAACTGAACGAGTATTTTGCATCATTCTTCACTGAGCAAGACAGCAGCAGTATACCGGACACTCAAGGGTGGCAGGGAAGAGAAGTGTGCGCAGTCACAATTACGACAGAGAAAGCACTCAGGAAGCTGAATAGTCTAAAGGTAGATAAATCTCCCGGACCAGATGGAATGTACCCGCGTGTTCTGAAGGAAGTAGCTGTGGAGATTGTGGAGGCATTAGCGATGATCTTTCAAAAGTCGATAGATTCTGGCATGGTTCCAGAGGACTGGAAGATTGCAAATGTCACTCTGCTATTTAAGAAGGGGGCAAGGAAGCAAAAAGGAAATTATAGACCTGTTAGCTTGACATCGGTGGTTGGGAAGTTGTTGGAGTCGATTGTCAAGGATGAGGTTACAGAGTACCTGGAGGCATATGACAAGACAGGCAGAACTCAGCATGGATTCCTTAAAGGAAAATCCTGCCTGACAAACCTATTACAATTTTTTGAGGAAATTACCAATAGGCTAGACAAGGGAGATGCAGTGGATGTTGTATACTTGGATTTTCAGAAGGCCTTTGACAAGGTGCCACACATGAGGCTACTTAACAAGATAAGAGCCCATGGAATTACGGGAAAGTTACATACGTGGATAGAGCATTGGCTGATTGGCAGGAAACAGAGAGTGGGAATAAAGGGATCCTATTCTGGTTGGCTGCCGGTTACCAGTGGTGTTCCACAGGGGTCCGTGTTGGGGCCGCTTCTTTTTACATTGTACATCAACGATTTGGATTATGGAATAGATGGCTTTGTGGCTAAGTTTGCTGATGATACGAAGATAGGTGCAGGGGCCGGTAGTGCTGAGGAAACGGAGAGTCTGCAGAGAGACTTGGATAGATTGGAAGAATGGGCAAAGAAGTGGCAAATGAAATACAATGTTGGAAAGTGTATGGTTATGCACTTTGGCAGAAGAAATAAATGGGAAGACTATTATTTAAATGGGGAAAGAATTCAAAGTTCGGAGATGCAATAGGACTTGGGAGTCCTCGTACAGGATACCCTTAAGGTTAACCTCCAGGTTGAGTCAGTGGTGAAGAAGGCGAATGCAATGTTGGCATTCGTTTCTAGAGGAATAGAGTATAGGAGCAGGGATGTGATGTTGAGGCTCTATAAGGTGCTGGTGAGACCTCACTTGGAGTACTGTGGGCAGTTTTGGTCTCCTTATTTAAGAAAGGATGTGCTGACGTTGGAGAGGGTTCAGAGAAGATTCACTAGAACGATTCTGGGAATGAGAGGGTTAACATATGAGGAACGTTTGTCTGCTCTTGGACTGTATTCCTTGGAGTTTAGAAGAATGAGGGGAGACCTCATAGAAACATTTCGAATGTTGAAAGGCATGGACAGAGTGGATGTGGCAAAGTTGTTTCCCATGGTGGGGGAGTCTAGTACGAGAATGCATGACTTAAGCATTGAAGGGTGCCTATTCAGAACAGAAATGTGAAGAAATTTTTTTAGTCAGAGGGTGGTGAATCTGTGGAATTTGTTGCCACGGGCGGCAGTGGAGGCCAAGTCATTGGGTGTATTTAAGGCAGAGATTGATAGGTATCTGAGTAGCCAGGGCATCAAAGGTTATGGTGAGAAGGCGGGGGAGTGGGACTAAATAGGAGAATGGATCAGCTCATGATAAAATGGCGGAGCAGACTCAATGGGCCGAATGGCCGATTTCTGCTCCTTTGTCTTATGGTCTCATAGTCTTATATGTGTGTCACCGCATACAATCCTGAGATTCATTTTCTGTTGAGCATTCATAGTAAATACTAAGAAACATAATAGAATCAATGAAAAACTGCACACTATCAAATATGCACAATATGCAAAAGACAAACAATTGTGAAAATACAAAAAAGAAAAAAACAAATAATAATAAACAAATAAATAAATAATATTGAAAAGACAAGTTGTAGAGTCCTTGAAAGTGAGTCCATAGGTTTTGGAATCAGTTCACTGTTGAATGCAGTGAGCTTATCCACTCTGGTTCAGGAGCCTTATGGTTGAGGGGAAATAGTGTTCTGGAACCTGGTGGTGTGGGTATTGGGGTTCCTGTACATCCATCACAATGGCAGCAGCGGGAAAAGAGCATGGCCCGGGCGGTGGGGGTTCTTGCTGCTTTCCTATGACAGCACGCTTTGTAGACCTGGTCAATGGTGTAGACACTTTTTATAGATGCGTTCTACGGTGAGGACCCTCTTTGTAGATGTGTTCAATGGTGGGGACATTCTGTTGATGTGTTCAATGGTGGGGACACTCTTTGTAAATGTGCACAATTGTGGGGAGAACTTTACCTGTGATGGACTGGGCTGTATCCACTGTTTGATTCTCTTCAATGTTTATTGATGCAACATATGAAATTTCGTATCTGAATGCATCAGTGCTTGGTACGGCAACTGCTTTGCCGGAGACCTCAGGAAACTGTAGGGGGTTATATTCACAGCTTAGCACAGCCTTCCCTCTCTGGTCTCTGTCTATACTTCTCACTGCCTCAGTAAAACAGCCAACATAATCAAAGATCCTATCCACTCCGCAATTCTCTCTTCTTTCCTTCCCATTTGGCAGAAGATACAACAGCCTGAAAGTATGCACAACCTGGCTCAAGCAAGGCTTGCTGTTATAAGATATTGAATGGTTCCCTAGTACAATAAAATGGACTGTTGACCTCACAATACACCTCTTTATGATATTGCAGCTTTTGTCTACCTGCACTGCACTTTTTCTGCAACTAAGACTTTATTCTGCACTGTTGTCGTTTTCTCTTGTACTACCTCAATACACTGTTGAAATGAATTGATCTGTATCTAAGACAAGGATCTCAGCATACCATGGTACATATGAGAATAATAAACTAAGTTACAACTTATACCTGACCTAAACCATGAACAGCGTTTGCATAGAATTAGCCATTTAGAAGTGACAATGCATTTGAGGAGTTCAAGTGCAATGGGGTGTTTGCTATAAGCTCATTGGAAGTAAAGTTAGAAGGGAGTATTTGGGTGGGTTTGTTATCAACTTCAGATATTCAGATATTCTGAAGCTAAGGCATATCCAGTGGGAGGTGAGTCAATGACAAAGCTCCTGTTTTGTACAGCAAAGACCAAGGCTTATCTGAAAGGCCTAGATAAAGTGGACATGAAGAGGATGTTTTTTATTGTGGGCAAGTTTAGGACCAGAAGTCACAGTCTCAGCATTGAAAGACATCAATTTAGCACAGAAATGGGGCAGAATTTCTTTTGCCAGAGGGTGGTGAATCCGTGGAATTCATTGCCACAGATGGCTGTGGAGCCAGGTCATTGGGTACACTTGAAGCGATCTTGATAGGTCTCGATTAGTAAAGGCATCAAAAGTTACGGTAGGAAGGCAGGAGAATGGGCTTGAGAGGGATAGTAAATCAGTCATGATTGAATGGTGGAGAATTTGAAATGGCCTAAGTTTTCTCCTATAGCTTATGGTCTTATGGACTAAAGGTTCCAAAAGATGGTGAGTTCAAAATAACATGTCAAAATCATAAAGCCAGTGAAAGAGTCTTTGAAAGAGTTGAGGATTGGATGTAATTTGTCATCCAGCTCAGATAGTTTAGCCCTGACACTGTAATTTGAAATTGCAAAGGATTGACATCAATTTCAGGCCAATTTTAATGCATCACAAGTATTTCAGTCCGACAAAAGGGAAACCTTCTGTGCCATGGGATAAGGAAATTCCCGTTGGCTGTATCTGAGGGCAATTGAAGCTACTCTCATGACTATCTGAGAGAAGATTCTCCAAATAACCAGATCATAGTTGCACTTTTGCCAAAGAAAGCAGATTAAGATAATCGAACAGCTTTGTTTTGTACTGGAGGTTTTCAGCAAGGGGATTTTTATGAGGTGCAGTCAGTCAGCAATAGCAATGTTGGCAGTGATGTGGACTTGGGACAAAGGACAACAAAAGTCTAGGCCTCTGCTTTGCACTCAAAGGCCAGCAATGTGGATGGGTGACAAAGGATATCAGTGGATGTTGAGCTGTCCCAGGTCACTGGGTCTCAGGATCAGAAGTCCGTTCAAGCAGAAGGCATGAGGTCAGGTCAGTCAGCATGCCTGGAGTTCAAGGTCCTGTGATCAGCTAGTCCAGCGAAGGTACAGTGGTAAATTGTTGACCCAGAATGTCGGGTGGGATCACACTCTGTCGCCTCCGCCCCATCGTGTCAGATCTATGGTAACACCCACCCACTTTCTATGTCTGTGCAGCTCCTAACGTTCTCCCATTGTTGATGCCATGGCTTTTTACAATGCACAGTGGTTGGAGCGAAAGGACAAGAGGTGGAACATAAGGCCCTACCCACTACCTTGATGTCTTCCGGACTGTTTGGTGAAGTTCTACCATGACCTGGTTATTTGCAGCATGTTCTCTCAGTGAACTCTACTGATGCCAGCCTCCACTTCAATGCTCAGAATATAGAGCATCTCCTTCACAGACAGAAAATATCGATCTCTATAAGGTATCGATTACAATTTAACTGAATGTGAATCTACCCTTCAGACATAGTGAGACTTTATTACCAGATCTTCAATCCAGCCCTTTGAATTGATTCCAGTAACTTAACCATAATGATTCTGTGTTCCTGATGCTCATGACTAGTGAGGTAGGGTAAACAGAGAGAATTTATCTTCCATCACCTATAACCATCAATTGAAGGACCAAAGGCATAAGTAAAAGCTATTGTGGAAAAGATACCAGATAATAACATTTTTACCTCAGAGAGTTCTGCTGATGTGATGAACTTATCAGTGCCTGTCCAAGAGAATTGGAACTACACTTCAGACAATAATTTACAGGGCTGTGGGAAAAGAGGGGTGAAACAGTTGGATGTGAGTTCTCAACCAGGAGCTGTCGTAAATTTGATGGGCTGAATGGACCCCTCCTGTGCCACAACAATTCTGTGGTCCCATGATGTTATTCCAGAATTTATAGCGGTTTCTCAGGATTTATAAAGGGATCTTGATCAGCTGGATAATTGGGCCAAGGAATGGCAAATGGAGTTGAATTGGGAAAAGTGTGAGGTGTTGCATTTTGGGAAGACAAATGAAGGTAGGACTTTCACAGTGAATGATAAGGCCCTGTCAAGTGCTGTAGAAAAGAGGGACCAAGGAGTACAAGTGTATTGTTCCCTGAAAATAATGTTGAAGGCAGTTTGGGGGGGTGGGTGGGAGGTGAGGAGAAAGCTCTTGGCCTTTGGATTTTATCAATCAGGGCAAGGCATATGGATGCTATTTTGCAGTTGTACAAGATGTTGATGAGGCTGCATGTGGAATATTTTAAACATAAGATATTCTGCAGATGCTGGAAATCCAGAATAACACATATAAAACTCTGGAAGAATTCAGCAAATCAGGCAACATCTATGGAAAGGAATAAACAGTCACCATTTAGAGCCGAGATCCTTCATCAGGATTGATATATTTTGTTACTAACATTTAAAAGACATGGATAGGAAAAATTTAGAAGTGTTCCCAACCCAACTTGGACCCCCTTGGTTAATGGTAGGTTTCCAAGGCATAAAAAAAGGTTGGGAATCCCTAGTTTAGAGGGATATGGGCCATATGTGGGCAAAAGTGCAAGTGTCCACTTTTGGGTCCCTGTATGGTGGGAAGGGAAAACGTGAAAGGGACCAGTGTTGCATCTTCCACAATTGACATTTGTTGGTCCTTTGTTGAGATGTACAAATAAAGGCAACACATAAAAGGTAATAGTCACGTCATCAGGATACAAAGATATCTTATAATTTATCTGCACATCAGAACGTAAGATATAGGAGCAGAAGTAGGCCATTCGGACCATCGATTCTGCTCCGCCATTCAATCATGGGCTGATTCAATTCTTCCAGTCATCTCCACCCCACTGCTTTCACCCCATACCCTTTGATGCCCTGGCTAATCAAGTACCTATCTATCTCTGCCTTAAATGCACCCAATGACTTGGTCTCTACAGTCACGCATGGCAACAAATTCCACAGATTTACCACCCTCTGACTAAAGTAATTTATCTGCATCTCTGTTCTAAATGGACACTCTTCAATCCTGAATTCTTGCCCTCTTCTCTTTGACTCCCTACCATGGGATATAACTTTGCCAAATCTAATCTGTTCAGGCCTTTTAATATTCGGAATGTTTCTATGAGATTCCCCCCTCATTCTCTTGAATTCCAGGGAATACAGCCCAAGAGCTGCCAGACGTAACCCTTTCATTCCTGGAATCATTCTCGTGAATCTTCTCTGAACCCTCTCCAATGTCAGTATATCCTTTTTAAAATAAGAAGCCCAAAACTGCACACAATACTCCAAGTGTGGTCCCATGAGTGCCTTATAGAGCCTCAACATCACATCCCTGTTCTTATATTTGTGACGAATACACATAGATAAGATGTTAGCTGTCCTGTGTGATCAGCAGTTGGTCTGCCACCTGTCTTCAAGAGATAGATAAGGGACACAATGAAACAGCACCTGGAGATGTGTAGAGAGCTGTCTGGAGCGGCTCCCCTTTTGAACCCTGAACTGTTTGAAGTGATGGACAGGCGATACCCCAGCAGGGGGATAAAAAGGGACCGGTTCGCTAAGGCAGGACACACACGCCACCCGAGGTAACGAGACCCTGGAAGCGGTACGCCTCTCACGAGTCGGTGGGAAGTATCAGACAACGGCCAGGGTGGAAAGGTACGATCAGCGGGAACCCGGTGTGTGTCCGCCCTTGCCTGGGTGCCGGGTTCACTGCAGAGGATCGACCGCATCTGGAGGAGGGGTCACAGTCGGTGACCTCAGGTGACGTCACCAAGGACCTGCCCAAAAGCTGCTTGTGAGCCATATCGCCGGTCTGTGAGTGAAGCCGCGTCTGAATGATCAGTTGTTCCTGTTCCCTCTCTCTCCCTCCCCCCACGTTGTCCATCGCCATGGCAACGATTTCTGCGAACTGAACTACTAAACTGGACTGAACTTTGAGTCACTTTGAAATTTGGTCATTTTATCCCTAGACAACGATAGAGCTTGATTGATGCTGTTATCTTAATTCTGTGCACATGTGTGTTTATCATTGCTGAACTGTTGCATTTATTATCCTTTCGATTACTGTATTGCTTGTTTCTTTAATAAAACTTTCTTAGTTCTAGTACTCCAGATTCCAACTGAGTGATCCATTTCTGCTGGTTTGGCAACCCAGTTACGGGGTACGTAACATATTCTATACCTCTAGAAATGAATGCCAAGAGTGCATTTGCCTTCTTCACCACCGACTCAAACTGGAGGTTAACCTTTAGGGTATCTTGCACAAGGACTCCCAAGTCCCTTTGCATCTCTGCATTTTGAATTCTCTCCACATCTAAATAATAGTCTTCCGGTTTATTTCTTCCACCAAAGTGCATAACCATACACTTTCCAACATTGTATTTCATTTGCCACTTCTTTGCCCATTCCCCTAAACTATCTAAGTCTCTCTGCAGGCTCTCTGTTTGCTCAACACTACCCACTCCTCCATCTATCTTGGTATCATCAGCAAATGTAGCCACAAATCCATTAATCCCATAGTCTAAATCATTGACGTGCATCGTAAAAAGCAGCGGTCCCAACACTGACCCCTGTGGAACTCCACTGGTAACCGGCAGCTAGCTAGAATAGGATCCCTTTATCCCCACTTTCTGTTTTCTGCCAATCAGCCAATGCTCCACCCACGCTAGTAACTTCCCTGTAATTCCATGGGCTCTTCTAAATAGCCTTATGTGCGGCACCTTGTCAAAGGCCTTCTGAACATCCAAGCACACTACATCTACTACATCTCCTTTCTCTACCCTGCTTGTAATTTCCTTTAAACATTGCAGTAGGTTAGTCAGGCAGGATCTTCCTTTAAGGAAACCATGCTGGCTTTGGCATATCTCGTCATGTGCCCCCAGGTACTCCATAATCTCATCCCTAACAATCAATTCCAACAACTTCCCAACCACTGATGTCAGGCTAACAGGTCTATAGTTTCCTTTCTGCTGCCTCCCACCCTTCTTAAATAGCGGGTAACATTTGCAATTTTCCAGTCATCTGGAACAATGCCAGAATCTATTGATTCTTGAAAGATCATTGTTAATGCCTCTGCATTCTCTCCAGCTGCTTCCTTCAGAACCCAAGGGTGCATTCTATCAGGTCCAGGAGATTTATCTACCCTCAGACCATTAAACTTCCTGAGCACCTTCTCAGTTGTAATTTTCACTGCACCTACTTCACTTCCCTGACATCTCTGCATCTCTGATTACAATATCTCCAGCGTCATTTTCTATTGGTCCTATATCTACCCTCAACTCTCTTTTACCCTTTATATACTTAAAAAAGCTTTTAGTATCTTCTTTGATATTAGTCGCCAGCTTCTTTTCATAATTCATCTTTTCCTTCCTAATGACCTTCTTAGTTTCCTTCTGCATGTTTTTAAAAGCTTCCCAATCCTCTATCTTCCCACTAGCTTTGGCTTCCTTGTATGCCCTCTTTTGCTTTTACTTTGGCTCTGACTTCACTTGTCAGCCACAGTAATGTCCATCTTCCATTTGAAAATTTCTTCTTATTTGGAATATATCTGTCTTGCACTTCCCTCATTTTTTGCAGAAACTCCAGCCATTGCTGCTCTGCTGTCCTTCCTGCTAGTGTCCTTTTCCAGTCAACTTTGGCCTGTTCCCCTCTCATGCCATTGTAATTTTCTTTATTCCATTGAAATACTGACACAAATTTCTCCCTCTCAAATTTCAAAGTGAACTCGATCACATTGTGATCATTATTCCCTAAGGGGTCCTTAACCTTAATCTCTCTTATCACCTCTGGATCATTGTACAACACCCAATCCAGCACAGTCAATCCCCCAATGGGCTCAACAACAAGCTGTTCTAAAAAGCCATTTGAATGCAGATCCATGGATAGCACTGCCACCATGTTATCTGTTCTTGCACAAAATCTGAGGACTGGTTATCTGAAATTGGAACAATGGAACAACCTTCCACATTAAAGGCACCTTCCAAACAAATGTTGCTTTTCACCCTCCCTGCTCAAAAAGTATAAAGTACTGACTCAAAACTCCCCCTCTGCATCTTCTGTGCAATTAGAGTCATAGTTTAGTCATACAGCACAGAAACAGGTCCTTTGGTCCACCTGGTTCATGTCTAGTCCCATCAACCCGCACCTGGATCATGGTGTTTCATTCTCATCCCTTCCATGTACTTAGACAAACTTCTTAAATGTTGCAACCAAACCCACATTCACCATTTCAGCTAACAGCTCGTTGCTTACTCTGAATGAAGAAGTTCCCCTTCGGGTTCCCCTTAAATATTTCACCTTTCACCATTAAACTATGACTTTCAGTTCTAGTCTCATCCAACTTCAGTGGAGAAAGCCCACTTGCACTTACCCTAACGATACCCAGCATAATTTTGTGTACCTCTATCAAATCTCTCTTCATTCTCCTACACCTATTCAATAAAGAACTAATCTACTCAACCTTTTGCTTTAACTCAGGTCATCAAGTCCCGGTAGCATCCTTATACACAGGGCCGGATTTAGTGGGGTCGGGGCCCCTGGGCTGGAGGCCCTGATGGGCCCCTGCTGACACCGTAAAATGCTGCTGTGCCAAGCAAAAAAAGGCAAGAACAAGAGCAAAGGTCGTACTGGTCTAAATATCAAAGCTGTGGACCAAGACATTGGTTTAGTACAATACGTAGGCTATAAACTTACAGGTCTTAAGAGGGAGGACAGAAAGTAATGCAGATTCTTAGTTTGAAGGACAGCACCTAAAGCACTCAAAAATAGACCTAGGCTTAATTGGCTTAGTAAAGCTATGAGGGAGACGAAGTATGATGTACCCAATCTTAAATCTTTATTTAGCTATTGTTGCACATATCATAGGCCTTATTTCTCAAACAATGCCAGAGCATTTTTATCTCGGTATTTTTCTCAACTGTGTGTTCTGAGAAAGTAAAATGGAAATGAGAGACAAAAAGGCCAAGAGAGATGGCACTATGGCAAACTAGGAAACTCGACAATACTCCAACAATCTTTTTGGAAAATGAGATCTAGCACATACTAACCTATTGCTGTGCTATGTGGCTTGCAGAGTAAAGACCACTTATTACTTACTAGGTTTGTAAACAATCAACTATTAGCCTACTGCCACAAAAACAGGAACAGCACTGATGCACAAGCCTAGATATTTACAAAGTCAGATGCTCATTTTTCAAAATTAAACCCTAGTTCTTCTGGATTTCTTCGCAGCAAAGTCCTTGATCAAATCACTAAAATCCAGTTTCCGAACAAAAGCACTTACAAGTGACATCAGAGGAAGATGACTCAGCCTGTCCTGTCCCATTGTGGATCTGAGCCTATGTAGTTGCCATTATCAGGCCTGCCAAATATGTCACTGGAGCCTCGGATAGCCAGACCCCTCTTGACCAAAAACTTCACAACCATCAGCACTCTTCTCAATACGTCGGTCCAGTAGACGCACTCTGACTGGAACTGTTTTTGCAGTTCTGTAACTATTCTTCCACTGTCAGACGCTAGTGTAACGTAGATCAGTATTGTTTTCCTGTGGTGTTCGCTATTTTCATGTTCTCCTGTGTGCTCAGCGGCATGTTTCCAGTCACTAAAGCCAGTTTCGAAGATGGACTGACAGTTACCATCACTGAAGATGCAGCATGCAAAACAAAACACACAGCCGGTGGAAGGGGAATATAAGAGCCATTGCCTTGATATGTACTCACCATTTACGAGCTTGCGTTTGAAGTGAAATTTGGAGAAAAAAATATCTCTGCTGTTCGTATACTCGTTCCGAAGCTTTGATATCCACATCCTTATTCTGGCAGGACTCCGGCCCTTTCTTAGCTCAGTACGCTCGGACTGAATCATCTAACGTTTCCTTTCCCCAGCGAGCAGGATCAGTGCCATAAGGATCCTCAGTAGCGGTAACGTTAACATTAATGGCGACCCGACTTGGTTGTTCAGAGGCCTCTGTGGTTGGGAATCCCAAAGTCATGCTCTCTGCCTCTTCAACGTTAGCTGCTGACTGTGGCAAGGATGGTGGTCCTGTGCTAACAATGGTGCTCGCATTAGCTGTTGAACAAGTCTCCATTTGTCCACTGGTCTCAGACTGTGACAAGAGCGATGGTACTGCTGCATCATCGAGAACAGGTTTAAAAAATTCTGTCAATTACAATGTCTTTTTTAATGCTTCTTTCTCACGGTCCTTTTTCTCTTGTTTCTTTTTTCTTTTCTGTGCTCCACTCTCATATTTTTTTGTCCGCCATGATGATAGCTACCTATTTTAGGCCCCTCTACAGCTCTGGCCCCTGGGCTGCAGCCCAGCCTAGCCCTGCCTAAAGTCCGGCCCTGCTTATTATATACTTCCATTATTATTGATTCTTACCTGTAGGTTGGTGACCAGAACTGTGCACATAACCCCAGATTAGGCCTCACCAACATCTTATACAACTTCAACATACCAACTGTACTCCTGTACTCTATACTTTGCCATGTTACAATACTATCTCCCTGTGTCACCACTTTCAAAGATTAATGGGTCTGTATTCCTTGATCCTTCTGTTCTGTCGCACTCCACAAATCTATCAAGTCTTCCTTCATTTTCCTGTGCTACACTCTTCTAATTAGTGCAACTTGCTGTATAGTGGGAAGGATGAGAGTGCTGGGGGAGTGATAAAACTTGTCCAGTATTTGGAGCATGAGGGAAAATCATATTGCTCTGTCATCCTCTCTCTTTTATCTATCTTTGGATTTGCTGGGAGGTCTACTTACCAGGAGCATGTGGTGCCACATGGTCTATCATGAAGGCATCAGACAATCCTACTTTGACAGGGTGCTGTGCTGAATTTATCTGAGTCACAGTTATTGGAACCTAGAGAACAGATTAAAGAGCAATGTTAACCTTCAATATTAATGCCATCTGTGCAGCTTGATAGGGAAACACCTTTTCTCCCCAGGTAAAACCATTGATCAGCTGAAGCTTTTTGACAACCTTCTGTTCCCATTAGATCCACTATCAAAGAGAAAAGGTGCATTTCTATAACATCTTGTAGGTTGGATGAAATACGAGAGGTGATTGATAAGTTTGTGGCCTAAGGTAGAAGGGGTCAATTTTAGAAAACCTAGCACATTTATTTTTCAACATAGTCCCCTGCTACATTTACACACTTAGTCCAGCGGTTGTGGAGCATACGGATCTTGGACCTCCAGAAAGTGTCCACAGCAGGGGTAATTGATAAATTTGTGGCCTAAGGTAGAAGGAGATGAGTTATTAACTTCAAACTTTCTGCATAATCACTCAAAGAGTTGAACTGCATGTGCATGTAACGAGAGCTGTATAACTCATCTCCTTCTATCTGCCACTTTTCAGCCCACTTTTTCAGCTGATGCAGATTTCTCAGCAAGCCATGATAGGCTTCATAGCTGTCCTCTACATCCTCAATCTTTCCCAAACACATTTGACAAACTCTATCTCATCTAGTCCTGTTATAGTATGGTATTCCATCTCAATATGCGGAAAGTTAAAATCATTACTGTAACAACCTTATGTTTCCTGCAACAGTTTGCAATCTCTCTATAAATTTGTTTCTCTAAATCCTGAGGACTGTTGGGAGGTCTGTAATATATCCCCCTTAACATGGTCATACCTTTCTTATTTCCCAGTTCCATCTATAATGCCTCACTAGATGAGTTCTCCAGTCTGTTCTGATGGTGCACTGCCGTGACATTTTCCCTGACTGGTAACACCACCCGTCCTCCTTTAATATCGCTGGCTCTGTCACATCTAAACCTATGGAATCACGGAATATTGAGCTACACTCACAACACGCTGGAGGAACTCAGCAGGTCGGGCAGCATCCATGGAAAAGATTGGTATTGAGCTGCCAGTCCTGCCCCTCCTGCAACCAAGTCTCACTAGTTGCTACAATATTATGATTCCAGGTGTTGATCCATCGCCCTGAGCTTATCCCCCTTTGCTACGATACTTCTTGTATGGAAATATACGCAGCTCAGGACACTAGTTGCATCATGCTCAACCTTTTGATTCCTGACTTTGTCTGAGATCTTAACAACATCTGTCTCCACAACCTGTCCACTATCTGTTCTGGCACTCTGGTTCTCATCCCCCTGCAACTCTAGTTTAAACCTTCCAGTGCAGCACTAGCAAACATTCCTGCTAATTTACAGAACAGCATGTTTAGGCCCAGAGCCATCAAAGGTTCCTCATACGTTAATACTTTCATTCCCGGAATCATTGTCGTGAGCCTCCTCTGCACCCTCTCCAATGCCAGTGCATCCTTTCTCAGATAAGGGAACCAAGACTACTCATATACTCCAAAACGCAAACACGAGAAAATCTGCAGATGCTGGAAATTCAAGCAACACACACAAAATGCTGGTGGAACGCAGCAGGCCAGGCAGCATCTATAGGAAGAAGCACAGTTGACGTTTCAGGCCGAGACCCTTCGTCAGGACTAACGAAGGGTCTCGACCCAAAACGTCGACTGTGCTTCTTCCTATGGATGCTGTCTGGCCTGCTGCGTTCCACCAGCATTTTGTGTGTGTTGCATATACTTGAAATGTGTTCTGACCAATGCTTTATAAAGCCTCAGCGTTACAATCTTGCTTTTATATTCTAGTGCTCTTAAAATGAATGCTAATACCGCAAACATGAAGAATTCTGCAGATGCTGGAAATTCAAGCAACACACATCAAAGTTGCTGGTGAACGCAGCAGGCCAGGCAGCATCTCTGGGAAGAGGTACAGTCGACGTTTCGGGCCGAGACCCTTTGTCAGGACCAACTGAAGGAAGAGCTAGTAAGAGATTTAAAAGTTGGAGGAGGAAGGGGAGATCCAAAATGATAGGAGAAGACAGGAGGGGGAGGGATGGAGCCAAGAGCTGGACAGGTGATTGGCAAAGGGGATATGAGAGGATCATGGGACAGGAGGCCCAGGGAGAAGGAAAAGGGGGAGGCGGGAAAAACCCAGAGGATGGGTGAGGGGTGTAGTCAAAGGGACAGAGGGAGAAAAAGGAGAGAGAGAGAAAGAATGTGTGTATAAAGATAAATAACAGATGGGGTATGAGGGGGAGGTGGGGCATTAGTAGAGGTTAGAAAAGTCAATGTTCATGCCATCAGGTTGGAGGCTACCCAGACAGAATATGAGTTGTTGTTCCTCCAACCTGAGTGTGGCTTCATCTTTACAGTAGAGGAGGCCGTGGATAGACATTTCAGAATGGGAATGGGATGTGGAATTAAAATGTGTGGCCACTGGGAGATCCTGCTCACAGCTATCTGGACTATTCCTCTTCTCACCCTGTCTCTTGCAAAAACGCCATCCCCCTCTCGCAATTCCTCCGTCTCCGCCGCATCTGCTCTCAGGATGAGGCTTTTCATTCTAGGACGAGGGAGATGTCTTCCTTTTTTAAAGAAAGGGGCTTCCCTTCCTCCACTATCAACTCTGCTCTCAAATGCATCTCCCCCATTTCAGGCACATCTGCTCTCACTCCATCCTCCCGCCGCCCCACTAGGAATAGGGTTCCCCTGGTCCTCACCTACCACCCAACCAGCCTCTGGGTCCAACATATTATTCTCCGTAACTTCCGCCACCTCCAACGGGATCCCACCACTAAGCACATCTTTCCCTCCCCCCCCCCTGCTTTCCGCAGGGATCGCTCCCTACGCAACTCCCTTGTCCATTCGTCCCCCCCATCCCTCCCACTGACCTCCCTCCTGGCACTTATCCGTGTAAGCGGAACAAGTGCTACACATGCCCTTACACTTCCTCCCTTACCACCATTCAGGGCCCCAAACAACACTTCACCTGTGAGTCGACTGGGGTGATATACTGCATCCGGTGCTCCCGATGCGGCCTTTTATATATTGGTGAGACCCGATGCAGACTGGGAGACCGCTTTGCTGAACATCTACGCTCTGTCCGCCAGAGATGCTGCCAGCAACTTTGATGTGAGTTGCTAATACCGCATTTGCTTTCCATACGGAGTTTATACATTTTCCCTGTGAAGATATGGAATTCTGCTGGGTTCACATATTTGCTGTTCTGTAAGTTAGCAACCATAACTTATTCCTTAGTCTAGGGATGAAGGAAAATACTCAAAAGGAATTTACAGGACATGTGAAGGGAAATAGTAAAGGGACAGGCGTTTTGTCCCACCATGTTGTGCAAACAAATTAAACTAGTAATTGAATAAGACCATAAGATAGAGTAGCAGAATTCGGCCAATTGGCCCATCGAGTCCGCTCTGCTATTTCATCATGGTTGATTCATTTTCCCTCTCAGCTCCAATATCCTGCCTTATCCCGGTAACCCTTCATGCCCTGACCAATCAAGAATCTGTCAACCTCTGCCTTAAGTATACATTAAGACTTGGCCTCCACAGCTGCCTGTGGCAATGAATTCCACAGACTCACTACTCTTTGGCTAAAGAAATTCCTCCTCATCTCCATTCTAAAATGATGCCCCTCTATTTTGAGGTTGTGTCCTCTGGTCTTAGACAGCCCAGCATAGGAAACATCCTCTCCACGTCCACTCTATCAAGGGCTTTTACCATTAGTTAGGCTTCAATTAGGTCATTCTTCATTCTCCTAAATTCCACTGAATACAGGCCCAGAGCCATCAAATGCTCTTCATATGACAAGCCATTTAATCTTGGAATCATTTTTGTGAACTTCCTTTGAACAGTCTCCAGTTTCAGCAAATCCTTTCTAAGACAAGGGCACAAACCTGCTCACAGTACTCCAAATGAGGTCTCACCAGTGCTTTATAAAATCCCAACATTACATCCATAGTCATAGTCATACTTTATTGATCCTGGGGAAAATTGATGTTCGTTACAGTTGCACCATAAATAATAAATAGTAATGGGACCATAAATAGTTAAATAGTAATATGTAAATTATGCCAGTAAATTATGAAATAAGTCCAGGACCAGCCTATTGGCTCAGGGTATCTGACCCTCCAAGGGAGGAGTTCTAAAGTTTGATGGCCTCAGGCAGGATTGACTTCCTATGACGCTCTGTGTTGCATCTCGGTGGAATGAGTCTCCGGCTGAATGTACTCCTGTGCCCACCCAGTACATTATGTAGTGGATGGGAGACATTGACCAAGATGGCATGCAACTTGGACAGCATCCTCTTTTCAGACACCACCGTGAGAGAGTCCAGTTCCATCCCCACAACATCACTGGCCTTACAAATGAGTTTGTTGATTCTGTTGGCGTCTGCTACCCTCAGCCTACTGCCCCAGCACACAACAGCAAACATGATCGCACTGGCCACCACAGACTCGTAGAACATCCTCAGCATCGTCCGGCAGATGTTAAAGGACCTCAGTCTCCTCAGGAAATAGAGACGGCTCTGACCCTTCTTGTAAACAGCCTCAGTGTTCTTTGACCAGTCCAGTTTATTGTCAATTTGTATCCCCAGGTATTTGTAATCCTCCACCATGTCCACACTGACCCCCTGGATGGAAACAGGGGTCACCAGTACCTTAGCTCTCCTCAGGTCTACCACCAGCTCCTTAGTCTTTTTCACATTAAGCTGCAGATAATTCTGCTCACACCATGTGACAAAGTTTCCTATACTAGCCCTGTACTCAGCCTCATCTCCCTTGCTGATGCATCCAACTATGGCAGAGTCATCTGAAAACTTCTGAAGATGACAAGACTCTGTGCAGTAGTTGAAGTCCGCGGTGTAAATGGTGAAGAGAAAGGGAGACAAGACAGTCCCCTGTGGAGCCCCAGTGCTGCTGATCACTCTGTCGGACACACAGTGTTGCAAGCACACGTACTGTGGTCTGCCAGTCAGGTAATCAAGAATCCATGACACCAGGAAAGCATCCACCTGCATCGCTGTCAGCTTCTCCCCCAGCAGAGCAGGGCGGATGGTGTTGAACGCACTGGAGAAGTCAAAAAATATGACCCTCACAGTGCTCGCTGGCTTGTCCAGGTGGGCGTAGACACGGTTCAGCAGGTAGACGATGTCTTTATATTCCAGTCCTCTTGAAATGAACACTAACATCACACTTACCTTCCTCACCACAGACTCAGCCTGCAAATTAACCTTTAGGGAATCCTGCACCTGGATTCCCAAGTCCCTTTGCACCTCAGATTTTTGTATTTTCTTTCCATTTAGAAAATAGTCAACCCTTTCATTTCTTCTACCAAAGTGCATGATCATACACTTCCCAACACCGTTTCTCATCTGCCACTTCTTTGCCCATTCTCCTAATCTGTCTAAGTCCTTCTTGTAGCCTCCCCATTTCCTCAAAACTATATGCCCCTCCATCTATCTTTATATCATCTGCAAACTTTTCAACAAAGCCATCAATTCTATCATCCCAATCATTGACATACTACGTAAAAAGAATCGGTCCCAACACAGACCCTTGTGGAACAGCACTAGTCACTGGCAGCCAGTCAGAAAAGGTTCCCTTATTCCCACTCTTTGCCTCCTGCCAATCAGCCACTGCTTTATCCATGCTAGAATCTTTCCTGTAACACCATGGGCTCATAACTTGTTAAGCAGTCTCATGTGAGGCACCTTGTCAAAGGCCTTCTGAAGATCAAAGTACACAACATTCACTGATTCTCCTTTGTCTATCCTGCTTGTTATTTCCTCAACGAGTTCCAACGGATTTGTCAGGCAGGATTTTCCCTTAAAGAAACCTTTTCTCTTAAAGCTGACTGTGGCTTATTTATTATGTGCCTTCAAGTACCCCGAAACCACATCCTTAAATCAAATCCAATATCTTCCCAAGCACTAAACTCAGACTAACTGGTCTATAACTTCCTTTCTTCTGCCTCCCTCCCTTCTTGAAGAGTGGAGTGATATTTGCAATTTTCCAATCCTCCTGAACCATCTCAGAATCTATTGATTCTTGATAGATTATTACTAATGTCTCTACAATCTCTTTAGCTTCCTCTTTCAGAACCCTGGATACAGCCCATTTAGTCCAGCTGATTTATTTTTCTTCAGATCTTTGTTTCCCCAGCACCTTCTCCCTAGTAATAGCAACTGCACTCATTTCTGTCCCCGATACTCTCAAACTTCCGCCATACTCTTAATGTCTTCCACAGTGAAGACTGATGCAAAATACTTATTTAGTTTGTATGCTATTTCCTTATCCCCCATTAATACTTCTCCAGCGTCATTTTCCAGCAATCCAGTATCTACTCTCGCTTCCCATTTTCTACATATATGTGTAAAAAAAACTTTTGGTATCCTCTTAAATATTATTGGCTAACTTTCCTTCATATTTCATCTCCCCTCCATGGCTTTTTTTTTAGTTGCTTTCCGTTGGTTTTCAAAACTTTCCTGATCCTGAAACTTCCCACTATTTTATGGTCTCTATATATGGCCCCTCTTTTATGTTGGCTTTGACTTCCCTTGTCAGCGTGCCTTTGACTTCCCACATCATCCTGCCTTTAGAGTTCTTCTTCTTTGGGATGTATCTATCCTGTGCTTTCTAAATTGCTCCCAGAAACTCCAGCCACTGCTGCACAGCTATCACCCCTGCTAGTGGCCCCTTCCAATCAACTCTACCATGCCTCTGTAATCCCTTTTACTCCACTGCAATACTAATACATCTGACGTTAGCATCTGAATTCTGTCATATTATAATCACTGCCTCCTTAGGGCTCCTTTACCTTAAGTTCCCTGATCAAATTTGGTTCATTACACAACACCCAATCCAAAATAGGCATTCCTTGAGTGGGCTCAACCGCAAGCTGCTCTAAAAAGCCATCTTGTAGCCATCTACAAATTCTTCCTTGAGATTCAGCACCAACCTGATTTTCCCAATCTACCTGTATATTGAAATCCCCATTGACTATCGTAACGTTTCCCTTTTGACATGCCTTTCCTATCTCTTGTTGCAATTTGTTTCCCACATCCTGGCTACTGTTTGTAGACCTGTATATAACTTCCACTAGAGTCCTTTTATCCTTGCAGTTTCTTTACTCCACCCACAAGGATTCTGCATCTTCCAATTCTCTGTCTCCTTTTTCTAAGGCTTTGATTTCATTTGTTCCCAACAGAGCCACCCAACATCTCTGCCTACCTGCCTGTCCTTTCGATACAACGTGTATCCTTGGAGGTTAAGCTCCCAACTATGACCTTCTTTCAGCAATTACTCAGTGATGCCCACAATGTCATACCTGCCAACTTCTGTCTGTGCTACAGAATCGTCTACCTTATCCCGTATACTGTGCATTCAAATATAACACCTTCAGTCCTGTATTCATTACGCTTTTTGATCCTGTTCCCCCTTTTCACTGCAACTCATTCGACTGACTGCAATTTTTCCCTATCATCTGCCTGTCCTTCCTCACTACACACTGCCTCTGCTCATAATCCTATCCTCACTCTGTTTCCCACTCCCCCTGCCAAATTAGTTTATGCCCTCCCCCAAAGCTCTAGCAAACCATAACGATATTGGTCCCCCTCTGGTTCAGGCGCGACCCATCCCTTTTGTGCAGGCCATACCTTCCCCAGAAGAGATCCCAATGATCCAAAAATCTGAAACATCTGCCCCCTACACCAGTTCCTTAGCCATACATTCATCTGCCAAATCATCCTATCCTGACCCTCACTGGTGTGTGGCACAGGCATCAACGTAGAGATCACTACCCTGGAGGTCCTGCTTTTCAGCTTACTACCTGTCCCACTAAATTCTTTCTTTAGGACCCTCTCGCTTTTCATTCCTATGTCATTGGTGCCAATGTGTACCAAGACTTCTGGTTGCTCATCCTCCCCCTTTAGAATGTCATCACCTGATCTGAGACGTCCCTGACCCTGGCACCTGGGAGGCAACATACCATCCGTGTGTCCCTTTCACATCCACGGCATCTCGTGTCTATTCTTCTAACGATGAACTCCTCTGTCATGACTGCAATCCTCTTCTCCCCCTTCCCTTCTGAGCCACAGAGTCAGAGACCCGGTCGCTGTGGCTCATCCTAGTAGGTTGCCCCCTCAACAGTATCCAAAATGGTATACTCATGATTGAGGGGAACAGCAACAATGGTACTCTGTACTGGCTGCCTATTTCCCTTCCCTCTCCTGACACAAAGCCTCCTCACTCTAACCCTGGTCCAGTCACACAATGGCTGCTCTAAAAAATCACCACTCCACTTGTCCCTGCTTTATTTTTATTTGCCCTTGCTAATGAATTGCCATTAAAAAAGCTAAAGTCCCATGAAAGCTCTTTTCTTAAATCTCTCTCTCCCCAACCCACATGAGGCTTGCGACCACGCTGCTGAAAAACAAACAGGATAGAGTGGCCACTGAGTGTGTACTGAGGTATAAAGAGACATGCTTCCACTCTGTTTCCCATCTCTGACTCTACCTATTCCATGAGCTGCTCCTCAAGTCAAGTTGTGTTTATTGTCATGTGCAGAAGTACAGTGAGGTACAATGAAAAACCTGCTTACCGTAGAATTACCTGCTCATAGGTTCAGACAACAGATAGAATATAAATTATTCATAGATCATGCAAGACAGTGAAGAGGAAAAAAGGACTGTATAGAGCAAGGCCTTCATTAAGAAAAGAAGATAGAATCACAAACAAGTCCATTGAAATACAAGAACTGGTCTTCCATTGCTGAGGTAGGTTAGGGTTGTGTAAGGCAGTTTAAGAAGTCAAGGCCTCGTGAGTATCAATTTGATTAATACACTCCACTATCTCTAAAACAGGAGTGCTGTGACTTAGCAACACACAAAATATACTTGGAACTCAGCAGGTCAGGCAGCATCTATGGAATGGAATGGTTTTGGGCTGATACCCTTCATCAGGACAGTAACCCTAATGAAGGGTCTTGACCTGAAATGCTGACTCTTTATTCCTTTCCATAGATGCGGCCTGGCCTGCTGAGCATTTTGCGTGTGCTACTCTGGATTTGCAGTATCTGCAGAATCTATTGTGTTTATATTATTACTTAGCCGCTGAGAGTAAAACTGCCCATGGCAGCCCAGGTATGGTTTCACCAAAACTCTGAAAAGTTACTGTGAGGTATTCTTCCCATTGTGTTTCTATAACCACAGCGGTCACCTCAGCCACTGGTGCTCCCCACCCCTGGGTAACTTTCCATACTCACGTCCTTGTAGCTGAACACGATTCTCCCTTCTTGACACAGCATGGTCTGGAAGGTGAAACTACCAACGTCCTCCCGGTCAGGCAGAAACACTTTATCCCACTGGACGACGAATGCTGTCCCTGAACAGTAAAGACAGGACCAGTGAGATGTGATGCAGAGACGCGTGGCAACTTGTGACAGTGCAGAGGAGAACCACGAAACCTAAAACCTACCCTGGTGGCAGTGGCATGAGTTATCAGGAATGTATTAAGTGATTTGGGTCACTTGCAAAATAAAACATTTTGGAATGGTTTTACTTTTGATTACTAAAAGACAAAGTGAAATTTGATTTGGAATGTTACCAATCATTACCCAAGAGAAGCAAAGGTATAAACTACTATCAGTTTATTTTTAAGCAGAACATTTCTTTACTCAGAGCTTTACTTACCTTCTTGAACAGACTTCCAAACAAAACCACGGAATTGTCTAAAATTGATGTTGGTATAATCAGAATGTGTTTGGATCTTTTTGGATAAAGAAATTGAAAAAAATCAAATACTTCTTCCTCATGAATCTTGTGATTAAGGGGAGTTGTTGCCAACATCTGCAGGATTCACAATATTACTATACAACTTCCATTGCTTTCTAGCAATTAATTTCAGGAAAAGGAGCTTTATTTTCATGTGTACAAGTATGGTGTAGTTCAGGTACCATACCTGTTTTTCCAGCAAGCTCCTGTGTTTTATTTCTCCTTGGTCCTACTTGGGCATAGTCAAGTTCTGCCATTCTCTAGAGAAGTATCTGCCCTTGAGTCCACCAGAAACATTACCACCCATCATCAAGGACCCCCACCATCCAGACAATGCTCTCTTCTTACCACTACCATCAGGCAGGAAATAAAGGAGCTTTAAGTCCCATGCCACCAGGTTCAGGAACAAACATCAGGCTCCTGAACCACCATGGATAACTTCATTCAACTCAACACTAATTCCACAACCTATGAACTCACTTTCAAGTTCTCTACAACTCATGTTCTCGGTAGTATTTATTTATTTATTTATTTATTTATTATTTTTTTATTTGCACAGTTGTCTTTTTTCCATATTGGTTGTTTGTCAGTCTTTGTGTGTAGTTTTTTGTTGATTCTAGTGTATTTCTTTGATCTACCGTGAATGTCTGCAAGAAAATGAATCTGAGGATAGCATATGGTGACATATACATACTTTGAACTTTGAACATATCGCTATTGTAATGGCAACAACCTGCACAAAATGTCCCAAAGGGCTGTGCATAAAGAGAATAGATGCTGGACCATGAAGATGTTAAAGACATAGAACATAGAACACTATAACACAGTACAGACCCTTTGGCTCTTGAAGTTGTGCTGACTTTTTAACCTACTCTAAGATCAATTGGACATTTCCCTCCTACATTTTTTCTATCATCTACTGTATGGGCCTATCTATGGGTTCTGTTAATGTCCCTAATCTATCTACCTTTATCCACACATTCACCACTCTCTGTAAAATACTTGCCACTGATTTTCCTCCAATCACCTTAAAATTATTTGCCCTGGTATTAGCCCCCTGGGAAAGAAATCTCTGGCTGTCCACATGATTATTGCCTCCAGTGTACAAGAATAAGGAAAAGTTCCCATAATTGTGCAGGGCACTGTTGAGACCACACCTGTAGTAGGGTATACAGTCCTTAATTCAGAAAGCACACTTGCATTGGGTGCTGTACAGAGAGGATTCGGTAGGTTGATTCCTGAAGTGAGAGGGCTGTTCTGTGAGGTTTGAGAAGAATGGCCCACTATTCTCTGGTGAATTTTGGGATATCTAGGTGACCTTACTGAGACAAAGACAATTCTAAGGAAGTTGTCAGGGTATCTGCAGTGAGGATACTTTCCCAGGTGGGAGCAGTCTTAAGAAAATAAGACCATAAGACGAGTCTGCCTTCTGCCTTCTCCCCCATAAACTTTGACATGCTTACTAATCAAGAACTTATCAACCTTTACTTTAAATCTAGAATGAACTCCACAGGTTCATCAACCTCTGGTTAAAGAATGTCCTCCTCATCTTTGTTCTAAAGGGACATTCTTGTCTTCTGAGGCTGTGCTCTAAGGTTCTAGACTTTAAGTTAAGGGACTAAACATATGATTAACGTGAAAAGGGCATTCCTTGATGTATATGAATTCCTGGAATCCTCTAATGCTAAGACATTAGCACACACTGAGCTGGGATAAGCAAATGTTGTGGCCATAGGGGAATGAGGGTTATGGGAAACAAGCTGGAATATGAAGCTTAGGTCAAGATCAGCTCTGCTATGGTCTAATTGAATACTGGATCAGGCTTGAGAGGCCGAGGAGCCTGTGCCTTATATTCCATGGAAGGAAATGGCATTAAAAATCCAATTAAACAGATTTGGCTTGAGGTTTATTTGGCAAAGGGAAGCAAGTTGGAGAGGTAGCGAGATTTATAGATTAAATTCTAGAGTAAGGCACAAGATGCATAATTACAGAGCAATGGCTAATGTTTTGAGAAAGGAGAACACAAAAGAAATCTGTATTTGGACAAGAAAAGTACTTGGCAATGAATGTTGGTTAATTAATTAATTTCAGTGGGATGAATTAAGATCTTATCCAAAGAGAGTTACAAGACCAAAAGATGGATTGTTTATTAAATCCCACATAGTTTTAATGTCTCTGCAACAATGGTGAATTTAATCTTTCCCCCTACTTTCCTTATTGTGCAGTATTTAAATCTCATGCTTGCCTGTAGACTTATAGAATGTGCCATTCTCCCTTTCTAAAGTAAGATTATTAAAGTTGTCTCTTTGAACTCTGAATGGCCAGAATCAATTAAACTTCACATGAATCTCAACATTTTACTTGGACACATCTCAAAATCAGAATTCCGCAACACTGGCTGTTAACTTTATGTCTAACAATAACTCTCATCATTTTTAAAATCCAAGTTATTATCAAACTCAATTGCAGAAACAGGGATAATTACACTCTGTGCTAATGAGTGTATGTTCGCAGTCTTTGGCTGCTGTAGCCACTTCAAGGTTTGACGTTATTGTGCATTCAGAGATGCTCTTCTCCACACCACTGCGGTAACATGTGGTTTTGTGAGTGACTGCCACCTTCCTGTAAGCTTGAAACAGTTTGGCTATTCTCCTCTGACCACTCTCATTAACAAGGTGTTCCCACCTTTAGAACTGATGCTCACTAGGTTTGTTTCTTTTTAAATTTATCATATTATTCTCTGTAAATTATAGTGACTGTTGTGCATGAAAAGCCCAGGATATCAGCAGTATCTGAGATACTCAAACCACCCCATCTGGCACCAACAATCATTCCATGGTCAAAGTTATTTGGATCACATTTCTTCCGCATTCCAATGTTTGGTCTGAATAATAACTGAACCTCTTGACCTTGTCTGCATACTTTTATGCAATGAGTTGCTGCCTCATGATTGGCTGATTAGATATTAGCATTAGTGAGCAGGTAAACAGGTGGCCACTGAGCGTATGTTCCAACAGGTAAAGTGTTGTAACTAAGCTGTGACTGGTCTGTTAAGATGAAAATATTCATAATTTACTGTTAGCTACATGGTGGGATCACTGGCACAGAAGTAAAGAGCACTGTTTAATCTAAAAGATCACAAGAAAAATAAAAATTTGGATGCGCTTCAATTCAATTTAACTTATCAACTATCAATTTAATTGCACCATTCTTTATAGTATATCCAGCTGCGTCTTAGATGTTGGATTCATGGACTTAGTATTGGCGTTCTGTTCATACCAACACTATGATAAGTAAACCCTGAGTTAAGGTCTGGCCTAAAGCTCCAGTGATATTCAATTTATTGTATTAACTTACACAGATGTAATGTCAAATTTGGGATAAGGCTCCAGGTATAGCTGCTTCAAAGCCATAGGAATCATGTAACATATGAGAATTCCTGGCTTGGAATCACTTTTGGGAATTGTCCTCTAATAACTGTAAGCACATACATGGGTTATTTAGCAAGGATAACAATACTGTCAACAAAGAGTTTGTACATTCTCCACATGGCCGTGTTGTTTTTTCCCACATACCAAAGATGTATGATTAGGGTTAGTGACTTGTGGGCACTGGGAGCATAGAGACACTTGTGAGCAGCCCAGCACAAATCTCACCGATTTAATTTGATGCAAATGACACATTTGCATCTACTGTGCTGAAGTGTTTTGAGGGGTTGGTTATGGCTAGAATTAACTCATGCCAGAGCAAGGTCCTGGACCCACTGTCAACTGCCTACCACCACAACAGGTCTATAGTGGATGCAATCTCACTGGCTGTCCATTCAGCCTTAGACCAACTAGAAAACAGCAATACCTATGTCAGGCTGCTGTTTATTGATTACAGCTCAGCATTCAACACTATCATCCTCTTAGTACTAATCATCTCTACAGATGTACAAGGAGAGCATTGTCATCTGGTATAGAGGCCCTAATGGATCGAAGAAGCTGCACAGGGTTATAGACTCAGCCAACCCCATCATGCAGGATATCTTCAAAAGCTAGTCCCTCAGGAAGATGGCATCCATCATTAAAGGCCTCCACCAACAAGGACATGCCCTCTTCTCATTACTACAACAGGGACGAAGTACAGTAGCCTGAGGGCACACACTCAGCGATTTTGAAACAGCTTCCTCACTATTTTGCTCTCTTTTCGCATGACTGTTTGGGTTATGAACAGTTCTCAGGGGCGGAACCCTGTCGTAACCTCGGGAGAACTTGCAATGTTACTGGAGAACCAGAGTATGCTGAGATGGGTCATAGTGCCAGTCAGTGACCCCACTTGCTTATCAAGCTTTTGTTCTCTTCTTGCTCCTAAGAACAATGGTTCCCAGCTGGAGATTGGGCCCACTCATACAAGCAGTCTTGCTTCATGTAATGTAGATGGTGGGCAGTGAATACCAATTGCAATGGTATCATCGTGTCAGCTCAAGGATAACCTCCTTCTATGTCTATAGGAATTGTGCTGGAGGTGGTAACAAAGATTAGCTTTAATTGTCACATGTACATCAAAACATTGAAGCATACAGTGAAATGAGTACTTTGTGTCAAATCAAATCAGTGAGGATTATACAATGCAGCCTGCAAGTGTCATCATATTTCTGGTGTCAACACGGCATGCTCAGAACTTACTAACCCTAACCTTATATCTGGAATAGAACATAGAACATAGCAAAGGCACAGATCCTTTGTGGGCTGAACCAATTAAATTAGTAATCAAATGGACAACTAAACTCTGACTAAACAATGTCCATATCCTTAAAGCCCTTAATGCTTCTGCCTGTACCACCACCCCAGGCAATGCTCTCCAGGCACCCACCACTCTCTTTGTAAAACACGTCCTCCTTATATCTTCTTTGAAATTACCCCCCCCCCCAGCTGAAATGCATGCTCTCTGGAATGTGGGAGAAAACTGGAGCACCTGGAGGAAAGTCACATGGTCACAGGGTGAACGTACAAATTCCCTTTAGACAGCGGCAGGAATCAAACCCCAGTTGGTGATCACTGGTGCTGTAAGGCAATCGCACTAACCTCTAATCTACTGTGAGTGACAGGGAGGAATGGCAGTGACTCCCCCATTGAAAGCAAAGTGGTCAATCCCTTCTTAGAGTAGACTTGCTGAGATCCAACAGAGAACTGAAACCAGAATCTTTCAGAGTGAAGCTGTTCCCTGCCTTAACTAATCACATAATCAGCCCTTTGATCCCTACACATGTTTTCAATATTGCACAGATGTGGCACAGCAATTAGACAAGAACTTTAGGGATAACATGATTTAAAAACAAATTATTTCTACTGAAAATCATCCTGTTTTCTAAAAAAAAATCACCTTTCTCCTGTTAAAGAAAGGATTACTTAAACAAATTGCTGAAACTTTTGCTTCTTGGAGCTTTGGGAGTGGGCGATTTGTTGAATCCAACTGAAGAGAGATTATTTAATTTTCTGATCTCTTTGGTCATGATGATGTCACTGCATTCCACGCCTGGGAATGTGGCACTTTTCCCCTTTTGGGAAATAAGGAGTCAAACTCTAGAGCCTGTCACTGCTCCTTACAGGTCAAACAAATTGTAATGACAGGACACAGCAGGAGAGAAAATTAAATGTTCTCTAAGCCTGATCTTTCAAGAAATATTTTTATCTTTCAAGATCTAGTTTAATCTTTGTCATTGATTTTAGTTGTCAAATCCACACCAATTTGATTTGATCCCTACAACACATTTCACTATATGTTTCTATGTACATGTGACAAATAAAGTTAAGCTTTAGCTTTATCTTTAGTTAATAATAACTAGTTTGCTTTCCAATAAGATGGAAATCCAAATTGAAAGAACCTTATTGAGTGGTTTGGGCTCTTGGCCAGTGGCCTTGGTCTTGATCAGTGTTAAAAGCATCCTGAGCTTTATATAAAGTCATATAGTCATATAAAGCCACAGATTTATCTTTATTTGTCATATAGAATGTGTTGTTTTCATCAACAGCCGATTGAGGATTGTGCTAAGGGAAGCCCACAAATGTCACCATGCTTCTGGTATCAACACAGCATGCTGATAAATCACTAACCCTAACCCATACATCTTTTGAATGTGTGAGGAAACCGGTACACATGGAGGAAACCCACGTGGTCACAGGAAAAACGAACAATCTCCTTACAGATTGGAATTGAACCCCGATCGGTGATCATTGCGCTAACTGCTAAGCTACTGTGCAGTCTGTGATATACAGTAAATCTTTGATAAGTAATATGGATCCTTGTACTCTGGTACAGAAACACAGATGATGGCAGAAGTATTTGAACAGTGATATGGGGCAACACACACAAAATGCTGGAGGAACTCAGCAGGCCAGGCAACATTTATGGAAAAGAGTACAGTCTATGTTTCAGGCCGAGACCCTTCAGCAGGTCTCATCGTGGTACAAGTATTTCACGGTATCTTGGTGCATGTGACAATAATAAAACAAATACCAATGTAAAGATAAGGGGACAGTTATGTCAAACCAAGGTACACAGAATTTTCTTGCAAAGAATGGGGACTCTCTGGAATCCTCTTCCCCAGAAAGTGTGGTGGATTCCTGTTTATTGGGCCACCAGTTAATCAGGACAGCCACCTTATTTGGGACAACTCTTGAAGAACAAAAACTAATCATGAAAATAACCAGAATTCCCTTTACTTATTTGGGACACTATACTGCTTAATTGGGACAGGAAATTTTTGCCAAACTGTTTCTTGTTCTCATCAGTCATGTGTATGGCTATTAGACGCTACACTGTGCATAGAGTTAACAGTTTTTAAATATCGTCAGTTGCGTGTGTTTGTGTTAAAAAAGCAATAATTTTTATCACTGATAGTTGGCAAAAAATAAGCAGTAAGACAATTCAGAGCTGTTCTGCTCACTGCAGTTTCAAGCATTCAGGCTTGGAGATGGCAGAAATGGCCAGGAGTGAAAATGAAATGATTTCACTGCTTTAACAAGTCAGGTAGTATGAAGAAATTGAAGGTATCAATCATCTTGAATGTCGTGATGAAATGAAAATTTGGAGGATGCAATCAATGAAAACATTGTGTGATGCCTGGTCTATTATGCACACTAGGTATCTAAACCCTAATTTTGTTCTCTAAAGACAATGAAAAGAACACAGCATCATACACTGGATGAATTCCACCATTGATGACTATTAGGAAATAAAACACAGTTTTATAGTACTTGGTGGTATTGGTAGTGCTCTAATTTGTTCTATGTTTCATTTACGTGTATAATTTGTTGCTCAGTTAAACAGTAGTTTGTCTTTTTTATAACTTTTTAACTATTTCCATAAAGCTTTGGCTAATTGGTGCAGCCGCTTAATTGGACCAAAATGTATTGATTCCAGTGTGCCCGAGTTAACCAGAATCCACTGTACTTCAACTGGACGTGGATACATTTTTGAAAGATTGGAGGTCTCAGGGCACTCCGGCACAGATAAGGAGCTAAGGTCAGAGGTAGATTTGCCTTTATCACATAGAATGGTCATGGTCAGGAAGCCCAATTCTACTCTTATTTTCTTGTATTGCTTGTGTCTGAATTTTAAAACATCATACACAATAGAATAAAGGTGTTCTGTGCTGGAGCTGAACACCTCATGGGGCACCCAATGGGGAAACACAATGACTAGCTTGCAGACACTCTGTGATGAATGACAGCAGGTTGCTTTTAGGGCAATTATATGAGAGAATTAGATTGTGCCACAGTGAAAATCTTTAAAAAGACATACTTTACTGGAAATACTCTTTCAACAAATTGATGAAAATATTTTCTCCACACTGACAACTGTTACTACCTGATTAAGTTTCAGCACTTGCAATCCAAGCAAAATTCTAGGCCAACATAGAACATAGAACATAGAATAGTACAGCACAGTACAGGCCCTTTGGCCCACAATGTTGTGCCGACCCTCAAACCCTGCCTCCCATATAACCCCCCACCTTAAATTCCTCCATATACCTGTCTAGTAGTCTCTTAAACTTCACTAGTGTATCTGCCTCTACCACTGACTCAGGCAGTGCATTCCACGCACCAACCACTCTCTGAGTAAAAAACCTTCCTCTAATATCCCCCTTGAACTTCTCACCCCTTACCTTAAAGCCATGTCCTCTTGTATTGAGCAGTGGTGCCCTGGGGAAGAGGCGCTGGCTATCCACTCTATCTATTCCTCTTAATATCTTGTACACCTCTATCATGTCTCCTCTCATCCTTCTTCTCTCCAAAGAGTAAAGCCCTAGCTCCCTTAATCTCTGATCATAATGCATACTCTCTAAACCAGGCAGCATCCTGGTAAATCTCCTCTGTACCCTTTCCAATGTTTCCACATCCTTCCTATAGTGAGGCAACCAGAACTGGACACAGTACTCCAAGTGTAGCCTAACCAGAGTTTTATAGAGCTGCATCATTACATCTCGACTCTTATAATCTATCCCTCAACTGATGAAAGCTAACACCCCATAAGCTTTCTTAACTATCCTATCTACCTGTGAGGTAACTTTCAGTGATCTGTGGACATGTACCCCAAGATCCCTCTGCTCCTCCACACTACCAAGTACCCTACCATTTACTTTGTACTGTGCCTTGAAGTTTGTCCTTCCAAAGTGTACCACCTCACACTTCTCCGGGTTGAACTCCATCTGCCACTTCTCAGCCCACTCCTGCATCCTATCAATGTCTCTCTGCACTCTTCGACAATCCTCTACACTATCTACAACACCACCAACCTTTGTGTCATCTGCAAACTTGCCAACCCACCCATCCAGGTCGTTAATAAAAATCACAAAAAGTAGAGGTCCCAGAACAGATCCTTGTGGGACACCACTAGTCACATCCCTCCAATCTGAATGTACTCCCTCCACCACCACCCTCTGCCTTCTGCAGGCAAGCCAATTCTGAATCCACCTGGCCAAACTTCCCTGGATCCCATGCCTTCAACCTTGTCAAATGCCTTACTAAAATCCATGTAGATCACATCCCCTGCACTACCCTCATCTATATGCCTGGTCACCTCCTCAAAGAACTCTATCAGGCTTGTTAGACACGATCTTCCCTTCACAAAGCCATGCTGACTGTCCCCGATCAGACCATGATTCTCTAACTGCCCAGAGATCCTATCTCTAAGAATCTTTTCCAACAGCTTTCCCACCACAGACATAAGGCTCACTGGTCTATAATTATCCAGACTGTCCCTACTACCTTTTTTGAACAGAAGGACAACATTCGCCTCCCTCCAATCCTCCAGTACCATTTCCGTGGACAATGAGGACATAAAGATCCTAGCCAGAGGCTCAGCAATCTCTTCTCTCGTCTCGTGGAGCAGCCTGGGGAATATTCCGTCAGGCCCCGGGGACTTATCTGTCCTAATGTATTTTAACAACTCCAACACCTCCTCTCCCTTAATATCAACATGCTCCAGAACATCAACCTCACTCATATTGTCCTCACCGTCTCATTGTTCCCTCTGATTGGTGAATACTGAAGAAAAGTATTCATTGAGGACCTCGCTCACTTCCATAGCCTGCAGGCATATCTTCCCACCTTTATCTCTAATCGGTCCTACCTTCACTCCTGTCATCCTTTTGTTCTTTGCATAATTGAAGAATGTCTTGGGGTTTTCCTTTACCCTACTCGCCAAGGCCTTCTCATGCCCCCTTCTTGCTCTTCTCAGCCCCTTCTTAAGCTCCTTTCTTGCTACCCTATATTCCTCAATAGACTCATCCTAACCTCATGTATGCTGCCTTCTTCCACCTGACTAGATTTTCCACCTCACTTGTCACCCATGGTTCCTTCACCATACCATTCTTTATCTTCCTCACCGGCACAAAATTGTTCCTAACATCCTGCAAGAGATCCCTAAACATCGACCACATGTCCATAGTACATTTCCCTGCAAAAACATCATTGTCATGGTCCGGTCCGTAAAGTCCGCATTCCGGTTCACAGTCCGGTCCGTGGACTCAGGACTCCGGGTCTTCCAGCTGTCCCTTGTTTGAATTAATCATAGGCACCTGATTCCTATCTTTGGGCTTGCAATATAAGTAGCCTTGGGATTGAGTGTGGGCTGTTGGTTTGTCTTGTAAGTCCCCCTTGGAGCCACCTGCTGATGGAAGGCTAGTGAAATCATTTGTGATCTCTAGGCCTGGTTGGAGGACCACTGCTTCATGGAGCCTTGTTACCACTTGTTGGAGTGTTCTTTGCGGTATGGATTTGGCTGTTTCTGGGGCAAGCTGAGTGGCTACCAGCCACTTCAAGCTAGGTAGGGATCTGGCTGTTTCTGTAGTCAGCTAAGGTTGTTGGACTCTGGGCTTCCCCAGAGCAGAGATGGAACTGTCTGTTGTTCTTTGGTGTTTGTCTCTTCTTGTCCTTGCCCCTGTGGGGTCAGCCAGGCTGTTTTGCTGTTGCCCTGCAGGGGGATCTGCCTTGTTTTGTCCTTGCCTCTGTTGGGTATGTCTGGCTGTCTGCTGTTACCTGACAGAGAGACCTGTCCCACCTTGGTGTGGAGATGAAGTTGAGTCCTGGCTTGTTGTAGGGTAAGTCCCAGCTCTGTCTATGTTCTGTCCTGTCTCATGTTTGTGTTGTGTTAAAGATGAGTCCTGGCTTGTTGAAGGTAAGTCCTGGCTCTATGTTGATGTTCAGTTCCCAGTCTGTCTCTCAGCTCCAGTCTGAGTTATTAGCCTCTGCATTTCAAGATGAAGACCCCAAGCCCGGAGGGTCCCGAGCCAGGCTCCAGTCCCAAGACCCCAAGCCCGGAGGGTCCCGAGCCAGGCTCCAGTCCCAAGACCCCAAGCCCGGAGGGTCCCGAGCCAGGCTCCAGTCCCAAGACCCCAAGCCCGGAGGGTCCCGAGCCAGGCTCCAGTCCCAAGACCCCAAGCCCGGAGGGTCCCGAGCCAGGCTCCAGTCCCAAGAACCCAAGCCTTGAGCAATGTCATGTCCTTGCCTGGTTCTGGGATCTGAGCCCGAGGCAAGACCCAGGTTCTGGGTCCTTGTCCAGTCTCGGGCTTGGAGTCCAAGCCTTGTCTCCTGGTCCCACTTTCCCTAGCCCAACCCTACGGTCTTGTCCCTGCTCCTGGTCTGAATCCTGTCATGTCTCTACTCTAGTCAAGTCCTGTTCCTTGTACTTCAGTGTCTGTCTCGCATTTGGGTCTGTTCCCGGCACCCCCATGTGACAATCATCCCAATTCACACCTGCAAGTTCTAGCCTTATAGCCTCATAATTTGCCCTTCCCCAATTAAAAAATTTCCTGTCCTCTCTGATTCTATCCTTTTCCATGATAATGCTAAAGGCCAGGGAGCAGTGGTCACTGTCCCCCAGATGCTCACCCACTGAGAGATCTGTGACCTGACTTGGTTCGTTACCTCATACTAGATCTAGAATGGCATTTCTCCCTGGTTGGCCTGTCCACATACTGTGACAGGAATCCATCCTGGACACACTTAACAAACTCTGCCCCATCTAAACCCTTGGAACTAATCAGGTGCCTGTAGGTGTGAAACTGTGGGAAAGGGAGAAATGAGCAATTGCTGGTTTTGGCCTCTGCAACCGTTTTAGAAATACTGATGGTACACATTTTAATAAGTATGCAGTGATTGCAGACATGGCCCAGAAATAAAGGGGCATTTGAGGAATCAATTATAAATCGGATTAATTTGTGTGTCACCTGCTGAGAAAGATGTGTTTGGAAACTTAAAAACTCTTTGCATAATACTTCCAAAGAAATCAGAAGTATTATAGTTTATAATCATTAGCATTATAGTTTTTATGCTTTCCCCACTACTCTCTCCCCATTTCAAATCCCAGCCCAAACTGACGGTTTACTTCCATCCACATATACTGCCTGACTTGCTGACTTCATTGAGCATTTTGCATGTGTTGCTCAATATTTTCAGCATCTGCAGAATCTCTTGTGTCCAGTCCCTCCCACTAATATAATTCTGTCCATCAGTCCTACAGACATCCCAACACTGTCCTTCCTGTGCTGCATCGCACTCTGATGTCCCAGTTTCCCATTCTCCAAAGTAAATGCCCTGTCCATCCTGTTCCACTAGCAGGAGTATAGCTCAGTGGTAGACCACTTGACTGCAGATCAAAAGCTCCCTGGTTCAAATTCAGATGCCCCCTATCTACCTTCTAGCTTCTCATAACATTAATATTACTTTAGCAAGGCCTTTTACAAAGATATGGTAGTAAACAGAATTAAACATTGGCTTTGTGGGAGAAGCCAGAGAGTGGTAGTAGATATTTGGCTCTCTGACTGGAGGCCTGTGACTAGTGGTGTGCTGCAGGGATCAGGGCTAAGTCCATTCTTGTTTGTCATCTATATCAATGACCTGGATGATAATGTAGTAATTGAATCAGCAAATTTGTGGATGACACGAAGTTTGGGGTCTGTAGTGGACAGCGAGGAATGTTATTGAAGTTTGCAGCAGGATCTGGACCAGCTGAAAAATGGCAGATGGAATTTACTTATCCAGAGATACAGTGTGAAATAGGCCCTTCTGACCCTTTGAGCTGCACCACTAGCAACCCTCTGATCTAACCTTGTCTAATCATGGAATCTTAAGTTTATCTTGGCTGGTGGGGTGGAGGCGAGTGAGAATATGCTCCCACTACCTATTAATGTTCCCAATGGCGTGCATCTCAAATAGCCTCTGACAACCAAGTCGAGTTCCTGGCCTTCATGTGTGGCTTAGCCCGTAAGATTGGTTTAATGATCTCTACTGACAGAGTCAAGAGGGTTACTGGCACCTTAAAACCAATCACTTCGGGCAGATTGTGGCTTGTTAGCTGTAGTTGGCAGCTCATCTAACAGAAGGAAACTGCTGATCTTAAACCTCCACTGCTTTGCAACTGTACCCACTCATGGGGAAGGCTTCAGGAGTAAAACCCAAGGAAAAATCCTAAGGCAGTCTCATGCTGAGTTCAGTGCTGATAGGCAGCACCTGTGATGCTGCTGGTGCCTAACTGTATCGGTCTCAGCTACTCCTTTGAATTCATTAGCTGTGTGGAGAGGGGGACATGGGCAACATGCTCCCTATATTATACTGACCTGGATTGCATATGTTGACAGCTATGGCGCAAGATCTGTGGTCAACCCTGACCAATGGAGGCCTCACTAATGATGAGACAGTTTACAATGACCAATTAACCTACTAACTTGTGGGTCTTTGAACTGTGGGTGGAAACTGGAGCACCTGGAGGAAACTCACTCATTCACAGGGAGGACGTACAACTCTTACAGATGATGTCTGAATTGTACTCCAAACTCCGATGCCCCAATCTGTAAGAGGATCATGCTAACCTCTATGCTATTGTGCACATTTAATGCAGACAGGTGTGAGGACAAGGCCGAGTTAGAATATGAAAATGATGTAATGCTGAGGCTTCATGAGGCATCTCTAAGGCCTCACTTGGAGTATTGTAAGCAGTTTTTGGCTCCCTATCTAAGAATGGATGCACTGACATTAGAGAAAGTTCAGGGAATGAAAGGCTTATCGCTGGAATTTTAAAAGAATGGGGGAATCTCATTGAAACCTATTGAATGTTGAAAGGCCTAGATAGAGTGGATGTGGAGAGGATGTTTTCTATAATGGGGGAGTCTCAGACTAGAGGGCAGAATCTCAGAATCAAGGGACGTCCATTTAGAACAGATGAGGAGGAATTTCTTTAGTCAGTAGGTGGTAAATCTGTGGAATTCATTGTCATGGGTGGCTATGAAGGGAAGTTATTGGATATATCAGCCATGATTAAATAGTGCACCAGATCTGATGGGCTGAGTGGCCTAATTCTGCTATATCTTATCGTCTTATGGTCTTAGGACTTGCATGGTGAGCAGCAAGGCATTGAGGAATACAGTAAAATAGAGGGATCAGGTAATACAGGCCCATAATTCCTGAAAAGTGGTGGCACAGGTAGATAGATTCTTAAAAGAGCTTTTAGCACGTTGACCTTCATAAATCAAAATACTGAGCACAGCAGTTGGGATGTTACGTTGAGGGTGTGCAAAGGGTTGGTGAAGCATAATTTGGAGCATTGTGTGCATCTCAGTTCACCTACCTGCAGGATAAATATGAATAAAATTGAAAGAAGGCAGAGAATTTCCAAGGATGTTGCCAGGACATGAGGACCTGAGTTAAAGGGAAAGGCTGAATAGGTTAGGACTTTATTCCATAGAGCATAGACGATTGAGGGACGATTTGATAAAGGTATACAAAATAGAGGGGTATAGATTGGGTAAATGAAAGAAAGCTTTTCCACTGTGGTAGGGTGAGATGAAAACTAGAAGCCATAGGTTAAGGGTGAAATGTTTAAGGGGAACATGAGGGGGAAACTAGTTCACTCAGTGTGATGTGATGCTGGAGTGTGCTGCCAGTAGAAATGGTGGATGTGGGTTTGATTTCAACATTTAAGAGGTTTCAATATGTACATGGACAGGAATTGTATGGAGAGATTTGATCGAGGTACAGGTTGATGGTTCCAGGTAGAATAATAGCTGAAGGACCTGTATCTGTGCTGTCGTGCTCTATGACTCTATGACTTTGCTCCTGCAGCCCTTTCCCTCCATTCCTTTCACAGATCACTTTGGGGCTGTTACAGAAACATACAGTTCATTACCATTGAGTCGATTGTGCTGACTTAATGGACATCCACTTGATTGGTGAAAACCAGGCAAATTCTAGCACTACTGACTCCCCTTATTAATCTGCATGTCTTTGGAATGTGGGAGGAAATCAGAGCACATGGAGGAAACCCATGCAGTTATGGGGAGAACTTAGTCAGCGGTGGGAATTGAACCCCAGTTGCCAACATTGTAAAACATTACACTAGTCACTATGCTACTGTGCATCACCATTACTGTTAATCCTTTATCATTAACAAATAGGTTACTGTTCACAGATTACCGTTATCAAAGTATCTGACAGTGGAATTCCTGGAGTAACTGGGATCAAAGTTGGCCATGAGTGGAGCAATGTATTGAGTGGCTGTCAGCATCCGATGGATGACATCTCCAGTGAATATGAAGCCTGAAGGAAGAAGAAAAAACAAATTAGACTCCCTTTATCCAAAGTGATTTTCCCTGGGATCCAAAGTGCAAAGTTCAAGTTCGATGTAAATTTATTTTCAAAGTACATATATATCACTGTATACTACTCTGAGATTCATTTTCAGAATCAGGTTTTATATCACTGGCATATGTCATGAAATTTGTTTTGCAGCAGTGGTACAGTGCAATACATTAAAAACTATAAATGACAAGGTATATTGTGATGCTATGGGGGGGGGGGAGGAGCAGAGGTGGGTGTGGATGACAGCCCGCCCCTGCATTTCTAATGACCAGTACTGTTTGTTGTTCTTGTATTAAAATGCTTTTATGGGAATATGGTGGGAAGTTTCAGTTCATTTATTGTGACATTTTAGCTTGGGTTATACAGTTATCTGATTGTGTATTTGTGGGTCACTCTAACTCTAACCGGGGTGTGAGATGCTCACCTCCTCCGTCTGTATGAGACCAGCAGGGTTCACTCTCCAGGTCATGGTGCCTGGTCTGCTTTGTGTTTCACAATGAAATGGTTGTTGAGTTAACGAGCTTCATCTGTCATTATGGACCAAATGTTTGCCACAATATAAATTTTGTATAAGTAGTGAAAAAAGAGACAAAAAATAGTGAGGTAGTGTTAATGGGCTTATTGTCCATTCAGAAATCTGATGGCGGTAGGGAAGAAGCTGTTCCTAAAATGCAGAGTTTGATCTTGGTGGTAGCAAGGAGAAGAAGGTATGTGGTGGGGGTTCTTTATGATGAATGCCACCTTTTTGAGGCATTGTCTTTTCAAGATGTCCTCAATGCTGGGAGGCTAGTGCCCATGATGGACCTAGCAGAGTCTACAACCTTCTGCAGCTTTTTCTAATCCCTGTCATACCAGATGGTCATGCAACCAGCTAGAATGCTCTTGCAGACATTTACAGTAAAACAAAGAAATACCATAAGATGAATAAAAAAACTACACACAGACTGACAAACAATGTGCAAAATGAGACACTGCAAATACAAAAAAACTAAAAATAAAAAAATATATATTACACAGGTTGAGTATCCCCTATCTGAAACACCAAAATCTGGAAACTTCCCATATCCAAATTTTTTTGGAGTGCTGACATGATGTCACAAATGGAAAATTTTGTGAGGCGTTGGGAAGGTTCCCAGGTACTGAACAGGTCTCTGCGCATCACAAGCAGCTCTGAAAGGTGATTTCACATATGCAATGAATAAAAGTTCATGGAAAATAGAAAAACAATACATAATTGAACAATGAAGATCTAGACATGCTCTGAAAGAGTGGATTTGTCAGCGATATGCCACTGAATGATACACTGATCATGAAATAAGCAAAGATCTATCATGACAAACTGAAAATTGAAGGTAACTGTGAATATTCAGCAGGCTGGTTACAGAAATTTAAGAAAAGACTCTGCACTACTTTTTTTAAGATTTGTGGTGATAAAGGTACAGCTGATCATGAAGCACCAGAGAAATTAATTGATAAGTTTACCAGGATTTGCCAAGTTCTTTACACAACGTACTTTTGAACAGACTTGATGAACTAGAGGTGTTACGGTTTTCTGAAGGACTCAGCGGATTTAACTCTCAAGTAAGTGGGTACGGGACATTTTCGCAACATGGCTGGAACAGAAGGAGGTGGGGTGGGCTCCAAGAAAGGCTGAAACACAGAGGATTGACACACCCTCTACCCAGTGTTATGTTTGTTTTCAATAAAGACAAACTTGGCGTGGGTTTAGATGAGAACATTTTATTATTGAACTGCTGCTGGACCCTGCACCCGCACAACCCCATCACCATAGTAGCTTCCGGTTCTGCGCAAACCCCTCGCATTGCCCACTGGGAACTGAAGTTTATTATTACGCACTGTGACGGGGTCTGAATTACCCCTATGAACTGTGCTTCTGAAAAGAGAGAGAGAAAGAGAGAGAGAGAGAGAGAGAGAAAGACTAACTGTTAGATTGTCACTTTAAGGCTCAAGACTTTCTTTTGGATTTCTGCTGAGTTGGAGAGAACCGAGCAGTTTGTAAGTTGCTATGGTGACTGAGGGTGGTGTTATTTGATGGACAATCGATGTTATGATTTTTTCGGCAGCATGTTTATACTTCTCAAGGACATTTGCCTGCTTGTACATTTCTTACACAGAGAGAGGAAGGAGGAGTTATTTGATTGACAGTTGGTACTCAGTACGGTGAGATCAATAGGAGGTCAGATGATATAGACCTCAGACACATGTTTTGGACACTGAATAAGCTTTGTTGTACCCATAGAAAAAGTGGGTTTTTTGGAGGATCGATCAGGCAGATCGATCAGTGGCTCTTTCAGTGAAAAAAAGAGGCAATGACCGGTGGGGTGTTGGCCATGTGTCCAACCTTTGCCTGGGTTGATAGCTCCACCACAGGAAAATGGTTCCCTTTGTTGTGGTCACAGTCGGTGACTTTTCAAGGATTTCGGAGGACAATGAGAAGATCGACAGGGTCAGCTCAACTGAAGACTCAAATCTCTCCCTCTCTCTCTCTTTCCATCATTACTCAACTCAATACCATGAACTGAACTGAACTGAACTGAACTTTACTCATCATCGTAAGACTGTATGTTTTTACCCCTAGACTTAAAGAAGCTTGGTTTCTCATACATATATTTCCACACTTACTGATATACTTACTTATATATAACCATTGCTAACCTGTTTGATTTATCTACATTTATATTACTGTATTGCGTAGTTACTAATAAATATTATTAGTTAATAGCAATACTGGACTCCAAAGTGTTTTCCATCTCTGCTGGTTATTTATTCCCATCACTGGGTACGTGACAGCACCCATAATAACACCTCTTCCCCCTTGACAGAAAAACAATCCCAATACTCTGCGCTCATAAACCTGCAAGGAACATTAATCCTTTCCAACAAAGATTTCTGCATTCCAAAGCCAGTCTCTTTTCTTTTTTCAACTGTTCAACATATCAGCTTCAATAGTAATGAGCATCTACAGTCCCTTTGAGGGGTCTCGGCCTGAAATGTCAACTGTACTATTTTCCATAGATGCTGCCTTGCCTGCTGAGTTTCTCCAGCGTTTTGTGTGTGTTAACTAAAATCCCTTATCCACTCAAAAACTTTCAATCAGTCTCTGAGATGGTTTAATGGTCCTTTTTGGTCTGCTATTTGTTTCCACAGGTATATTGCTTGCATTTGCTGGATTACTATCTGTGTCTTGCTTGGAAATTTGATCGTCGTGTTCATTTTTTACATATGCTGTGACATGTCATAGCTATGGGTTGGAGTCTGTGGTCGTAGATCCATGTGGTTCCTTCTCAAAAGTGTCTCTCGCTCTGTCTGGATCTGGTAGGTATGTGGAGTGACTTCCTCTTGCACGTATCCTGACATGGACCCTGTTCCAGAATTGTGAACTGGGATTCGAGTTTGATCTCCAGGCTTCAGAACTAGTAGGCTTTTCGTACACCTGTCATGATACCATTTCTCTTTTTCTTTCCCTTTCACTTTAACCAGTTTGACCTTGTGTGCTCCTGTCGGTGTCAACATGTTTTCATGCATTGGAAGGTTAGTGTGTTTGTGTCGACCCATCAGCATTTGGGCTGGTGGAAGGGCATTTTGCAGTGGCACACTTCTGTAAATTATTGGATTTTTGTGGAAATCTTCTCATGAGGCCCTTGACTACTTTGACTGAACTCGCTGGTAGGCCTTTAGGTTTTGGGTGATGTGGGCTTGAAGTTACAGGTCAAAACTCCCAAACCTTAGCAAGGGACTCAAATTCACAGCTTGAAAATAGTGGACCATTGTCTTACTACTTCAAATTGAACTCGATGCCTCACAAACACTGTTTTCAGGAAGGTGATGACTGCTTTGCTGGATGTTGATTGCAGTGTTGCAGCCTCTGGGTAATTGGAAAAGTAGTCTGTAGCAACAATATGACTCTTCCCATTACAATCAAACAAATCCACTTCAGCTTTAAAGTACAGCCTGTCTGGTAGAGGGTGTTGTATAAGTGGTTCTGTTTGCTGCTTTGGTCTGTAGATAAGGCATATTTCACATGAAGCAATGGTCTGGCTGATGTCTTGGTTCAACCTTGGCCAGTACATCACTGCATATGGTTCCATTTATTATCAGAGAATGTATACAGTATACACCCTGTATACAACGAGCTCTACATTTACACAGTGGACAGTCATTCTGAGCTGCTGGCCATCTTTTCCATATTGTATCAGCGTACTTTCATTGTTCCATCTGTTCCTGCTACTTTCCTAATCGGCACTGTTCTATCAGGAGATACTGGAATGGAGGTGACAATCATGTCAACATAGGTCTGTAGATCTGCATTAACCTCTTGGTCACTCTTTTCTTTCTTGTCAACTGCTCGAGACAGTGCATCACTAGACACTAGAATACTACAGCACAGTACAGGCCCTTCAGCCCTCAATGTTGTGCCGACCCATATATTCCTAAAAAAAGTACTAAACCCACACTACCCCGTAACCCTTTATTTTTCTTTTACCCACGTGCCTGTCCAAGAGGCTCTTCAATACCCCTAATGTTTTCGTCTCCACCACCATTCCTAGCAAGTCATTCCAGGCACCACAACCCTCTGTATAAAAAAACTTACCCCTGATGTCTCCCCTAAACTTCCCTCCCTTAACTTTGTACAAATGCCCTCTGGTGTTTGCTATTTGTGCCCTGGGAAACAGGTACTGGCTATCCACCCTATCTATGCCTCTCATAATCTTGTAGACCTCTATCAAGTCCCCTCTCATCCTTCTACATTCCAAAGAGAAAAGTCCCAGCTCTGCTAACCGTGCCTCATAAGACTTGTTTTCCAATCCAGGCAACATCCTGGTAAAACTCCTTTGCACCCTCTCCATAGCTTCCACATCCTTCCTATAATGAGGTGACCAGAACTGAACACAATACTCTAAGTGTGGTCTCACCAGAGATTTGTAGAGTTGCAACATGACCTCTCTACTCTTGAACTCAATCCCCCTATTAAGGAAGCCTAGCATCCCATAGGCCTTCTTAACTATCCTATCAACCTGTGCAGCGACCTTGAGGGATGTATGGATTTGAACCCCAAGGTCCTCCTGTTCATCCACACTCTTAAGTAACTGACTATTAACCCTGTACTCAGCCTTCTGGTTTGTCCTTCCAAGTTGCATCACCTCACACTTATCTGGATTGAACTCCATCTGCCACTTTTCTGCCCAACTCTGCATCCTGTCTATATCCTCTTGTAACCCTCGACATCTCCATCCACAACTCCTCCAATCTTTGTGTCATCTGCAAACTTACCCATCCTTCCGCCTCTTCATCCAGGTCGTTTATAAAAGTCACAAAGAGCAGGGGTCCCAGGACAGATCCTTGCGGCACTCCACTAGTCACCGACCTCCAGGCAGAATACTTTCCTTCCACTACTACCCTCTGCTTTCTTCCTGTAAGCCAATTTTTTTTCCAAACAGCCAAGGTTCCACTGATCCCATGCCTCATGACTTTCTGGATGAGTCTCTCGTGGGGGACCTTGTCAAATGCCTTGCTAAAATCCATGTAGACCACATCTACCGCCCTACCCTCATCAATTTCTTTTGTTACCTCTTCAAAAAACTCAATTAGGTTCGTGAGACACGACCTTCTCTTCACAAAGCCATGTTGACAATCTTTGAGTAGACTGTACTTCTCCAAGTGCTTGTAGATCCTATTGTTAAGAATCCTTTCCAATAGTTTGCAGACCACTGACGTAAGACTCACCAGTCTGTAGATCCCAGGATTCTCCCTATTACCTTTTTTAAACAAGGGACCTACATTTGCCATTCTCCAGTCCTCTGGCACCTCCCCTGCAGCAAAAGAGAATTCAAAGATCATAGCTACTGTTCCAGCGATCTTTTCTCTCACTTCCTAGAATGGTTGGGGGTGGGAATCAAATTAAAGAGGCTAGGCGAGAGGAGGTTAGTTCACAACAGGGGGATGGGAACAAGTGCAGAGAGGCAGAGGGGTGTAAAGTGAGGGTAGAAGCAAAAAGTAGGAAGGTGAAAAGTAAAAGTGGCAGGCCAGCAAATCCAGAGCAAAAATCAAAAAGGGCCACTTTTCAACATAACTGTATAAGGGCTAAGAGTGTTGTAAAAGCAAGCCTGAAGGCTTTGTGTGTCAATGCAAGGAGCATTCATAACAAGGTGGATGAATTAAAAGTGCAGATTGTTATTAATGAATATGATATAGTTGGGATCACAGAGAATGGCTCCAGGGTGACCAAGGATGGGAGCTCAACATTCAGGGATATTCAATATTCAGGAGGGATAGACATGAAAGAAAAGGAGGTGGAGTAGCATTGCTGGTTAGAGAGGAGATTAACGCAATAGAAAGGAAGGACATTAGCTGGGAGGATGTAGAATCGATATGGGTAGAGCTGCATAACACTAAGGGGCAGAAAACGCTGCTGGGAGTTGTGTACAGGCCACCTAACAGTAGTAGTGAGGTTGGGGATGGTGTTAAACAGGAAATTAGAAATGCGTGCAATAAAGGAACAGCAGTTATAATAGGTGAATTCAATCTACATATAGATTGGGTGAACCAAATTGGTAAGGGTGCTGAGGAAGAGGATTTCTTGGAATGTATGCAGGATGGTTTTTTGAACCAACATGTTGAGGAACCAACTAGAGAGCAGGCTATTCTGGACTGGGTTTTGAGCAATGAGGAAGGGTTAATTAGCGATCTTGTCGTGAGAGGCCCCTTGGGTAAGAGTGACCATAATATGGTGGAATTCTTCATTAAGATGGAGAGTGACATAGTTAATTCAGAAACAAAGGTTCTGAACTTAAAGAAGGGTAACTTTGAAGGTATGAGACCTGAATTAGCTAAGATAGACTGGCAAATGACACTTAAAGGGTTGACAGTGGATATGCAATGGCAAGCATTTAAAGATCGCATAGATGAACTACAACAATTGTTCATCCCAGTTTGGCAAAAGAATAAATCAAGGAAGGTAGTGCACCCGTGGCTGACAAGGGAAATTAGGGATAGTATCAATTCCAAAGAAGAAGCATACAAATTAGCCAGAAAAAGTGGCTCACCTGAGGACTGGGAGAAATTCAGAGTTCAGCAGAGGAGGACAAAGGGCTTAATTAGGAAGGGGAAAAAAGATTATGAGAGAAAACTGGCAGGGAACATAAAAACTGACTGTAAAAGCTTTTATAGATATGTGAAAAGAAAAAGATTGGTTAAGACAAATGTAGGTCCCCTACAGACAGAAACAGGTGAATTGATTATGGGGAGCAAGGACATGGCAGACCAATTGAATAATTACTTTGGTTCTGTCTTCACTAAGGAGGACATAAATAATCTTCCGGAAATAGTAGGGGACAGAGGGTCCAGTGAGATGGAGGAACTGAGGGAAATACATGTTAGCAGGGAAGTGGTCTTAGGTAAATTGAAGGGATTAAAGGCAGATAAATCCCCAGGACCAGATGGTCTGCATCCCAGAGTGCTGAAGGAAGTAGCCCAAGAAATAGTGGATGCATGAGTGATAGTTTTTCAAAACCTTTAGATTCTGGACTAGTTCCTGAGGATTGGAGGGTGGCTAATGTAACCCCACCTTTTGAAAAAGGAGGGAGAGAGAAACCAGGGAATTATAGACCAGTTAGCCTAACATCGGTGGTGGGGAAACTGCTGGAGTCAGTTATCAAAGATGTGATAACAGCACATTTGGAAAGCGGTGAAATCATCGGACAAAGTCAGCATGGATTTGTGAAAGGAAAATCATGTCTGACGAATCTCATAGAATTTTTTGAGGATGTAACTAGTAGAGTGGATAGGGGAGAACCAGTGGATGTGGTATATTTGGATTTTTAAAAGGCTTTTGACAAGGTCCCACACAGGAGATTAGTGTGCAAACTTAAAGCACGCGGTATTGGGGGTAAGGTATTGATGTGGATAGAGAATTGGTTGGCAGACAGGAGGCAAAGAGTGGGAATAAACGGGACCTTTTCAGAATGGCAGGCAGGGACTAGTGGGGTACCGCAAGGCTCAGTGCTGGGACCCCAGTTGTTTACAATATATATTAATGACTTGGATGAGGGAATTAAATGCAGCATCTCCAAGTTTGCGGATGACACGAAGCTGGGCGGCAGTGTTAGCTGTGAGGAGGATGCTAAGAGGATGCAGGGTGACTTGGATAGGTTAGGTGAGTGGGCAAATTCATGACAGATGCAATTTAATGTGGATAAATGTGAGGTTATCCACGTTGGTAGCAAAAACAGGAAAACAGATTATTATCTGAATGGTGGCCGATTAGGAAAAGGGGAGGTGTAACGAGACCTGGGTGTCATTATACACCAGTCATTGAAAGTGGGCATGCAGGTACAGCAGGCGGTGAAAAAGGCGAATGGTATGCTGGCATTTATAGCAAGAGGATTCGAGTACAGGAGCAGGGAGGTACTACTGCAGTTGTACAAGGCCTTGGTGAGACCACACCTGGAGTATTGTATGCAGTTTTGGTCCCCTAATCTGAGGAAAGAAATCCTTGCCATAGAGGGAATACAAAGAAAGTTCACCAGATTGATTCCTGGGATGGCAGGACTTTCATATGATGAAAGACTGGATCAACTAGGCTTATACTCGTTGGAATTTAGAAGATTGAGGGGGGATCTTATTGAAACGTATAAAATCCTAAAGGGATTGGACAGGTGAGATGTAGGAAGATTGTTCCCGATGTTGGGGAAGTCCAGAATGAGGGGTCACAGTTTGAGGCTAAAGGGGAAGCCTTTTAGGACCGAGATTAGGACAAACTTCTTCACACAGAGAGTGGTGAATCTGTGGAATTCTCTGCCATAGGAAACAGTTGAGGCCAGTTCATTGGCTATATTTAAGAGGGAGTTAGATATGGCCCTTGTGGCTAAAGGGATCGGGGGTATGGAGGAAAGGCTGATACAGGGTTCTGAGTTGGATGATCAGCCATGATCATACTGAATGGCGGTGCAGGCTCGAAGGGCCGAATGGCCTACTCCTGCACCTAATTTCTATGGTTCTATGTTTCTATGTTTCCCACAGCAACCTGGGGTATATCACGTCAGTCCCTGGGGACTTATCAGTCTTGATGTTTTTAAGAAGATCCAACACTTCTTCTTCCTTAATCTCCACATTGTCCAGCACACAGGCCTGTTCCATTTTGACCTCACCCTGATCAATGTCCTTTTCACTTGTGAATACTGAAGCAAAGTATTCATTTAGGACCTCCCCAACCTTCTCCACCTCCAGACACATGCTGCCTTCTTTATCCTTTAGCGGCCCCACCTTCATTCTTGTCATCCTTCTGTTCTTCACATACGCATAGAACGCCTTGGGATTCTCCTTAATCCTACATGCCAAGGCCTTATCATGCCCCCTTCAAGCTCTCCTAAGTCCTTTCTTAAGCTCCTTCCTGGCTACCCTATATTTCTCATGATCCCCTCCTGCTTCCTGCTTCTTATATCTAACATATGCTTCCTTCTTCCTCTTGACGAGTTGCCTCATGTGTTTCGTCAGCCACAGTTCCCTTTTCCTATCATTTTTTCCTTATCTCAGTGGGACAGACCGATCCTGAACCCAGCACAAGTGGCCCCTAAACTTCCTCCACATTACTTCTGTACTTTCACCCTTGAAGCAACACACATCAAAGTTGTTGGTGAACACAGCAGGCCAGGCAGCATCTCTAGGAAGAGGTACAGTCGACGTTTCAGGCCGAGACCCTTTGTCAGGACCAACTGAAGGAAGAGCTAGTAAGAGATTTAAAAGTTGGAAGAGGAGGGGGAGATCCAAAATGATAGGAGAAGACAGGAGGGGGAGGGATGGAGCCAAGAGCTGGATAGGTGATTGGCAAAAGGGATATGAGAGGATCATGGGACAGGAGGCCCAGGGAGAACGACAAGTTGGGGGGGAACCCAGAGGATGGGCAAGGGGTATAGTCAGAGGGACAGAGGGAGAAAAAGGAGAGTGAGAGAAAGAATGTGTGTATAAAAATAAATAACATATATAGGGACTGGACATCCATGGTGAAAATAAAGCGGTGGGGGCCAGGGAACTTAAAATCATTGAAAAGTTTGTCCAGTCCCTATATATTTCCATCCCGCATCAGGAAGGTCTCAAAGCTCTCCGCTTCTTTTTGGATTCCAGACCTAATCAGTTCCCCTCTACCACCACTCTGCTCCGTCCAGCGGAATTAGTCCTCACTCTTAATAATTTCTCCTTTGGCTCCTCCCACTTCCTCCAAACTAAAGATGTAGCTATGGGCACCCGTATGGGTCCTAGCTATGCCTGCCTTTTCGTTGGCTTTGTGAAACAATCTATGTTCCGTGCCTATTCTGGTATCTATGCCCCACTTTTCCTTCGCTACATCGACGACTGCATTGGCGCTGCTTCCTGCACGCATGCTGAGCTCGTTGACTTTATTAACTTTGCCTCCAACTTTCACCCTGCCCTCAAGTTTACCTGGTCCAATTCCGACACCTCCCTCCCCCTTCTAGATCTTTTTGTCTCTATCTCTGGAGACAGCTTATCTACCTATGTCTACTATAAGTCTACTGACTCTCACAGCTATCTGGACTATTCCTCTTCTCACCCTGTCTCTTGCAAAAATGCCATCCCCTTCTCGCAATTCCTCCGTCTCCGCCGCATCTGCTCTCAGGATGAGACTTTTCATTCCAGGACGAGGGAGATGTCCTCTTTTTTTAAAGAAAGGGGCTTCCCTTCTTCCACCATCAACTCTGCTCTCAAACACATCTCCCCCATTTCACGCACATCTGCTCTCACTCCATCCTCCCGCCACCCCACTAGGAATAGGGTTCCCCTGGTCCTCACCTACCACCCCACCAGCCTCCGGGTCCAACATATTATCCTCCTTAACTTCCGCCACCTCCAACGGGATCCCACCACTAAGCACATCTTTCCCTCCACCCCGCTTTCCGCAGGGATCTCTCCCTACACAACTCCCTTGTCCACTCGTCCCCCCCATCCCTCCCCACTGATCTCCCTCCTGGCACTTACCCTTGTAAGCGGAACAAGTGCTACACATGCCCTTACACTTCCTCCGTTACCACCATTCAGGGCCCCAAACAGTCCTTCCAGGTGAGGCAACACTTCACCTGTGAGTCGGCTGGGGTGATATACTGCGTCCAGTTCTCCCGATGTGCGGCTGGGTGATATACTGCATCCGGTGCTCCCGACGTGGCCTTCTATATATTGGCGAGACCCGACGCAGACGGGGAGACTGCCATATACAGCGGCCATCGTTGTAGCGGCCATCGTCGGAGTGGACTGAGTCAGAGTGGGACAGCTTTGGCTCAACAGGCAGAGGCCAGGGTAGGTTCCAGTAAGTTTTTTTTGTCCAGATTGTTTAGAGTAGAGAGAATGCCAGGCAGGATGTTGGAATGCTCCTCTTGCAGGATGTGGGAAGTCAGGGAGCCCTCCGGTGTCCCTGACAACGACACCTGCAAGAAGTGCATCCAGCTGCAGCTCCTGACAAACCGCATTAGGGAACTGGAGCAGGAGCTGGTTGACCTGCGGATCATTCGGGAGAATGAGGAGATTATAGATAGTAACTACAGGGAGGTAGTTACGCCAAAGGAGCAGAGGACAGGAAATTGGGTCACTGTCAGGCGAGGGAAGAGGAAAGGGCAGGCAGAGCAGGGTTCCCCTGTGGCCATTCCCCTCAACAACAAGTATACAGCATTGGATACTGTTGGGGGGGATGACTTACCTGGGACAAGCTGCAGCAGCCGGATCTCTGGCTCTGAGTCTGGCTCTGCAGTGCAGAAGGGAGGGGGGAAAAGAGGAGAGCGGTAGTGATAGGGGACTTGATAGTTAGGTGCAGATAGGAGGTTCTGTGGTCGTGACAGAGAATCCAGCATGGTTTGTTGCCTCCCGGGTGCCATGGTCAAGGATGTCTCTGATCGATTGCATGACATTCTGAAGTGGGAGGGTGATCAGCCAGATGTCGTGGTGCACATCGGTACCAATGACAGAGCAAGGAAGAGTGAGGAGGTCCTGGAGAGTGAGTATACAGAGCTTGGTAGGAAGTTGAAAAGCAGGATCTCGAGGGTGGTAATCTCAGGATTGCTACCTGTGCTAGGTGCCAGTGAGGGTAGGAATAGGATGCTCTGGAGGATGAACAAGTGGCTGAGGAACTGGTGCAGGGGGCAGGGTTTCAGATTTCAGGATCATTGGGACCTCTTCTGGGGCAGGTGGGACCTGTACAAGAGAGACGGGTTACACTTGAACTACAGGGGGACCAATATCCTTTCAGGGAGGTTTGTTAGGGCTATTGGGGAGGGTTTAAACTAGATTTGCAGGGGGGTGGGAACCAGAGTGCCAGAGCTGACAGTGTGGCTGGGGTGAAAATAAATGATGTTAAAAGTTCAAGCAAATCCGCTAATAGAAGGGTTGTGAGTGGTGGTAAAAATCTTCTGAGGTGTATATATTTCAATGCTAGGAGTATTGCGGGGAAGGCGGATGAATTGAGGGCGTGGATTGACACGTGGAATTATGACGTTATAGCAATTAGTGAAACTTGGCTACAAGAGGGGCAGGACCGGCAGCTTAATATTCCAGGGTTCCGATGTTTCAGATGTGATAGAGGCAGAGGAATGAAAGGTGGGGGAGTAGCATTGCTTGTTAGGGAAAATATTACAGCAGTGCTCAGGCAGGACAGATTAGAGGGCTTGTCTACTGAGTCCTTATGGGTGGAGCTGAGAAACAGGAAAGGTACGGCCACATTAGTGGGATTGTATTACAGACCACCCAATAGTCAGCGAGAATTGGAGGAGCAAATCTGCAGACAGATAGCAGGCAACTGCAGGAAACATAAAGTTGTGGTGGTAGGGGATTTTAATTTTCCATATATTGATTGGGACTCCCATACTGTTAGGGGTCTAGATGGTTTAGAGTTTGTAAAATGTGTTCAGGAAAGTTTTCTAAATCAATATATAGAGGGACCAACTGGGGGGATGCAATATTGGATCTCCTGTTAGGAAAGGGGTTAGGACAAGTGACGGAAGTCTGTGTAGGGGAGAACTTTGGTTCCAGTGATCATAACACGATTAGTTTCAACTTGATCATGGACAAGGATAGATCTAGTCCGAGGGTTGAGGTTCTGAACTGGAAGAAGGCCAAATTTGAAGAAATGAGAAAGGATCTAAAAAGCGTGGATTGGGACAGGTTGTTCTCTGGCAAAGATGTGGTTGGTAGGTGGGAAGCTTTCAAACGAGAAATTTTGAGAGTGCAGAGTTTGTATGTTCCTGTCAGGATTAAAGGCAAAGTGAATAGGAATAAGGAACCTTGGTTCTCAAGGGATATTGCAACTCTGATAAAGAAGAAGAGGGACTTGTATGACATGTATAGGAAACAGGGAGTAAATAAGGTGCTTGAGGAGTATAAGAAGTGCAAGAAAATACTGAAGAAAGAAATCAGGAGGGCTAAAAGAAGACATGAGGTTGCCTTGGCAGTCAAAGTGAAGGATAATCCAAAGAGCTTTTACAGGTATACTAAGAGAAAAAGGATTGTAAGGGATAAAATTGGTCCTCTTGAAGATCAGAGTGGTCGGCTATGTGCGGAACCAAAGGAAATGGGGGAGATCTTAAATAGGATTTTTGCGTCTGTATTTACTAAGGAAACTGGCATGAAGTCTATGGAATTAAGGGAAACAAATAGTGAGATCATGGAAACTGTACAGATCGAAAAGGAGGAGGTGCTTGCTGTCTTGAGGAAAATTAAAGTGGATAAATGCCCGGGACTTGACAGGGTGTTTCCTCTGACCTTGAAGGAGACTAGTGTTGAAATTGCAGGGGCCCTGGCAGAAATATTTAAAATGTCGCTGTCTACAGGTGAGGTGCCAGAGGATTAGAGAGTGGCTCACGTTGTTCCGTTGTTTAAAAAAGGATCGAAAAGTAATCTGGGAAATTATAGGCCGGTAAGTTTAATGTCGGTAGTAGGTAATTTATTGGAGGGAGTACTAAGAGACAGAATCTACAAGCATTTGGATAGACAGGGACTTATTAGGGAGAGTCAACATGGCTTTGTGCGTGGTAGGTCATGTTTGACCAATCTATTAGAGTTTTTTGAGGAGGTTACCAGGAAAGTGGATGAAGGGAAGGCAGTGGATATTGTCTTCATGGACTTCAGTAAGGCCTTTGACAAGGTCCCGCATGGGAGGTTAGTTAGGAAAATTTAGTTGCTAGGTATACATGGAGAGGTGGTAAATTGGATTAGACATTGGCTCAATAGAAGAAGCCAAAGAGTGGTAATAGAGAATTGCTTCTCCGAGTGGAGGCCTGTGACTAGTGGTGTGGGCCACAGGGATTAGTGCTGGTCCATTGTTATTTGTCATCTATATCAATGATCTGGATGATAATGTGGTAAATTGGATCAGCAAATTTGCTGATGATACAAAGATTGGAGGTGTAGTAGACAGCGAGGAAGGTTTTCAGAGCCTGCAGAGGGACTTGGACCAGCTGGAAAAATAGGCTGAAAAATGGCAGATGGCGTTTAATACAGACAAGTGTGAGATATTGCACGTTGAAAGGACAAACCAAGGTAGAACATACAGGGTTAATGGTAAGGCACTGAGGAATGCAGTAGAACAGAGGGATCTGGGAATACAGATACAAAATTCCCTAAAAGTGGTGTCACAGGTAGATAGGGCCGTAAAGAGAGCTTTTGATACGTTGGCCTTTATTAATCAAAGTATTGAGTATAAGAGCTGGAATGTTATGATGAGGTTGTATAAGGCATTGGTGAGGCCGAATCTGGAGTATTGTGTTCAGTTTTGGTCACCAAATTACAGGAAGAATATAAATAAGGTTGAAAGAGTGCAGAGAAGATTTATAAGGATGTTGCCGGGACTTGAGAAACTCAGTTACAGAGAAAGGTTGAATAGGTTAGGACTTTATTCCCTGGAGTGTAGGTAAATGAGGGGAGATTTGATAGAGGTGTATAAAATTATGATGGGTATAGATAGAGTGAATGTAAGCAGACTTTTTCCACTGAGGTAAGGGGAGAAAAAAAACAGAGGACATGGGTTAAGGGTGAGGGGGGAAAAGTTTAAAGGGAACATTAGTGGGGGGCTTCTTCACACAGAGAGTAGTGGGAGTATGGAATGAGCTGCCAGATGAGGTGGTAAATGCGGGTTCTTTTTTAACATTTAAGAATAAATTGGACAGATACATGGATGGGAGGTGTATGGAGGGATATGGTCTGTGTGCAGGTCAGTGGGACTAGGCAGAAAATGGTTTGGCACAGCCAAGAAGGGCCAAAAGGCCTGTTTCTGTGTTGTAGATTTTCTATGGTTTCTATGGTTTCTAATACCCCACCTCCCCCTCGTACCCCATCCATTATTTATTTTTATACACACATTCTTTCTCTCTCTCTCCTTTTTCTCCCTCTGTCCCTCTGACTATACCCCTTGCCCATCCTCTGGGTTCCCCCCCCCGCCGGCTTTCTCCCTGGGCCTCCTGTCCCATGATCCTCTCATATCCCCTTTGCCAATCACCTGTTCAGCTCTTGGCTCCATCCCTCCCCCTCCTGTCTTCTCCTATCATTTTGGATCTCCCCTGCCCCTCCCACTTTCAAATCTCTTACTAGCTCTTCCTTCAGTTAGTCCTGACGAAGGGTCTCGGCCTGAAACGTCGACTGTACCTCTTCCTAGAGATGCTTCCTGGCCTGCTGCGTTGACCAGCAACTTTGATGTGTGTCGCTTGAATTTCCAGCATCTGCGGAATTCCTGTTGTTTGTGTTTCACCCTTGAACATCTGTTTCCAATTTATTCTCGCTAGTTCCTGCCTCATCCCTTCATAGTTAGCCCTTCCCCAGTTAAGCAGTTTCTCATTTTGTCTGTTTTTATCCTTTTCCATAGCTATGCTGAAGCTAAGGGAGTTGTGGTCCCTCAAGAAATGTCGCACCTGTTTGTTTTAGGGCCTCTTCATGTTTTCAATGGCTGATGTCTTTCTCAAGTCGGGCTTCACTCCCTCTTCAGATGTAACATCTCCCTCAAAGATCAGTGTCTTAACGCCGAATTGACATCACATTTCTCTTCATTGAATTTTAAGTTGACATTCTGTGTCACATCAAGTACTTGTCTCAGTCGTGTATCATATTCATGATTAGTGGACCCCCAGATGATGTCATCCAACATGGTCTTAACACCAGGTAAGCCCTCAAAGATCATGTGGATGGTTTCATGGTAGACCTCTGGTGTGGACAGAATCCCATATGGTAGCTGAAGAAAGAGATACATTCCCTGTGGTGTGTTAAAAGTGCACAGTCTCAAACTTGCCTCATCAAACTTTATCTGCCAAATCCCAGATGACGCGTTGAGCTTGCTGAAACATTAGGCACCTGTATACCAGAACATGATCTCCTCCTGGGTTGGCAGTTTAAAAAGCTCTCTCTTGATGGCTTTATTGAGATCTCTTGGGTGAAGACATATCTGAAATGCTCCATTTTTTTGCACAGTGACCAGTGAGTTCACCCAATCTCTCGGTTCTTCAATTTTCTGTGTGACATTTGTCCATTCCATGCGTACTAGTTCTTGCTTAAGTTGATCTTGAAGTGGAAACGGAACTTTCCTGCATGCATGGTTAACAGGAGTCACTGTTTCAGCTATATGAATTGTGTCTAAACCAGGTAAGCATTCAAGCCCCTCAAGGACATCTGTGTATACTTCCATGAGTCTTTTGTGATCTTCTTTGGTCTGTGAAGCACTATGAAAACTCTTTTCACCAGGTTAAGCTTTTCATATGCACACAGACTGAATATTGGCTCTACTTTCTCTTCTGCAATCAGTAGCTGCGATTTTAGGTGCTGCCCTTTGTGTTTGAAAGTCACTATACAGCCCCCTTTTACTACAACGTTCTGTCATCGTAGCCTTTCACTTTAAACGTCACTGGGTAAATATTGCTCTTTACTGTGAGAGTCTTGTAATCATCCATGGATAACAGATTCATATGGGCTCCAATGTCAAGCTTGAATGGAATTACTGTCTCATTAAGTCACTGGAATGACCCTCTCTGTTTGACCGGCACCAACAGCAGTCTAGAGAATCCACAAAGAATTCCTCCATTTTCTCATCAACCATGTGCACCTTTGTCTTAGTAGCCCCAGTTATGCAGCACTTTGCAAAATAATTCTTCGTTCTACAATTTTTGCAGTATTTTCCATAAGCAGGATACGTCTTTGGAATGAGACTTTCTCCACATTTGCTGCATTTGCTGCATTTGCTGTTTGAGCCTTCCTCTTTGCTTTGCTGTTGCTTTGAGAACCGCCTTGTGTAGTGCTGTTCTATTTTCACGGCATGCATTGTTGTGGCTGCCCCGTGCAGCTCCTTAGCTTGTGCTTGTGTGGTCTCTGCTGCCCTATACATATTCACAGCCTTTTCCAGCATCAAAATTTTTTCACACAACATTCTTTCTCTGAGTCCATTATCTGAAATTCTGCAAACTATTCTGCCTCTAACCAATGGGTTTCTCAAATCTCCAAATTCACAGGGCTTGCTCAGTGTGTGAAGCTCAGCTAAGTATTGGTCAAAGCTAACACTTTGTTTCTGGTCACAGGAAAAAAAAACTTGTATCTCTCAAATGTGATGTTTATACTTGGGACAAAATACTCCTTAAATGTAGTCACTGAAGTGCCCAATATAAAAGCTGTCTCATCAAATTGAAAGCTGGTGTAGATGTCCAAAGAATCTTCACAAATTACATGCAAAAAAATAGATGCTTCCAATTTTTCATCAGTCCTTCCCACTCCACTAGCAGCTAACTCTATATTGAATTGCTATTTGAAGCATTCCTAGTTATCAGTTAGATTGCTGGTAACCTGCATAGGTGTGGGAGGACTTAGCTTGTCCATGACAGGAACTCTTGGCCTCTACCTGAATCTCTCTTAGTGAATCTGGTGACTGCTGAACTTCGGGAACAACGTGCTCTCTGACCCCACTGGCTGGCTTCTCTCCATTGCAACACTTTCTGCTAACACCTTTCATACTTACGCGGTCTCTTTCTTAGTCGTGTATGGTATTTATTTACTCTCCATGTTTAGACCTCACACCATCTTCTGACACCACGTTATGTTTGTTCTTACGAAAGACAACTTGGCGTGGGTTGACATTAGAACATTTTATTACTGAACTGCTGCTCAACCCTGTGCTCATGCAGCCCTGTCACCATCATAGCTTCCGGCTCCAGAACTACCCCTCACATTGCGCACTGGGAACTGCACACATAACAACACACCCAGCATCTTGTTGGCAAATGTGCAGTCACTGGAGAACAAAATTGAGGACCTGAGGGCAAGATTGCTGTATCGAAGGGAAATAAAGAAGTTGCTGTGTTCTGTGTTTTACCAAAACATGGCTTACTTCCAGCATCCCAGGTTTGGTGATCAGACCCAAAGGCTTCTTGATGCACAGGATGGACTAAACTGCTGATTTGGAAAAGGCACAAGGTGTGTGTGTGTGTGGGGGTGGGGGGGGGGGCAGTGGTTGTATGTTTCATGATAAACTCTTTGGTGCCCCGATGTGGTGGTTTGAGCTGCCAGACGAGGTGGTAAATGCAGGTTCTTTTTTAACATTTAAGAATAAATTGGACAGATACATGGATGGGAGGTGTATGGAGGGATATGGTCCGTGTGCAGGTCAGTGGGACTAGGCAGAAAATGGTTCGGCACAGCCAAGAAGGGCCAAAAGGCCTGTTCTGTGCTGTAGTTTCGATGGTTCTATGGTTTTGTTGTATTTGTGCTCCCCGGACCTTGAACATCTAATGATCAAGTGTCGACCATTCTATTTGCCAAGAGAGCTCTCCTCTGTGATCATGACCGTTATTGACATACCACATCGACAGACTGTCATCAGGCACTGGAGATACTGCATGCTACCAGTCCACTCCGATGCTTTTCAAATCATAGTTGGGGATTTTAACCAGTCTATCTTGAAGTAATCTATTCCCAATTACCATCAGCATATAACCTGTAGCACCAGAGTGCTAGTGCACTAGACCACTGCTATACTATGATAAGGAATGCCTACCGTTCCATGCCCAGACTGAATTTTGGGAAATCTGAACACTTGGCTCTCCTCCTACCTGCATCCAGGCAGAGGCTAAAGAGCAAGGCTCCAGAGATCAGGCCAACAAAGAGGTGGTTGCGGGAGGCAGGAGGAGCTGCTATGGGATTGCTTTGAGTCAGTGGATTGGGCCACGTTCAAGGACTGGATCTAAATGAGTACATCACAGTTGTCACACACTTTATAAAAGCAGTCGCAGAAGAGTATGTCCCACAAAATCATTGAGTCTTCTCTAACCAAAAGCCCTGGATGAACCAGGAGATCCCCAATCTGCTAAGGGCCAGATTAAAGGCATTCAGGCCTGGTGACCAAGTAAGATGCAAGAGGACCAGGTATGAATTCTGAAAAGCCATCTTATGGGCAAAGTGGCAATTCCAGACCAAACTTGAAACACTGAAAGATGCTCAACAGCTGTGGAAGGGCTTGAATACTATTACCTCCTGTAAGTTAAAGGAAGTGACATAGGCGACAACAGGGATTTGCTTCCAGAACTGATAGATAAGCTCTGTTGTTTTTTTACAGCATATCTTTCTTGTGTTTCCCATGTGAGCATGAAGAGGAAGTCTCTGTTGATGGGGATTGCTTCATTCATTTCTTGGCCGTACACATGATTAGTGACATCTTGTGGTTGCCAGGGACCAATCAGAAAGGTTAATAGAGTCTTTATTATGCTCGGCACATTCAATCATAATTTCACAGAGATGATGTTTTGAACAAATCGCTTTCACTGCAATTACCATGACAAAATCACTGTGAGCAATTGTTAACGGCATAAAGAGGGCACTGAATTACTAATCCTGATGCTTCCATAAACTCTACTTTTGGGGAATTATTTTTTAATTTAATCATCCAAATGAAATTGTTGTTTAAATGCTTCTTTATTCCCAAAGGTTAATGTAGCAACCTTAGGCTCTTTAGTGAGCTACTATTCAAGCATATTTTATTGATGGCAGTCAGTTAATAGTTGGTACAGCTGATCATACTACACTACATGCATAATTCTTAAAGGTACACACACAACCATACTTTATGGAAAGTAATGAGTATTATTTCTGTTACAGGAATTGCAAGGCTTCTGACGGCAAGACCCAAGAAAGGATTGCGAAGACTGCTGAGAGGATCATTGAGTCTCTCTTCCACTCATCCAAGATATTTACCAGGAGCGCTGTATGTGCAGGGCCCTTAGCATTATCAAGAATCCATCCCATCTGTCCCACAATCTCTTTGACCCCCTATCATCAGGCAGGAGGTACCACAGCATTAGGACAAGGACTTTTAGGATGGGAAACAGCCTTTTCCCCAAGACTGTGAGACTACTGAACTCCCTGCCACCACCTAGGTCTCATCTCTTATAGAACGTCAGAAGCGTTATACTCTTTACTTTTTAAATTGAGTTGTAAATACACCTTATGGTAAATGTGTCTTCTGGAATATATTTTATTTCGTTAATTTATTTGTGACAATATTACTTTGTGTTGTGTATGTGAGTTACAGGTACTCACGACGTTCCCTCCTCTGTTGTGGACCTTGGTCCAGAGGAATGTTGTTTTGTTTGGTGGTATACATGTGTATGGTTGAATGACAATAAATTGAACTTGAAATTGCACACTTCTACACAACAAATGCTCTACATTGATATATCTCTCAATTAGCTTGTTAGACACCTGCAGAATTATACAATCAATTGTACAGAGGAGCTTAGGAGGGATGATGGCGCCGAACAGCGACTCCTTTGCTTGCATCTTCAGAGACAGTTCTATTTTCATCTTTAATATCTTTGTTTTTCCCTTTCAGGGTTCTTTTGAAGACCCTGACCTGTAGTTACATGCTGACTGTGGTTTTTTGTCGGAATGGGACCCGCTCTCAGGGTTTCATGACCGGCCGTTGTTCGACATGCCAAGAGCACGGCCTGAGAACTCAGCTCACCTTCGGAGGTCTAAGATTTCGGAGCTCTGGATACGGGGAGGGTGGGGAGGAATCGGAGGTCGGTGGCCGGGCAGGAGATTGGTGCATCGTGGGAGATGGAAGATCTCTGGCTGTGTGCCCGGAGACCCAAGATCTTTGGGCACAGAGCTTGGAAAAAATGACGCAACGGACTTTTAACATTGTAAACCAGCGAGTTGTTTGTTATATTTCCCCTTTGGTGTGAAATGGAGACACCTCTTTTTTGCTTATCAGGGAGAGAGAGAGCCCGTGGTATGGTGAATACCGGGTGAACAAGTAGCCTTTGGAGTACTGCAAGTCCATGTCTTTGCTGTTGCTTTGCTCACCCTTGAGTGCCTAGTGGTGGGTGCCAATACTTTTTTTGCTGGTGGGGGGGAGGGGGGATTGTTGCTTGCTGCCGCTTACGCATGGGAGGGAGGGGAACTTTGAGGTTCTAACATTTAACTGTCATTCATTCTTTGGGGGCACGCCTCTGTTTTTCGTGGATGGTTGCGGGGAAAAAGCATTTCAGGATGTATACTGTATACATTTCTCTGACATTAAATGTACCTTTGAACCTTTGAATTGAAATGACAAAATGTACACTCAGTGGCCTCTTTATTAGACACCTCGTCTACCTAATAAAGTGTCCACTCTGTGTATGTTTGGGGAATTGTGCTGCTGTAGCCATCCACTTCAAGGTTCAACGTGTTGTACATTCAGAGATGCCCTCCTGCACACCACTGTTGTAACACAATGTTATTCAAGTTACTGTTGCCTTCCTGTCAGTTGGAACTAGTCTGGCCATTCTCCTCTGACCTCTCTCATTAAGAAGGTGTTTTCACCCACAGAACTGCTGCTCACTGGATGTTTTATTTTCTTGCACCATTCTCTGTAAACTCCAGAGGCTGTTGTGTGTGAAAATCCCAGGAGATCAGCAGTTTCTGAGATATCAGACCACCCTTCTGCCACCAACAATCATTCCATAGTCAAAGTTACTTAGATCACATTTCTTCCCCATTCTGCTGTTTGGTCTGCCCAACAAATGAACTGTTTGTCTATATCTGTATGCTTCTATGCATTGAGTTTCTGGCACATGATTGGCTGATTAGATATTTGCATTAATGAGCAGGTGTACAGGTGTTCCTAATAAAGTGGCCACTGAGTATACCTTAGTGACACTAAACTTGATTCTGATATTGAATAGGACAATCATGAATATATCCTAAATCTACTTTGAAAATAGGGATCTGGAGAGAACAGACAGGGCTTCAGTTCAGATTCTGGTGCACCAAGTGTTACTTTATGTACATACAGTCTGTGTATATGTGCTAATCTTACATATACACAGCCACACTTAACAGTTACTTGTACATTATGTTTTATAGAATTGATTTATATTTATATTTATTGCTTATAGTGTTTTTTGTGCTGCATCAGATCCAGAGTAACAATCATTTTGTTTTCCTTTACATTCATGTACTGAGAATGACTATAAATGATCTTGAATCCAATATCTCAAAGATAGCTACTCCAGCACTGCAGCTTTTCCTCAATTGTGCACCTGGGTACCAGCCTAGACTTTTGCATTCAGGTCCCTGATGAAGCATACGTTGTGAAACTTTTGCCACAGAAGCAAGGATGTTATTTATTGATACCCATCAGTTACATATCACCAGAATCAGAATCAGATTTGATATCACTGACATATGACTTGAAATATATTGGTTCCAGCAGTACAGTGCAAAGACAGAAACAAAATGTATAAGTTATAGAAATAAATCAATAGTGTAAAAGAAAAGGAATAATGAAGTAGTATTCATTGGTTCAAGTGTAACCAAAGGGAGAAAGGGATGGGCAATCACCAGAGCATGAAAGGATATGGGGAGAAGGCAGGAGAATGGCATTGAGAGGGAAATGGATCAGACATGATGGAATGGCAGAGGAGACTAGGAATGGCCTAATTCTGCTCCTCTGTCTTGTGGTCTCATGGTAACAGGAGGAAACTCTACATCCTCAAGCGTAGATGTAGCCGAGAAGAGCAACACATTGAAGCCTTCATGTTGCAGTGTATATTGTGTGTACAACTTCAAGCATAATATTATTTGACATTTGATGGATAGCTGAATCAGCTCCTGATGAAGATTGGGTGTTAACTCTCACTGATTGCTATTACTACACTACCGAAAGCATCCAATCTGGATGCATCATGGCTTGGTATGACAGCTGCTCTTCCTGTGACCACAAGAAACTGTGCACACAGCTCAGCACATCACAGAAATCAGTCTCCCCTCCTTCGACTCTGTCTACACCTCTTGCTGCCTCGTAAAGCAAACATCAGAATCAAACGCCCCATCCCACCCCCACCCCCAGCCTGGACATTCCCTCTTCTCCCTACTCTCATCGGGCAGAAGATTCAAAAGCCTGAAGGCACAGCAGGCTCAAAGGCAGCTTCTATCCCACTTTTGTAAGACTATCATGATACACTGACGTGATGAAATGATCAGTATGGACAGCAGGCAAAACAAAGTTTTTCACTGTCCCTCAGTACATGTGACAGTAATAGACCAATTTACCAATTTAAAAGATACTTCTATTTCCCACCTCCAATGAAATCCTGAGACTCCCCATCTCAAAGTGTGGATGCAGTGTCACGCCTTGCTATCACATGTGGGTAAGCATACCCAACGAGAGACACCAGTTGAAAAAAAAACTGATGTTAAGCTGCAACAGCACGTTAGTGCAAGGGATTTATTTAGCGCCAGGTGAAAAATAAAGCAAAAGCTGCCCAAAAGTTGTGAAGAAAGAAAAAATTACAAATAGACAAATGAAAACAAACATGCAGAATGTTATGTGCCTGCTGCCACTAACCCAGGTATTATTTTAGGATGCCCAAACTGTCCTTCAGGTGTTTTGGGGCCATTCTGCTGTCTAGAAACTGATGTAACGGTGTGAGTGAAAATGAATGAAACTGTTTGGAATGCCTGTGTCTAGAATCCTTGTTTTTATGAGTTATAAACCAGTAGAGCATGTTAACTGAAAGGATAGTTTTGATTTGCAAAGCTAGCAATTGTTTTACTGTTGGGGTGTGTAAATGATGAACTCCTAAGAACTGCAGAAGGGGAGGGCAAAGTGTGTGAACTACTGGGGAAACTAGATCAGGGACAGGACGAGGAGGAGTGACTAACCGGGCAAAGGGGCAAGGCTAATGGGAGAATTAGCATTGCCAACATGTTCTATCACATCACCCCGCCCCCCCATCTCCTCTGCATTGCACAATGTGGGTAATCGGGAGAGATAGTCTGCCCTGATATTGTGCTGTCTTGCCTTATGATGCACGTTGAAATGGAACAGTTGTAGAACCAGGTACCATCTCATGATGCGTGCATTGTGGTATTTCATGGAGTGGATCCAGGTGAGTGCTGTGTGATCAGTCTCCAGAATGAATTCTCTGCCAAGCAGGTAATACTGGAGGCTCTCCAAGGCCCATTTTATGGCAAGAGCTTCCTTCTCAACAGTGGAATACCTTGTCTCTTATGGTAGCAGTTTCTGACTAAGGTACAATACCAGGTGTTCTTCTCCCTCTTTCCCCTGGGCTAAGAGTGCTTCAATCCCCACTGCTGAGACATTGGCTTGGATGGTGAATAGTTTGCTGAAGTCTGGTGATGAACACCGACTGGGAACACAAAGCCTCCTTCAGAGTCACAAAGGCTTCCTCACACTCGTTAGTCCACCAGAGCGGTTTCTTTGCAGACTTCAGCGTCAGTTCTGTTAGTGGGACTGGCAAGTTGGCAAAGGGAGGGATAAAATGGTGATACCACTCGATTAACCCCAGGAAGGATGGGACCTGTTTCTTCGTGCAGGGCTGAGGACTATTTCTGATGGCCTTGACCTTGTCAACCAGTGGCTGAACTCGTCCTCTCGCTAGCTAGTAGCCCAGATACCGTGCTTCAACGTGGGCCCACTTGCATTTCTGGATGTTCAGTGTCAAGCCTGTGGCTGCAATCTTCTTCAGGACATTCTCAAGGTGGTCCTCCCTGCTGGTGCTGAAGATGATCATTTTATCCAGGTGCATAGTCATCAGCCACTGGAAGGTCACTGGGGCTCCATGCAGCCTGAATGGCATGACAGTGAAATGAAAGAGGCCAAGTGGAGTGCTGAAGGTGGTGTACTCACCAGAGTCTTTTGCCAGCGGGATTTGCCAATAACCTTGCAGATGTCAAGGGTAGTTATAAACTTGGCATGGTCTAACCTTTACAGCAGCTCATGAATCCACAGCATGGGGTAGGCATCAAAACTGGAGATGGCATTGATTTTTCAAAAGTCAATGCAAGCCCTTAGGGACCCATCAGGCTTTGCACACTCACCAATGGGCTGCACCATTCACTCTCAGAGGTCTCGATCACTCCCAGGTCCAACATAGTGTGGATCTTAGCCATGAGTGGTTCCACCAACCTCTCTGGGACTACATAAGGTTGCTGTTGGATGGGGGTGTTGTCCTTCAAGTGAATGGTGTGCACTGCCATTGTTGTTCAGCCGGGGTAGGACTGTAAGAGAGAGGGGTACTGCTGGAAGACTTGGTTCAGCCCTTCCTGTTGTTGAGGGGTCAGATGGCTCAGTTTGGGCTTTGGAGAAGCACTCCAAGCTGCAGGTCTTCAGCCATCTGCCTCCCATCTTCCTTCACCTGTTAGACCATCAAGGAAAGCTTCAGGCCCGCTCTTTCCTTCCACTTCCTCAGCAGGTTGACATGAAATGTCTGAGAAGCCTTTCCTTTCCCCATATGGAGCACTTCATCGGTGACTGGATCTTGCTTCCTCAGGACTTCAAAAGGCCCCTGCCACTTGGTCAAGAGTTTGTTGGTGGAGTTGGAAAGTAGCAGAAGGACCTTCTGACCAGGGATGAACTCATGTGCCTTATGGTCATACCAACTCTTCTAGTTTTGCTGGGCCCTCTCTAGATTGAAAGTCTCTGTAAGTCTCCTGGTAATCCCTCATTTGTATGACATAAGAGACAATGCCCTTTCCTGTGCTGTCTTGGGGCTTGTCCTCCCACTGGTGGAAGAGCAAATCAAGGGGTCCTAGTACATCCCACCCATACAGGAGCTCAAATGGGGAGAAGCCGGTCAATGCCTGGGGAACTTCCCGATATGCAAAAAGAAGGAAAGGCAGCCACTTATCCCAGTCTCTTCCTGCATCAGACACAATCTTCCTCAGCACATTCTTGAGGGTTTGATTAAACCTTTCGTCAAGGCCTTTAGTTTGGGGGTGGTAAGGTGTGGTGCAAATAACCTGAAATACCCAGCTGATGAAGTAATTGAGACATGAGGTATGAGGTGAAGTTGGTGCCCTGGTCAGTTAAAATTTCTTCAGGAAAACCCACACGGGAGAAGAGTTGTACTAGGGCAGCAAAGAGTTCAGGGGTGGTGATGGAACACAGAGGGAAAGCCTCAGGAAACTGGTAGCATAGTCACAAATGACCAATCTATAATGGAAACCAGAACTGCTTTTCTCCAGAGGGCCTCCAATGTCCGTAGCAATACGTTTGAATGGGCTGCAGTGGGGCTTTGTCAGTGTGTCAGATGTGACCAGTCTTTTGGCATTCAGGGCAGGAAGTACAATATTGTTTGACATCAGCATACATAGATGGCCTATAGAATTTGTGGCTCACTCTCAGGTAGGTTTTCTGCTGACCCAAATGGACGGCTCAGGGGATGGTGTGAGCAAGATGTAAAACAAGGGGCCTACAACTGGTGGGTGCTACCAACTGGTTGTTAGGGGTACCTGCCAGATACAAGATGTCATTTTCCAGCAAGTAGTGATCTTTACAGAACCATAGAACCATAAAAACTACAGCACAGAAACAGGCCTGTTGGCCCTTCTTGGCTGTGCCAAACCATTTTCTGCCTAGTCCCACTGACCTGCACACTGACCTGACCATATCCCTCCATACACCTCCCATCCATGTATCTGTCCAATTTATTCTTAAATGTTAAAAAAGAACCCACATTTACCACCTCGTCTGGCAGCTCATTCCATACTCCCACCACTCTCTGTGTGAAGAAGCCCCCCACTAATGTTCCCTTTAAACTTTTCCCCCCTCACCCTTAACCCATGTCCTCTGTTTTTTTTCTCCCCTTGCCTCAGTGGAAAAAGCCTGCTTGCATTCACTCTATCTATATCCATCATAATTTTATATACCTCTATCAAATCTCCCCTCATTCACCTACGCTTCAGGGAATAAAGTCCTAACCTATTCAACCTTTCTCTGTAACTGAGTTTCTCAGGTCCTGGCAACATCCTTGTAAACCTTCTCTGCACTCTTTCAACCTTATTTATATCCTTCCTGTAATTTGGTGACCAAAACTGAACACAATACTCCAGATTCGGCCTCACCAATGCCTTATACAGCCTCATCATAACATTCCAGCTCTTATACTCAATACTTTGATTAATAAAGGCCAATGTACCAAAAGCTCTCTTTACGACCCTATCTACCTGTGACGCCACTTTTAGGGAATTTTGTATCTGTATTCCCAGATCCCTCTGTTCTACTGCACTCCTCAGTGCCTTACCATTAACCCTGTATGTTCTACCTTGGTTTGTCCTTCCAACGTGCAATACCTCACACTTGTCTGTATTAAACACCATCTGCCATTTTTCAGCCCATTTTTCCAGCTGGTCCAAGTCCCTCTGCAGGCTCTGAAAACCTTCCTCACTGTCTACTACACCTCCAATCTTTGTATCATCAGCAAACTTGCTGGTCCAATTTACCACATTATCATCCAGATCATTGATATAGATGACAAATAACAATGGACCCTGCACTGATCCCTGTGGCACACCACTAGTCACAGGCCTCCACTCGGAGAAGCAATTCTCTACTACCACTCTTTGGCTTCTTCCATTGAGCCAATGTCTAATCCAATTTACCACCTCTCCATGTATACCTAGCGATTGAATTTTCCTAACTAACCTCCCATGCGGGACCTTGTCAAAGGCCTTACTGAAGTCCATGTAGACAATATCCACTGCCTTCCCTTCATCCGCTTTCCTGGTAACCTCCTCGAAAAACTCCAATAGATTGGTCAAACATGACCTACCACGCACAAAGCCATGTTGACTCTCCCTAATAAGTCCCTGTCCATTCAAATGCTTGTAGATTCTGTCTCTTAGTACTCCCTCCAATAACTTACCTACTACTGACGTTAAACTTACCGGCCTATAATTTCCCGGATTACTTTTTGATCCTTTTTTAAACAACGGAACAACATGAGCCACTCTCCAATCCTCCGGCACCTCACCGTAGACAGTGACATTTTAAATATTTCTGCCAGGGTCCCCAGCTAAAGGACCCCTTGTCATCCTTCCCTTTCACCTGAGTATGCATATGAGCCAGAGATAGATCTGCTCACTGTAGGGCAGCTATATTTGTGGGGACCTGCCATAGATCAGTGATTGGTTTGTGATGTTAGGTGGGTGGTCAGGTGTACCTAATACTTTCTCCAGGTGGTGTTTCTGACGTGATTTACATGGGCCTTTCTTACCCACCTCAAATAGGCTATCAGCCACTGCTGGCAGTGGCTCCACCCAAGCTTTGGTCAACACAGGTCAGGACAAGATTGCAGTGGAGTCAACATTACCCAATAAATCTACTAGGACTGGTAGATGTCTACCAATTACTACATCTTTTGCCAAATCATCAGCATGCCCACCCACAGTAGGTATACATTGTCCAGCACCCTAAGAGTAACATCAGCAGTAGGACACCTTTTAACAGCCCCATGTACACATTGAATCATAATATGTTTGCAGAAATCAGCAAGATTAGATGGTACAAATTCTGTTCAGACCAAGGTAACCATACTTCCTGTATCCAAGAGTGCATACAACTTCTGCCCATTCATCAAGACAGGTATCTCAGTAACACATTTTACTTGGTTCATCCCCCTTGCAAGGTTAGCTGCCACCCCTGCCTCTAGCAGCAGTCTGGGACTTCTGCTGCCCGAGGGAACTGGAGACACTATGAACCTCGGAGTCCTGACACAGTGGCTGCTCCTGGGTCAACACTCGTCTCTGGTGATGGAGCTCTGATCAGGCTGGTTTGTAACTTTTGGACCTCCTGCAGAAGTATTTCTTCCCAGGCCTGCTGCAAGGAGATGAATTGGCCAAGAAGAGCGGATAACTCTGACATCCCCACAGACTTACCGGGCCCCTTGGAAGGACCCCCATGTGTCTTGGGCTGTGCACCTTGGGCTACGTACTCCATCGTGTCCCACCATCCGTCCTCAAGACACTTCATTCCTGGAGCAGCTGGCTTAACTCTGGTCTTCCGTGAGCGCAGCCTCCGCTCTTTTCAACATCTTCACCCCTTTCTGGCTTTTCATCCCACCGCTGCCACCATCTGTCACACCTCACTATCAGGTGTGGGTAAGTGTACCCGACAAGGGTCACCGTTGAAAAAAATGCAGATGGTTAAGCCACAATAGCACATTGTGCCAAGTGAAAAAAAACAAAAGTTGTGAAGAAAAAAGTACTTACAAATAGACAAATGAAAATAAACATATACAAGAAATTACAAAAATATAGCTTTCCCCACGACATGTTTTGTCATTAACTTTCCAATATAACTATTCACCAGCCATTAAAGCCAACCTCCACACTCCTCAGCAAAGCCCAACTGATGGATTAAATCTGCCTGTGTAGGGCGCAGTGCGTTTGCTCCTTCTAACCCAGGCATTATTTTAGGACACCCAAACTGTCCCTCGGGTCTTTTGGGGCCGTTCTACTGTCTACAAACCAACGTAACAGAGTGAGTGAAAGTAACTGAAGCTGTTTGGAATGCCTGTATCTAGAATCCTTGTTTTTATGAGTTACAAACCAGTAGAGCATGCTAAGGGATTGTTTTGATTAGCCAAACTAGCGATTCTTTTTCATTTGGGGTGTGTAAATGGTGAACTCCCGAGAACTGCAGAATGGGAGGGCAAAGTATGTGAACTACTGGGGAAGCTAGACCAGGGACAGGATGAGGAGGAGTGACTAACCGGGCAAAGATGCACGGTTAGCGGGAGAATTAGCATTGCCAACCTGTTCTGTCACATACAGAAATCCCCCAAGAGATGTTTTATTCTTATAGAGCCAAGAACAGCATGGTTACAGGCCCTTCTAGCCCAACAAGCCCATGATCCTCAATTACAGTCATATGACCAATTAATAACCTACTAATCTGTGGAAGGTGGGAGCAAACTGGAGCACCTGTAAGAAACCCATGTGGTCATGAGGAGAACGTACAAACTCTTGATTTGACGTGGAATTGAACTTGGGTCACTGGCGTGTAATAGTGATATGCTAACTGCTACGCTACTGTATCACCCAATACCCACAATCCCTGACTTAGGATCCAAATCATCCCTATCCCTCCATTCCCTGCATATTCACATGCCCATTTAAAGGCCTCTTAAACACCATTATCGTATCTGCTTCCACCACCACTCCTGACAGCCCATTCTAGGCACCTACCTTTCTGTGCAAAATGTCCTTTAAACTTTTCCTCCTCTCACCTTCAATGACAATCACAACTAAGAATCTTGCTGGTGTTCATAATCAATGAACTAGTACAGATATAACGGACCAAAAGGCAACCTTCTGTGCAATTCTCTGTTGCTGCAAACATTGACCATTTGGTGGGGGATTGAAATAGTTTCTGTAGCTTAGGAAAAAGGACAATCTGACCAAGAGAAGAAAAACTTAAGAAACTTTAATTAGCAAAGTGAGTTGAGCTTGACTTATTTTAAGCACCAATATCTTTTTTTTCCACAAATCCAATTTCACAGCTTAACATGGCCCAGTAAGCACAATGGTAACATGCAGTTTATCTGCATGAAGCATATTGCTTTAATGAACGAACCTCTTAGTACACAACATGACCAGTTACTGTCAAAGCTCAAGCGACTGGTTATTGGGAGGTCAACAGTCCAAACCTTGGGCCTCCAATTAGCCACCAATGAAGAATCAAGCTGATGTACATCACAGAGCAGAGCAACACAGCTAAGGAATTAAAACCTCCTTTCCTTGCTGTTCCCTTCAGTGGAAATTACTTCCTGCCAGACAAAATTATCCCAGTTCCCGATCCATGATGGATATATCCCTTGTACACAAGATCATTGGAAAATATTCAGATTAATTTATTTATCACATGTACATCGAAGCATACAGTGAAATGCGTCACTTGAGTTAACAGCCCACCCAACATAGGTATCTGCTGGGAGCAGCCCACAAGTGTCGCCACATGTTCCAGCACCAACATAACATGCACACAACACACACACTCAGCAGAACAACACAGAACACAACAAAAAGAAGTGTCCTAAAAGAGGAGCTTAAGGTAAAGAAATCGAGAAATTTAGGAAAGGAATTTCAATCCTTTGGATCTTGGGAGGTGAAAGTTTGGCCACCAGTGATTAAAGTAGGGATGGAGCAAGGTAAGGAATAAAGTAGGGATTCAGGGGTGGAAGTTAGCGTAACGCTTTGCAGCACCAGTTGTAAGATCACGGTTCACTTCCCACAGCTGTCTGTAAGGAGTTTGTACATTCAACCCATGACTGCATGGGTTTCCTCTGGGTGCTCCAGTTTCCTCCCACATTCCAAAGAATTAGGATTAGTATGTTGTAAGCATGCTATAATGATGCTGGAAACATGGCGACACTTGCAGGCTGCCCCCTGTACATACTTGAGTGTATTGGTTATTAATGCAAACGATACATTTCATTGTATCTTTTAATGTCCATGTGATAAATAAATCTGAATTGGAATCTGATATGATAGACAGTCGGCTGATGGTGTAGTGGCATCAGCACTGGACTTCAAGGCAGATGGTCCTGAGTTCAAACCCAGTCAGGTCCCAATCTGGGCAGCAGCAGTATCTGTGAGGAAGAAAGGTCTGGCAATCTGCTTCCATATCTTGTCATGAAAACCCAATGGACCCTATGGTCCATGGGGTCACGAAGAGTCGGACTCAACTAAAACGACTGAACAAGAAATGGTAGACTGTCAGAATAGTGCAAAAGAGGAACTATTGTTGTTTTGTTGCTTGTTGTGTTCTGTGTTGTTCTGATGAACATTGTGGGCATGCTGTTTTGGCATCTGAATGTGTGGCAACATTTGTGGACTGCCCCCAGGGTACCCTTGGGTATGCCTTTTATGATACATATCACTTATCTTTCAATGTACATATGATAAATAACTCTGAATCTGAAAGTTCATTTTTGTGTTCAAATACTCCCATATCTACATAAATCCCCATCTCTTCTCTGATTCTGTAACCTCCTCCATCTCTACAGTCTTTCTGCAATTCTCATTAGTATCGTAGAAACCTAAAGCACAGAAACAGGTCCTTTGGCCCATCTGGTCCACACCAAACTGTTATTCTGCCTAGTCCCATTGACCCATATCTGAACTGGAACTGTTCCTCCCATCCCATCCAAATTTCTCTTAGATGCTGCAAGCAGCTGAAAACTAGATGCCTTGAAAGGGATAACACCAAGGATTGCGATTTAAAAATAATCGGTCTCCCACTTTGAGAAAGATGAAGCAGTTCTTCTTCTTTTCTCTCTTAGAGGGTCATAAAAATTTGGAACTCTGTTCCTCAAAAGGCAGCATGAACAGAAGCTTTGAATATTTTAAGGCAGAGGTTAATAGATTTTGCCAAGTAACAGAGTGAACAATTCAGAAGGGAATATGGAGGTGAAGTTACAATCCAATCAACCAACATCTCAGTGAAAGGAAGAACGTTTTTCTAAATTAAAATGGAAAGCTGAAGCATAAAAGGGAAGCCATGCAGTGTGAAGAGAGTCCACTTTGGTGAAGTGAGATGAAATGAACCAGCACTTCATAGAAACCACAGAAACCGTAGAAAAACTACAGCACAGAAACAGGCCTTTTGGCCCTTCTTGGCTGTGCCGAACCATTTTCTGCCTAGTCCCACTGACCTGACCATATCCCTCCATACACCTCCCATCCATGTATCTGTCCAATTTATTCTTAAATGTTAAAAATAACCCGCATTTACCACCTCATCTGGCAGCTCATTCCATACTCCCACCACTCTCTGTGTGAAGAAGCCCCCCCCAATGTTCCCTTTAAACTTTCCCCCCTCACCCTTAACCCATGTCCTCTGGTTTTTTTCTCCCCTTGCCTCAGTGGAAAAAGCCTGCTTGCATTCACTCTATCTATATCCATCATAATTTTATATACCTCTATCAAATCTCCCCTCATTCTTCTACGCTCCAGGGAATAAAGTCCTAACCTATTCAACCTTTCTCTGTAACTGAGTTTCTCAAGTCCCGGCAACATCCTTGTAAACCTTCTCCGCACTCTTTCGACCTTATTTATATCCTTCCTGTAATTTGGTGACCAAAACTGAACACAATACTCCAGATTCGGCCTCACCAATGCCTTATACAACCTCATCATAACATTTCAGCTCTTATACTCAATACTTTGATTAATAAAGGCCAATGTACCAAAAGCTCTCTTTACAACCCTATCTACCTGTGACGCCACTTTTAGGGAATTTTGTATCTGTATTCCCAGATCCCTCTGTTCTACTGCACTCCTCAGTGCCTTACCATTAACCCTGCATGTTCTACCTTGGTTTGTCCTTCCAACGTGCAATACCTCACACTTGTCTGTATTAAACACCATCTGCCATTTTTCAGCCCATTTTTCCAGCTGGTCCAAGTCCCTCTGCAGGCTCTGAAAACCTTCCTCACTGTCTACTACACCTCCAATCTTTGTATCATCAGCAAATTTGCTGATCCAATTTACCACATTATCATCCAGATCACTGATATAGATGACAAATAACAATGGACCCAGCACTGATCCCTGTGGCACACCACTAGTCACAGGCCTCCACTCGGAGAAGCAGTTCTCTACTACCACTCTTTGGTTTCTTCCATTGAGCCAATGTCTAATCCAAGTTACCACCTCTCCATGTATACCTAGCGATTGAATTTTCCTAACTAACCTCCCATGCGGGACCTTGTCAAAGGCCTTACTGAAGTCCATGTAGACAATATCCACTGCCTTCCCTTCATCCACTTTTCTGGTAACCTCCTCGAAAAACACCAACAGATTGGTCAAACATGACCTACTATGCACAAAGCCATGTTGACTCTCCCTAATAAGTCCCTGTCTAACCAAATGTTTGTAGATTCTGTCTCTTAGTACTCCCTCCAATAACTTACCTACTACCGACGTTAAACTTACCGGCCTATAATTTCCCGGATTACTTTTCGATCCTTTTTTAAACAACGGAACAACATGAGCCACTCTCCAATCCTCTGGCACCTCACCTGTAGACAGCGACATTTTAAATATTTCTGCCAAGGCCCCTGCAATTTCAACACTAGTCTCCTTCAAGGTCCGAGGGAATACCCTGTCAGGTCCCAGGGATTTATCCACTTTAATTTTCCTCAAGACAGCAAGGACCTCCTCCTTGTCAATCTGTACAGTTTCCATGGTCTCAGTACTTGTTTCCCTTAATTCCATAGACTTCATGCCAGCTTCCTTAGTAAATACAGACGCAAAAAACCTATTTAAGATCTCCCCCATTTCCTTTGGTTCCGCACGTTCCGCTTCCTACTGTCTTTAATAATTATGTCATAACATCAGCACAGCCTACTGACATGCGTTGGTGCATTCTACATACACCCTGTACACTTGACCAGAACCATCTATATTTACTTGACATCCTGCAATCAAAACTCATTTCATGAGCTTTATGTTTTCATACGAACCCAGATGTAAAAATTAATGGAACATCTTTGGCTCAATAAGGAGGATTGCAGCGACAAATGCAGACCCATGAGCTTGCTCTGCTATTCAATTAGATCACGCTGATCTGAATTTTAACTCCAATGATGCACGATGGTTTCGAACCAGCAGAATCATTTCTGGACAAAATTCTTTTCACTATCCTTCTGATATCAGTTAGTATCACTTTCAAGGATTCTATAACTCATGCTCTCAGTAAATATAAAGCTGAGGCTTTATAAGACATTGATCAAACTGCACTTGGAATATGGTGAGCAGTTTTATTCATTTAGAGATACAGCGTGGAACAGGCCTTATTGTCCACCGAGCCACGCTGCCCAGCAACCCACTGATTTAACCGTAGCCTACTCATAAGACAATTTACAATCAGCAATTAACCTACTTACCAGTACGTCTTTGGACTGTGGGAGGAAACCAGAGCACCCAGGGGAAACCCACGTGCACATGGGAAGAACGTACAAACTTTCTTACAAAGGGCACCAGAATTGAACTCTGAACTCCGAACTTCAAACTCCAATGTCTGAGCTGTAATAGCCCCTTATCTAAGAAAGGATGTGCTGGCATTGGAGAGGGTCCAGAGAAGGCTCACAAGAATGGTTCCAGGAATGAAAAGGTTAAGGTATGACGAGCATTCTTTGAGCCTATAATTGCTGGAGCTTAGAAAATTCGATACGTTAAAACAATTCAAGTCTTTGGTGAATTTAGTTACTTAAGCTTGAGGCTGGCCTGTGTTTTTATTGAAATTGGAAATTGTTATATTATTGTCACATGTACGAAGATACAATATCTTGCATACAGATCCAATCAATACACAAATGCATTGAGGTAGCACAAAGTAAAACAAAAAAAAAATACAGGATAAAGTGTAACATCTACAGAGAAAATGCTGTTCAAGTAGGCAATAAGACAATAAAACCAAAAGATATAGAGCAGAATTAGGCCATTCGGCATACCTAGTCTGCTCCACCATTCTATCATGACTCATAAATAATCCCTCTCAACTCCATTCTCCTGTCTTCCCCCCCATAACTAATCAAAAACCTAACAACCTCTGATTTAAATTTACCCAATGACTAGGCCTTCACAGCCATCTGTGGTAATGACTTCCACCAATTAACCACCCTCAGGCCAAAGAAATTCTTCCTCATCCCTGTTCTAAATGGACATCCATCTACTCAGAGGCTGCGCCCTCTGGTCTTAAACTCACCCACTATTGGAAACATCCTTTCCTCATCCTCTCTATCTGGGCCTTTCAGTATTCAATAAATTTCAATGACACTGCCCCCTCCAATTTTCTAAACTCCAGCTAGTACAGGCCCAGAGCCATCAAACACGCCCTTTCATTCCTAGAATAATTCTTGTGAACCTCCTCTGGGCCCTCTCCAATGGCAGCACGTCTTTTCTTAGACAAGGGGCCCAAAACTGCTCACAATACTCCAAGTGCAGTCTGATGCATGCCTGATAAATCCTCTGCATCACATAAGACCATAAGACATAGGAGCAGAATTAGACCATTTAACCCCTTGAGTTTGCTCCACCATTCCATCGTGGCTGATTTATTATCCCTCTCCACCCCATTCTCCTGCATTTTCCCCATAGCCATCCTTGTTCTTGTATTCTAGTCTTCTCAAAATGAATGCTAATATTACATTTGCCTTCCTTACCACTTACTCAATCTGCAAGTTAACCTTTAGGGAATCCTGCACAACGATTCCAAGTTCCCTTTGCACCTCTGAATTTTGTATTCTCTCCCTGTTTAGAAAATGGTTTATGCTTTTATTTTTTCTACCAAAGTGCATGACCATACACTTCCTGACACTGTATTCCACCTGCCACTTCTTTGCCCATTCTCTCAATCAGGAGACTCTCTGTTTCCTCAAGTCTACCTGCCCTCCACCTACCTTGTCTGCAAACTTGGCCACAAAGCCATCCAAATCGTTAACACATAATGTGAAAAGAAGCGGTCCCAAAACCAATGCCTTTGGAACACCATTAGTCATTGGCAGCCAACCAGAAAAAGGCCCCACTTATTCCCACTCTTTGCCTCTTGCCAGGCAGCTAATCTTCTATCCATGCCAGAATCTTTCCTGCAATACCATGGATTCATGGATTCTTATCCTGTTAAGCAGTGTCATGTGAGGCATCTTGTCAAAGACCTTTTTGAAAATCCAGTGTGTGTGTGTATATATATATATATATATATATAGTAAAGGCATCCGTTAGTCTTGCGAGACCATGGATCTGCACCTGGAAAGTCTTCACTCTCCAGGGCGCGGACCTGGGCAAGGTTGCAAGGTTGTATGGAACATTGGCTGTTGCCCATGCTGCAAGTCTCCCCTCTCCACGCCACTGATGTTGTCCAAGGGAAGGGCAAGGGCCGATACAGCTTGGCACCGGTGTCGTCACAGAGCATTGTGTAGTTAAGTGTCTTGCTCAAGGACACAGCATGCTGCCTTGGTTGGATACTTAAGACTTTTGCACAGTACTGCTGCTGCAAAAATAACAGATTTCATGACATATGTGAGTGATGATAAATCTGATTCTGACATGGGTCTCTATTGTGGACTGAGAGTGGGAAGGGGCTAGGGAGTGGGTTGATTAAGGGAGAAGGGAGAGGGGAGAGAGCGGGAAGCACCAGAGAGACATTCTGTAATGAACAATAAACCGATTGTTTGGAATCGAGTGACCTAGCCTGGTATCTCAGGGCTGGGTGTGTCTGCAGCTGCATCAACCCCAGCACTCCTTCTCTGCCACCTGTCCCACACACCTCAATACTAATGCCTCTGCAATCGCTTCAGCTACCTCCTTCAGAACTCTGGTGTGTAGTCCTCTGGTTGAGGTGACTTACCTACTTTCAGACCTTCTTATTAATAGCAACTACACTCACTTCTGCCCATTAACACTCTCATATTTCTAGCAGGTGTCTTTCACAGTGAAGAGCGACACAAAATGCTTATTAATTTCACCTGTCATTTCTTTGTCTCCCATTACCTCAGTGTCATTTACCAGCGGTCCGAATTCCACTTTTTGAGTAATAAAGAGTAAAAGAGAGTGGACTGCGCCCAATCAGTGAGCGGGAGCACAAGAAGATGCAATGATTTCACTTAGGTTTGCGGCTGAAGATTAAAATAGGCAGCGCTTCGCGGCAGTTGCGCCCAGTCAATAAGCAGAAGCACGAGAAGGACCGGCAATTTCACTTAGGTTCGCGGCTGAAGATTAAAATAGGCAGCGCTTTGCAACATTTTTTGAAGGTGGACTGCAGCCAATTTGTGAGCGGGAGCACGAGAAGATACGGCAATTTCACTTATGTTCGCAGCTGAAAATTATAAAAAGCAACGCTTTGCAGCAGTTTTTGGAGTTGGACTGCGCCCAATCTGTGAACAGGATATATTGGAAAGGGCAAATAAAAATAAGGCAGGGGCAAGCGGAGCAGCCATTGTGTGAATGTGAATGTTGGAGTGTCTTTGGCTCATCAGGCTTGGGCTAGGTAAGTATCTGGTAATTTTCTTTTTCTTCTTTATTCTTCATTCCTCATCTGTTAGGGCATAGTTAGTGCAGTGAGAGTGGCTCCAAGGGCTAAGTTTTGTTCTGCGTGTAAGATATGGGAATTCTGGGAGACCTCTGGCCTCCCGGATAACTACATTTGCACCAGGTCCACTGAGCTGCAGCTCCTCGGGTAACACACTAAGGAACTGGGGCAGCAGCTCGATGACCTTCAGCTCATATGGGAGACTAAGGAATTGATAGATAGGAGCTACAGGGAAGTAGTCACCCCTAGGCTTTAGGGGGCAGGTAACCACCCTGACACAGTGGTGTCAAGAGAACAACCTCTCCCTCAACATCGCAAAAACAAAGGAGCTGGTTGTGGACTACAGGAGGAATGGAGACAGGCTAACCCCAATTGACATCAATGGATCTGGGGTTGAGAGGGTAAACAGCTTTGATTTCCTCAGCATACACATCACTGAGGATCTCATGTGGTCTGTACATAACGGCTGTGTGGTGAAAAAAGCACAACAGCGCCTCTTTCACTCAGACGGTTGAAGAAGTTTGGCATGAGTCCCCATACCCTAAGGACTTTCTATAGGGGTACAATTGAGAGCATCCTGACTGGCTATATCACTGGTATGGGAACTGTAATTCCCTCAATTGCAGGACTCTGCAGAGAGTAGTGCGGACAGCCCAGTGCATCTGTAGATGTGAAATTCAGGACACTTATAAAGATAGGTGTGTAAAAAGAACCCTAAGGATCATTGGGGACCTGAGTCAACCCAACCACAAACTGTTCCAGCTGCTACCATCTGGGAAACGATACCGCAGCAATAAAGGCCAGGACCAACAAACTCCGGGACAGCTTCTTCGACCAGGCTATCAGACTGATTAATTCACGCTGATACAATTGTATTTCTGTGTTATATTGACTGTCCCGTTGTACATACTATTTACTGCAAATACTATAAATTGCACTTCGCCCATTCAGATGGAGATGTAACATAAAGACTTTTACTCCTCATGTATGTGAAGGATGTAAGAAATAGAATCAAGTCAATTCAATTCAATTCAATTCAATTCAAAATGCATGTTAAAAGGGCAACGTTATGATAGTCATGGGGGATTTCAATATGCAGGTAGATACAGAAAATCAGGTTGGAGCTGCATCCCTAGAGAGGGAGTACGTAGAATGCCTATAAGATGGATTTTTAGAGCAGCTCATAGTTGAGCCCACTAGAGGATCAGCTGTTGTGGATTGGGTGTTGTGCAATGAACTGGAATTGATTAGAAAACTTAAAGTAAAGGAACCCTTAGGTACCAGTGATCCTAATATGATAGAATTCACCCTGCACTTGACAAGGTGAAATTAAAGCCAGATGTATCAGTATTACAGTGGAGTAAAGAGAATTACAGAGGCATGAGAGAGGAGTTGGCTAAAATTGATTGGAAGGGAACACTAGCAGCGATGATGGCAGAGCAACAATAGTTGAAGTTTCTGGGAGCAATTCGGAAGGCACAGGATAGATATATCCCAAAGAAGAACAAGTACTCTAAAGGCAGGATGATGTAACTGTGTCTGACAGGAGAAGTCAAAGCCAACATTTTAATGCCAAAGAGAGGACATATAATTGAGAAAAAAATAATGGGAAGTTAAAGGATTGGGAAGCTTTTAAAAAACAATGGAAGGCAACTAAAAATCATAAAGGAGGAAAAGATGGAATACGAAGGTAAACTAGCCAATAATATTAAACTAGCCAAACGATCTTCAGATATATAACGTGCAAAAGAGAGATGAGAGTAGATATTGGACTCCTGGAAAATGATGCTGGAGAGATAGTAATGTGGGATGAGGAAATGGCATATGAACTGAATAAGTATTTTGCATTAGTCTTTACTGTGGAAGACACTAGCAGTATGCTGGAGGTTTGAGAGTGCCAGGAGGCAGAAATGTGTGGTTGCCATTTCTGGGGAGAAGGTTCTTGGGAAACTGAAAGGTCAGAAGGTAGATAAGTCCACTGGATCAGATGGTGTACACCCCACCCAGGGTTCTGAAAGAGGTGGCTGAAGAGATTGTGGATGCATTAGTAATGACCCGTCAAGAATCACTTGATTCTGGCCTGGTTCCAGAGGACTGGAAAATTGCAAATGTCACTCCACACTTCAAGAAGGGACAGAGGCAGAAGAAAGGAAATTATAGGCAAGTTGGTCTGATTTCAGTGTTTGGGAAGATGTTGGAGTTGATTGTTAAGAATGTAGTTTTGGGGTATTTGGAGGCACATGATAAAATAGGCCGAAGTCAGCGTGGTTTCCTTAAGGGAATATCTTGCCTGGCAAATCTGTTGGAATTCTTGGAATAAATAACAAGCAAGATAGACAAATGAGCATTAGTGGATGTTGTGTACTTGGATTTTCAAAAGGCATTTGACAACGTGCCACACATGAGACTGCTTAACAAATTAAAAGCCCATGGTATTATTGGAAATATTCTACCATGGATTCTACCATTGGTTGATTAGCAGGAAGCAAAGAGTGGGAATAAAGGGATTCTGGTTAGCTGCCGGTGACTAGTGGTGTTCCACAGGGGCTCTGTGTTGGGACCATTCCTTTATACACTATACGTCAAATATTTGGATGACAGAATTGATGGCTTTGTGGCCTAGTGTGCGGACAACACGAAGATAAGTGGAGGGGCAGGTAGTTTTGAAGAACCAGTAAGTCTACAGAAGGACTTAGATTGGGAGACTGGGCAAAGAAGTGGCAGATGGAGTACAGTGTTGGGAAATGTATGGTCATACACTTTGGTAGAAGAAATAAAAGTGTGGACTATTTTCTATATGCCCTCTTTACATTGCTATCATCGAAGAGGAGGTACAGGAGCTTAAAGACCCATGCTCAATGTTTTAAGAGCAAAACACAGAATGCTGTTGAATCTGACCAGGCTATGCAGCATCTATGGAGAGGAATTATTTTAATCCTCTGCATTCAGACTGCCTGACCTGCTGAGTTCTTCTAGTGTTTTTGTATGTCTTCCTCTGGGTTTCTCGTATTTCTTACGTTTATTTATTTATTTAGATACAGCATGACCTTTCTGGCCCTTGAGTCATGTCACCCAGCAACCCTCAATTTAACCCTAGCCTAATCACAGGACAATTTACAATGACCAGTTCACCTACTATCCAATATCTCTTTGGACTGTGGGAGGAAACCGGAGCACCCAGAGGAAACCCACACAGTTACAGGGAGAAAGTACAAATCTTTACAAGTGGCGGCAGGAATTGAACCCAGGACACCTGTACTATAAACCACTGTGCTACCGTACTATGCTTTAGGAACAGCTTTATTCCCCCTACCATTAGATTTCTGAACTGTCCATGATACCATGAACAATGCCGTGCTATTTCTCTATTGCCTTACTTAATTTTTCTTTGTAATTCTACAGTAATTTTTATACCTTTGCACTGTGCTGCCACAAAATTTCATGACATATGATAATAGACCTGATTCCGATGCTGATTCGATTCCAGCAGCTCCTTTAGTAGTTTGTTCCATATATATGTGAGAAACTTACCCCTCAAATCTCCTTTAAAATCCTTTCCTCTCACCTTAAATCTATGCACCCTTGTTCTTGATACTCCTACGATGGGAAAAAGATTAAGGATTCTACATTTTGCTTCCTGAATGGCTGTGGAAAATCCTTAATGCGATTTATTAGTAACACACACAAAATGCTGGAGGAACTCAGCAGGTCAGGCAGCATCTATGGAAAGGTATAAACAGAGGATATTTCAAGTTGAGACCCTTCATCAAGCACAATGCTGCCTGACCTGCTGAGTTCCTTCACCATTTTGTGTGTGTTTCTCTGGATTTCCAGCATATACAGAATCTCTTGTGTGACTGTGATGTATTACTTTGAGGCCCAGGAATCTTACTGAATTGACAGCTAACACAAGCAGGCTTGGAAAAAGGGGGAGTTATTGCCAAAAAGATGACTAGTTATTTGTGGTGCTTTCTTTACCACTGTTTGCCTTGATCACACATTCTGGACCAAGAAGTTTTATTTTTATTTATTTCAGTTTGTTAGTTGTAAAGTGTTAGGAGAGAGGGAGAGTAGAAAAGAGGAGAACATGTGATCAAGGCTCTGGATATAAAGAAAACTGGAGCTGGTAACAGTGTATTAGACCAGAGTGACACTTGCTCCCATTTCTGAAGCAAAATATACCCTATGTTTACAATGTTCAGAAATGCAGCTATTACTTGGAGAGATTAAACTTAAGTTCTACAATGTAACTGAGAGAGATATTCTGTCTCCTCAAAATGAACTCAATTGTGACAAACATATTTCTTTTTCTGAAAACACAAGCCACTTACCTCCAGTTGCTATGGTGATCTGACGCAGATAATGGCCATAGAAAGGGAAATCGAAGGACAGAATCAATCTCTGTGGAAAAGAGTAAAATGACTAGAGTGTGGAACACCAGAAAAATAAACCAAGAGGTCGTGCACAGTGTTGAACTGAGTACAATGCCTTAAAAGGCACCATCTCAATGGGCTGAAAGCTGGCTCTTCAATGGAGAGTGATGGCAGAGAAACAACCAGGCTTGTAACATGTGATGAGGCCTCAGGTACTCCTATTCCAAGGTTTTGACCTGGAATATTGACCATTTTTTTGCCTCCACAGATGCTGCCTGACCTGCTGATTGTCTTTTGTTCCAGATGCTAGCATCAGCATTAAGAACCCCACCAGCCAGGACGTAATGATACCCAATGATACCAACAGGGAGGAAGTCCAGGAGTCTGAAGACATACTCAGTGTTTTAGGAACAGCTTCTTCCCCTCCACCATCAGATTTCTGAATGGCCAATGAACCCATGAACACTACCTCATTATCTTTGCTTTCTTTTACTATATATATATGTGTGTGTGTGTGTGTGTGTGTGTGTGTGTGTGTGTGTGTGTGTGTGTGTGTGTGTGTGTGTGTGATATTTAGAACTTTGCAAAAGTCTTAGGCACGCTATATTTTTATGTAAATTTAGTTTAAGATGTTTATTTTTTGTCTTCTGCATTAGTGTGTCAGTAGAAATGAGCAAGTTTTAGATTTCCAAACATTCATTTTCCCAGAATTTTAATGTTACAAAGAATTTTCCGTATTTCGTTAAAGAAAGTAGCATATTAAGTAATAGACCACTTTTCAAATGAAAACTTATTTATTTTGTAGGTATACAGCCCAGTGCAGGATTAAACAAAGATAACAAACAGGATGCTAATGATCAATGACATAATGCGTTAAATGAATTAAACTGATTAACTGAAACAGAAATGGGTGTAAAAGGAATCAAGCTGGGTGAAGGACAACTAAACTAAAAGGTGAGGGTGTGGCAGATGTTTAACCTTCAAATCATGAATTTTTACACCATGGCAAGATTGAGCATAATATAGCAACAAGACAAAAGGTGGTCATCCTGCATCAGCAAGGTCTTCCCCAAGCAGAAATTTCACAGCAGACAGGAGTTTCATGATGTGCTGTCAAAGCTCTTCCGAAGAAGCACAAAGAAATGGGCAAGGTTGAGGATCAAAAATGCAGTGGTCGGCCACAGAAACTGAGTTCAACAGATGGGAGATATATCAAACTGACATCCCTTCTAAATCGGAAGACCAGCACTGCCATCAGCTCTGAACTCACAGAAACCACTGGAATCCAAACACATCCCTCTACAGCAGCGGTCCCCAACCACAAAGCATGTGCTACCGGGCCGCGAGGAAATGATATGATTTGGCGATATGAGTCAGCTGCACCTTTCCTCATTCCCTGTCACGCCCACTGTTGAACTTGAACGCACGCGAGGTTATTATGCACGCGTCATCCATGTCAGCTTGGGAAGGAGATCAACTTCTCGAGCTTGCAAATGACGGCGGACTGAAAAGTATGTCTGACATAACTTCTCTGCTGGCATCACAAACACAAAATAATCTGCAGATGCTGCGATCAAAGCACCACTCACAGCACGCTGGAGGATCTGCCGGCATTCTGGATCAAAGTCAAGGCTAAATATCCTGAGATAGCCACGAACGCACTGGAAACGTTGCTTCCATTTCCAACATATCTCTGCAATGAATGCAACGAAAACTAAATTGCGGAATAGACTGGACATAAGGAACCCCCTTCGAGTATCGCTGTCTCCCATCATCCCTTGATGGGACCGACTTTTTGCAGGGAAACAAGCCCAGGGCTCCCACTGATTCAGCGATATTGGTGTGTTGCAATGATTTTATATGTTCATACGGGGAAGATATGTGCTGTGTGTTTAATATCCAAACATTACTTAAAATGTTATGATGCTATTGACTTATATAACCATATAACAATTACAGCACAGAAACAGGCCATCTCTGCCCTTCTAGTCCGTGCCGAACGCTACTCTCACCTAGTCCCACCGACCTGCACTCAGCCCATAACCCTCCATTCCTTTCCTGTCCATATACCTATCCAATTTTTCTTTAAATGGTAATATCGAACCTGCCTCTACCACTTCTACTGGAAGTTCATTCAACACTTACTTCAAGCTCCCCTCTCCTCCCCTGATAATTGACTTATCACTATACCTGTATTCATGCAAGGAAAATATGCGCTGTGTGTTTAATATTAAATTCGTTAGATAAACCCTTTTAGAAATGAAATTGAGTGTATTAACCACATATCACCTTTCTAGATCTTTCTGTCTCTATCTCTGGAGACAGCTTATCTGCTGATGTCTACTATAAGCCTACTGATTCTCACAGCTATCTGGACTTCTCACCCTGTCTCTTGCAAAAATGCCATCCCCTTCTCGCAATTCCTCCGTCTCCGCCGCATCTGCTCTCAGGATGAGGCTTTTCATTCCAGGACAAGGGACATGTCCACCTTTTTTAAAGAAAGGGGCTTCCCTTCCTCCACCATCAACTCTGCTCTCAAACGCATCTCCCCCATTTCACGCACATCTACTCTCACTCCATCCTCCTGCCACCCCACTAGGAATAGGGTTCCCCTGGTCCTCACCTACCAGCACACCAGCCTCCGGGTCCAACATATTATTCTCCGTAACTTCCGCCACCTCCAACGGGATCCCACCACTAAGCACATCTTTCCCTCCCCCCCCGCTTTCCGTAGGGATCGCTCCCTACGCGACTCCCTTGTCCATTCGTCCCCCCCATCCCTGCCCATTGATCTCCCTCCTGGCACTTATCCTTGTGAACAAGTGCTACACATGCCCTTACCCTTCCTCCCTTACCACCATTCAGGGCCCCAGACAGTCCTTTCAGGTGAGGTGACACTTCACCTGTGAGTCGGCTGGGGTGATATACTGCGTCCAGTGCTCCCGATGTGGCCTTCTATATATTGACGAGACCTGACGCAGATTGGGAGATCGTTTTACTGAACACCTACGTTCTGTCTGCCAGAGAAAGCAGGATCTCCCAGTGGCCACACATTTTAACTCCACGTCCCATTCCCATTCTGACATGTCTATCCACAGCCTTCTCTACTGTAAAGATGAAGCCACACTCAGGTTGGAGGAATAACACCTTATATTCCGTCTGGGTAGCCTCCAACCTGATGGCATGAACATTGACTTCTCAAACTTCCGCTAATGCTCCACCTCCCCCTCGTACCCCATCCGTTATTTATTTATATACACACATTCATTCATTCTCTTTCTCTCCTTTTTCTCCCTCTGTCCCTCTGACTATACCCCTTGCCCATCCTCTGGGTTTTCCCCCCCTCCCCCTTTTCCTTCTCCCTGGGCCTCCTGTCCCATGATCCTCTCATATTCCTTTTGCCAATCACCTGTCCAGCTCTTGGCTCCATCCCTCCCCCTCCTGTCTTCTCCTATCATTTTGGATCTCCCCCTCCCTCTCCCACTTTCAAATCTCTTACTAGCTCTTCCTTCAGTTAGTCCTGACGAAGGGTCTCGGCCCGAAACGTCGACTGTACCTCTTCCTAGAGATGCTGCCTGTCCTGCTGTGTTCACCAGCAACTTTGATGTGTGAAGCAAGATGTTCACCCTTAACCACTTGTAATAGCTGAGTGATTTATATTCTACAAAAGGAACCACTGAAAAGATGAAAGCCTTTCTGAATACATTGCAACTGCACAAACTTTCGCAGTATTATGACTTTAGAGATGGACTTTCTGATGCATTAAGGGGCAGGCTTGTATGTGGCATGCATAGTCAAAGCACTCAAAAGAGACTACTATCTGAAAGAGACCTAACCTTAGAATGGACATTGACCATTGCAATATTGTTAGAGACTGCAGCAAAGGATGCAGCAGAACTGCAGGAAAGCAAGTTAGAGTGTGGAATGCACAAAATGTCCCTGAGTGGTGGAAAAAGCCAAAGATGTTATCAATGTGGCAAATCCTCTCATGATGTGCATGACCGTTGGTTCAAAGAAAAGGTTTGCAGCAAGTGCCACAGGCAAGGTCACATAGAGAGAGTGTGCAAGACAGACAAAAAGCACAACCGAGTGAAAAGTATCAAACACAAAACTAAGCAGATACATAAAGTTACTGAATGTAAAACTGAATCAGACCACAGAATCTGACAAAGGTGAACTGTCATGCCTGGAACTACATAAAATAACTGAAGCAGATCACAAAATCATCTGGATCACAATGTACACGTCCGGTGTAAAATTGAAAATGGAGCTGGATACAGGGTCACCTTTGACCATAATTCCAGAGGCTGACTACAACAGCCTATTTTTTTAAGATGCCATTAGAGAAGACCTCAGTGATGCTAAAGACTTAGACAGGTGAAAAAGTGTCCCAAAGGCAAACTGAAAGTATTTGTGACGTATGGAGGCCAAATACAACAGTTAGAGCTTTATGTGTTGTAAAGTGGAGGGTCAGCACTTTTCAGACATGAATGGTTGAGAAAAATCCAACTAGACTGGCACTCAGTCAAAGCTCTCAGTGTGACATCAACAGGCAACTATAACCCAAATGGTAGCACTAACCAGAAACTGTCACAGCTGCTTAATGCTATTGAGATGTTGAGAAGGGAATTGGTAAACTCAAAGGCATGAAAGCCAGAATTGAACTAGATGAAACAGCAATGCCAAGCTTCCATAAAGTGCGTCCAGTGCCTTATGCACTATGTCCTAAAGTGGAAGCTGAAACTGCAGAGCTTAGAGGCATCTGGAATTCTCACCAAGGTTGAGTGGAGTGATTGGGCCATGCCCATTGTCCCGGTGATTAAGAAAGGGAAGGCTGGAACCGTTTCCCTATGTGAGGATTTCAAGGTGAGCATCAACCCAGTGCTGCGTACTGTGCAGTATCCCCTGCCACAAAGAAGACATTTTTGCATCTTTGTCAGGCAGGGAGAGGTTTTTCAAAGATTGACTTATCACAAGCCTATCAGCAAATGGTGATTGAGGAGTCAAGCAGGAAGTTCCTCACAATCAACACTGTTCCAGTATAATCATCTTGTCTTTGACATCAGCTCCAGCGACTTGGCAAAGTGCAATGGGCCAAGTGCTCCAAGATATCCCAGGAACATAATGTTACCTTGATGACATCATCGTGACTGGCAAGAATGCTGGAGCACCTCCAGAAAGTGCTTACCAGGCTGAGTGAGTATTGTGTGCGCACAAAGAGAGAAAAATCTGACATTTCAAGTATGAAATTTCATGTTGTGGACATGTCATTGACAGGCATGGCTGACATAAGTCACAAGAGAAGATGGAAGCAGTGCTACAGGCACCCAAACCAGAAAAAATGTCACAACTCAGGTCATACTGGACCTTGTAAGCTACCACCTCCGGTTTCTCCCAAACATCGCTACAGTGTTGTACCCATTGAATGCCATATTGCAAACAAGAATGAAGTGGGAATGGTCAGAAAGATATGAAAGAGCATTCAAGGAAACAAAGAGACTAATAACATCTGATCAGCTGCTCACCCATTAGGACCCACCTCTGCCCACCAGACTGGCGTGTGGTGTGTCCCCTTATGGTATTGGTGCCATTTTGTTACACACTGTGAAAGATGGATCTGAACGCCCGATTGGATTTGCTTCAAGATCACTGATGAGTGTAGAACACAACTATATACAGATCGATTAAGAGGCCCTTAGTCCAGTATGGGGAATAAAGAAGTTCCACCACTACCTCTACGGACAGAAGTTTATTCTGGTGACAGAGCACCAGCCCCTTGCATCCATTTTCAATCCCAGGAAAGGAATTCCGGTGATGACTGCTACCCAGTTACAATGTTGGGCACTGTTCCCAGGAGCCCACTCTTATGACAGAGAGTTCAAGGGTACCAAACAACACAGCAATGCTGACCGTTTGTCATGTCTTCCACTTGGCAACTGAAGAAGAAAAGTCTTCATTCTGTGATCCAGCAGGGGTGTTCCACACAGCATTGGTGGACCAGTTGCTGGGAACAAATTCTGAAATACAAAGGGAAACAAGGAATGACCCAACATTTTCAAAAGTCTCTGAAATCGCCATGCAAGGATAGCCAGCTCATGGTAACCCTATGTTTTCAGAGATCTCAGCAAGACAAGACCAACTGTTGGTGGTCAAAGAATGCAGTCGTGTGGATCTTGTGTTGTGGTTCCCTTTAAACTGCGTACTAGAGTGTTACATAATCTGCATGTTGGACACCTGGGTACAGTCAAGATGAAGAGTCTCACCCGAAGCTATGTGTGGTGGCTGGGAATAGATAGACAGATTGAAGTCTTGGCCAAAAGCTGTTTGGGATACCAAAAAGTTCAAAATAAACCCCCACAAGCACCGTTATACCAGTGGGAGTGGCATCAACACCATGGCAAAGAGTACATATTGGCTTTGCTGGGCCATTGCTGTGGATGCTCATGCGATGTGGCCAGAGGTTATACCAATGAAGTCAATCACCTCAGCAAAGACTGTCTCCACCCTGAGGACTACCTTCACCAGAAATGGCTTACCCGAACAAATTATGAGTGACAACGGACCACGATCCGCGTCAGAAGAATTCCGACTGTTCATGAAGAAAAATGGCATCAGATATTTCAAGTCAGCTCCTCATCACCCAGCAACAAATGGGTTATCTGAAAGGTTTATCCAAACCTTTGAGAAATCCATTAAAGTGATGGACAAGGAGGAGATTTCTCTTCAGCAAAAGATGGACAGCTTCCTTTTCATGTATCGGAACTTTGTTCATGTGATGACAAATCAAACACCTGCAATGCTATTCATCAGCAGGAACTGAGACCTTGCATAGACCTCCTGAAACCAGATCTATGGAGGGAAGTACAGAATGAACAGCTCAGCCAATTGCTAAGTGACGCAGCAAGGAGCTTCTTAATTGGGGAGGATGGCCTAGCACATGATTACCAAGAAGATAAGTGGACACCTGGTAGGATAGCTACAAGAACTGGAACTGGACCACTGATGTAGACAGTGGATGTTGGAGATCAGGCATGGAACTGTCATATGGACCATATACTGGATGCTCAACTAAAGAACACACCTGAGTCGATTACATCCAACAAGATGGACACATTACAGTCACTGAACTTACTTCTCAGTGATGATCATAGCACTGACAGCAACGTGACATGGGAAACCAAGAGCATTGTCTTAGACAAGGCACCTACCAAACCCAATGCCACTCCAGAGGCATATCCTGAAAGAAACAGAGTGCCACCCAAAAGACTGAACCTTTAGAACTGTGAAGTTAGTCATGGACTGTTATTGTGAACGCATGTTTATTTGAATTATGGGTTTATGAAAGGAAAATTTAATGTTTTGTACATATACAGTTTTAAATTGCATTAATCTAAAGGGGGAAGAGGTGTAACGTATGGATCTATTTCTTTTAGAGCATTGAACCCCCACCTCAGCACTACGTATTGATCTGTTGTCTGTGCATCTGGTGTTGTCTACACACGGGCATTGTCCTGTCTCTCTCTCTCTCTCTCTCTCTCTCTCTCATTGCAATGTGAATACACCAGTTAAAGCCATCTCCCACATGCATGCTTTTATTGAATTGATATGTCATTGTGCATAGACACAACACAACCGTAAGGTTATTTTCAATACATTGTTGATTTTATTGAAAGACAAGTGAAGATTGCAACACATTCAGTGTTTGGGAAAGTATACGATGCTACTTCGGCAGCATTAAGTAAAGGTGTGATCAAAACTGGATCATAAGTTCAGTCTAAGGCTAAAGGAGGCAGCTTTGTCACCACTGTGACTACTGTGGAAAGGGAAACTGAGCCTGGAGCTGATGAAAAGAGTGCAGGTTTGAATCAAGCCATGAATAAATTAAGCACAGCAGCAAGTACCATCATGGTACCTAATGGTCTTACAGGGGCTGGTGATCATGATTGTAACCTTCCTATAATTCCAGTTCAGCTGAAGTTTAAGAAGAGTAACAAGTCTGTTATGCTTTCCTAAATCAAGGAAGTACAGCAGTGTTCTGCGCAGAAAGCCTCATGATCAAACTCAACCTTACAGGAAAAAGAACACGCATTCTCTTATGCATCATGGATCAAGAGAAGTTTGTGAGTAGCTACATTGTCTCAGGATTGAAAGTGGCTGGCTTGCACAGTGAAACTATTGTTAACTGCCTTACATAGGAGTGTATGTCTGTCTACAAAGGGATCATTCCTCATTAGAAAGTCTTCAGGAATGGTCTCACCAGAAGCATGTTTAGTTGCAGTAAATTGATTCAGAAATTGAGCTGCTGAGAGGGGTGAATGTGCCGATGGCATTGGAGCCATTGCAAGTGACTCACAGTTTTAATGATGGACCCTATGCAATCAGAAAAATTCTGGTTTGGACTATTAATGGACCATTGAAAGGAGACTATGGTGGTGGAAGAGACTACACTCAGATAGAGCTGACAGATAAAAGGATTCACAAACAAGGGAAAATCTGCAGATTCTGGAAATCCGAGCGACAAACACAAAATGCTGGAGGAGCTCAGCAGGCCAGACAGCGTCTATGGGAAAAAGTAAAGTCGACGTTTCAGGCTGAAACCCTTCGGCAGGACTTCAGCAGTTAATAGGATTTCAGTTTTGCGCATGAATGAGCTTTGGCAGCAATGATTCAAAACAGATTTTCCTGAATGCACTCACGAGGGATAACCTGGTTTGGCAAGAGAAGAGCACAATCCAGGATAGACTGCTTACAAAAGAGAGCATTTGTTTAAATGTTGAGATTTCATGTCTCCTATAGCATGTTGTTGTAATTATTACATTATAATAATTGGGGGCTGAAATGTAGGAGCCATGTATCTGTTTTCTATTTGCTTTGTATTCTGTGTAACGCGTTTATTATGTTTATTATGGTAACCAGTCACATTAGCCAAAGTGTGGTATGAGCTATGGCAATAAGTTACGCATTCTTGCTTATCTCATGGCAGTTTGTGGCTTAGGACTGGTGGAGGTCGTATCTTTTGCTGACCACTGATATAATGCCCAATAATGCTTAATTGTATGTTTGCTGATAGCTAATAAAGGATTCAACTTTTTGGAACAATCATTTCATTGAGCTGAGGGTGTGTCATGCAAGTATAACAACCCCTTGACGGTTGCAGGCTAGCGACAATTGTTTAGTTTTGAGTTTGGATTAGCTTTGCTGCTACACACCCTGTCTGGTACCAATAATCATTCCACGGTCAAAGTCACTTAGATCACATCTCTACCTCATTCTGATATTTGATAAGAACAACAACTGCACCTCTTGACCGTGTCTGCATGCTTTAATGCATTGAGTTGCTGCTACATGATTAGCTGATTAGATATTTGCATTAATGAGCAAGTGTACAGGTGGTCTGAATAAAGTGACCATTGAGTGTTATTTGTTAGTGAAGGGAATTTCCTTTCCTTATGTAGGAGAACTCCAGGCCCACAGCAATGTGCTTAACACTTCAAGGCCCCGTAAAATGACAGAGATAAATCCAATTACACATGGTCAGTAAATGTTGACTTTGACATCTGCATTGACATCCTATCTGAATAGGATACCCATTTCAATTTGACTTCACATTCCCATTCTGATATGTCTGTCCATGACCTCCTTTTCTGTCATGATGAGGCCATACTCAAGTTGGAGGAGCACACCTCATATTCTGTATGGTATCTTCCAACCTGGTAGCATGAATGTCAATTTCTCCAATTTATGGTAATTTCTCCCTCCTTCTTTCTCTCTTTTTCAATTTCCCATTTTGGTTCCCTTCTCACCTGTTCTCTTCTTTTCACCAGCTCCTCACCTCCCTTTGGTGCTCTTCTTCTTTCCCTTTCTCCCATGGTCCACTGTCCACTGTCCTGTCCTTGTTATTCGGCCCTTTTACCTGTCACCTGCCAGCTTTTTACTCCATCATCCCTCCTCCACACACCCACCTGCCCCCTCACCTTGTCTCACCTATCACCTGTCAGCTTGTACTCCTTCCCCTCCCCCCCCACACCTTCTTATTCTGGCTTCTGCCTCTTTCCTTTCCAGGTTTCGACCTTTCCCCTCCATACCTGATTTCCTCAGCATTTTGCTCAAGAATCCTAGCATCTGCAAAATCTCTTATGTTTAGAAAATACTGGAAAGACACTGCATGCAGCACCTTTCCCTGATGTTCTTGTTCATTTTTCTATTAGTTCCTTGAGAAATTTAAACTTTTTGATGGATGTTGGCATAGTATTCAAATGTATTTTACAGTGGCCAGCCTGGGTTGGACACAAAAGATTAAAAGCACAAGAAGGAATTAATCAAAATGTCAGGAGAAAAAAAACCCCTACATCTTACCGAAGCTTGTCGGTGTGTGTTTGACAGAATATTGTGCACCTTCACTTTATTCTTGTCCACCTTTGTGAAGTCAACCCACAGCTCCTTTGTTCTAGAATCATTTGGCCCGTAGCTTCTGGATACATAATAATTATGGTCATCTTCCTGAAAGATAGGAATACAATACAGCTTCATGATTGCTGGAAGCAATCCAAATGCCATGGGTTTGAATCTCTTCAGTTACAATTCTCTGTATTATACTACTACTACTACTACTACTACTAATAATAATAATAAACATAAGTGCTTTATTGATCCCAAGTGGGAAATTCCTTTGTTACAGCAGTAACATTTAAAAGCACACTAAGCACTGTGCAGACTTAACTGATAATAAAGTACAGAATTATAATATACACAATAACAATGTGCAATAATAATAATAAAGCAGAGACTATTGTACTATGATGTGTGTTCTCCTGTCGCACAGAGATGAACTATTACATTTGTTAAGAAAGGTTCTGTATAACGATCTTTGTGACAGTGGAGCTGAATGAGTCTTTGTGAAAGGGGTGGAGGGGCTCTGCTGCTTATTCAGTAGGTTAAGGAGAGGATGTGTCAGATTGTCCATCATGGGTAACAGTTTGTTTAGTGACCTCCTCTCCATCACTAACTCAAAAGAGTCCAGGTTGTAGCCAAGAACTGATCCAACGTTTTTGATGAGTTTAGTTAGTCTTTTTGCATCACTGGTGCTGTTCCCCCAACATAAAGCCGCAAAGAGGATTGCACTTGCTACAACAGACTGGTAAAAGATCTCCAACATCCTGCTGCACACATTGAAGGATCTCAGCTTCCTTAGAAAATAAAGTCTGCTTATCCCCTTCTTGTAAGCAGCCTTGGTGTTGGTTTTCCAGCCAAATCTGTTGTCGAGGTGAACACCCAAGTATTTGTACTCCTCCATCACTGCAACCTCTTCTCTCAGAACGTATACAGGACTCGTCACAGTCCTCTTCCTCCTAAAATCAATCACCATATCCCTGGTTTTGGCCACATTCAGAAGCAGATGATTCCTCTCTCACCACTCCACAAACTTGTCCACCAGTCCTCTGTACTCCAACTCTTGCCCATCCCCAATACACCCAGCCACCACAGAGTCATCAGAGAACTTCTGCAAGTGACAAGACTAGATTTGTACTGAGAGTCTGAGATGTACAGTGTGAACAGAAATGGAGGCAGGACAGTCCCTCATGGCACTCCAGTGCCACTCACCACCACCTCAGACAGAGAACTACGCAGTCGTACAAACTGGGGTCTATCTGTCAGGTAGCTAGTAATCCAGGAGACAGTGAATTTGTCTACGCCCGTCCTTTGCAGCTTCTCACTCAGAGGTGGCTGGATTGTATTGAAGACACTAGAGAAATCACTCAAAGCACTGTGAGCAATTCTGGGCAGTGCATCTTAGGTATGGCATATTGGTCCTGGAAGGAGTGCAAGGCTGACTTAACAGGATGATCCAATGGAGATGATACAACATTCCTCACCCGTAACAGAACTGAGGGATGTCAAAGCAAAATACTGCAGATGCTAGTGATATAAAATCAGAAAACTCTGGAGCAACACACACAAAATGCTGGAGGATCTCAGATAGTCGGGTTAGTAGTCAGCTTGTGTTAATAGCAACATAGCAAGGGCCAATAAAAGAAGTGAGATTTAAGTGTTGGGCCATTGTTGGAGTGGTCAGGCTTTGGATCAACAGGCTTAGATGAGAACAGGTGCAGGATAGAACTTAAGTTTGAGAGGTATAACAAGTGCAGGCAGGACAGTAGCTCAAACAGTAGAATGCTCTTCTTGTGAGATGTGAGATTTCAGGGTACCTAATGGACTTTCTGATGTCTATATCTGCAGGAAGTGCACCAACTTCAGGTACCAATTGACAAGGTGAAGGAACTGGAGGTGGAGTTGGTTGTACTCAGGACCAACTGGGAGGATGAAAACCTCATAAATGAGACTATTCCTGAGATAGTCACACACAGAGTGCAGGTTTCTAATAGTAGATGGGTGACCACCAGGAGAAGTAAGTGAAGTAAGCAATCAGTGCAGGGTTCCCCTGAGGGCATTCCCGTCAACAGGTTTGCCAGAGATGTTGAGGAGGGTTTAAACTAATTTGACAGAGGAATAGGAACTGGAATGATAGGGCTGGGGATGGAACAGTTGGTTCACAAGTCAATACAGTGTGTGGTGAGACTGAGGAAGGACAGGCAGATGACAGTGCAAAATTGCAGTTAGTGGGCTAAGTTGAAGTGTGACAGGGGGGCAAAATCAAAATGGGTGATGAATACAGGAAACCGCAAGGATAAAAAGACCCTAATGGGAGCTATATACAGGTCCCCAAGCAGTAGCCAGGATGCGGAATATAAATTTCAACGGGAATAGAAAAGGCACGTAACAAGGTCAATGTTACAACAGTCATGGGGAATTTCAACATACAGGTAGATTGGGGAAATCAGGTTGGTGCTGGATCCCAAGAGGGGGAATTTGTAGAATGCCTACAAGATGGGTTTTTAGAGTAACTTATGGTTGAGCCCACTAAGTGAAAGGCAGTTCTGGATTTGGTGCTGTGTGATGAACCAGATTTGATTAGGGGACTCAAGGTAAAGGAATACTTGGAGACAGTGATCATAATATGATAGTTCTTCGCCCTGCACTTTGAGAGGGAGAAGATAAAGTCAGACATATCAGTATTACAGTGGAGTAAAGGGAATTACAGAGATATGATAGAGAAGCTGGCTAAAGTTGTTCGGAAGGGAACACTAGTAGGGATGATGGCAGTGGCTGGAGTTTCTGTGAGCAGTTTGGAATGTGCAGGATAGATACATTCCAAAGATGAAGAAGTATACTAAAGGGAGGGTGAGGCAACCATGGGTGATATGTGGAAGTGCATGATAAAATAGACCAAAATCATCATGGTTTCCTGAAGGCAAAATCTTGTCTGACAAATCCTTAGAAAATTTATTGAAATTCTTTGAGGAAATAACAAGCAGGATAGACAAAGGAGAGTCAGTGAACTCTTACTAACTCTTCCTTCAGTTAGTCCTGACGAAGGGTCTCGGCCTGAAACATCGACTGTACCTCTTCCTAGAGATGCTGCCTGGCCTGCTGTGTTCACCAGCAACTTTGATGTGTGTTGCTTGAATTTCCAGCATCTGCAGAATTCCTGTTGTTTGAGAGTCAGTGAATGTTGTTTACTTGGATTTTCAGAAGGCCTTAGATTAAGTGCCATACATGAGGCTGCTTAGCAATATTAGAGCCCATGGTGTTACAGGAAAGATTCTAGCATAGATAAAGCAGTGATTGATTGGCAGGAGGCAAAGAGTCAGAATAAAGGGAGCCTATTCTGTTTGGCTAGATAGAAAGGCCTGGATAGAGTGGATGTGGAAAGGATGTTTCCCATAGTGGGTGAGGCCAGGACCAGAGAGCATAGACTCAGAATAGAGGGAATAGAACAGAGATGAGAAGGAATTTCTTTAGCCAGAGGCTGGAGAATCTGTGGAATTCATTGGCATGGGTTGGCTGTATATTTAAAGAGTGGGTAGAAAGGTTGTTGGTTAGTCAGGGCATCAAAGCATACGGGGAGAAGGCGGGAGAATAAGGTTGAGATGGATAATAAATTAACCATGATAAAATGGTGGAGAAAACTTGATGGGCTGAGTGGCCTAATTCTGCTCCTCTGTATTATGGTCAGACAGCATCTATGGAGGGGAATAAATAGTTAACGTTTCGGGCAAAGACTCTTCATCAGGGCTCATGAACTGATGACATGAACGTCAAATTCTCTATCATCTGGTAATTTCTTCCCCCGTCCTCCTTCTCTCTTTTTCCATTCCCTATTCTGGCTCCCTTCTCATATCTTCCCTTCTCCTCATCTGCCCATCTGGTGCTGCTCCTCCTTCCCTTTTTCCCATGGTCCACTCCCCTCACCTATGAAATTCCTTCTTCAACCTTTTCCATCTAACACCTCCAGCTTCTCACTTCATTTCTCCCTCCCCCACTCACACACCCACCAACTTTCTCCTTCATCTAGCTTCATCTATCACCTGCTTCACCTACTGAGTACTACTTCTCCTCCCTCTCCCTTCTTATTCTGATATCTCCCCACTTCCTTTCCTGTTCAAATGAAGGACTTCAGCTTGAAACATCGACTGTGTGTTCTTCTCCTTCGTTGCTGCCTGACCTTTTGAGTTCCTCCAGCATTTTGTGTGTGTGTGTTGTTCAAGATTTTCAGCACCTGAAAAGTCTCTTTTGTTTTGAAAATGCTGGAAAGACACATTGTGTCATGTGGCATCTATAGACAGAGAAATAGGCATTTCCTTCTCTTCCATTCTGTTTCATGAGTTTGATCTTCTCCCATCTGTTCCTGTTTCCTGAAAATCGCTTCTCTCTGATGTCCTTGTCCTACCATAGCAATATCTCTCCATTCACTAGCACTGCCCGACATCACACAGCTCTGCTAAGTAGCCACCTGCAAGCAAAGACAAGTTGGTACTTTCCCCAACAGATATTCCACAGTCTCTAGCCCCCATGTTAAAATCGATTCCTAAATATGAGGATGAAAGTCCACTTTCACAAATGGCTAATACAACCCAAATGAAATGAAAGCTGAACATCCTTGGCACTCTTAACGACAGTACATATCCCAGTACAAACCAATGACCTAATTCAGAGGGCACAGCATCAGAGTAGAAGGTCGTTCCTTTAAAACAGAGATGAGGAGAAATTTCTTTAGCCAGAGTATGATGAATCTGTGGAATTCATTGCCACATAGGACCATGGAGCCAAGTCAGTGGGTATATTTAAGGTGGAGATTCTTGATTAGTAAGGGTGTCAAAGGTTACGAGAAGAAAAGAGGAAAATGGGATTGAGAGGGATAATAAATCAGCCATGATGGAATGGTGCAGCATATTTGAATAGCCTAATTCTGCTCCTATGTCTTATGCTCTTACAGACAGTGGCAATCAACCTGGGGTATGAAGAAGGTCTCCTGAAATCTGGGGTGAGAGGCTTAATTGGGATATAATCTACACATAAATTACTTTACAGGGAGAGAAGTCAGACTGTACCTGACCTACAAAACTGATTCCCTAAATGATGTTCAAATGAAACAATGTGACTGATTAAAACAGAGCCACACAGAAGCTGGGAATTATCTAAGTCTTTTTTTTCACACAGCCAACCTCCAGGAGAGAGAAAGTCCAGATGAATCCAAGAGAATCCAAGAGGGGATCTCACTCTCCTGACATAGTGTTTTATATCTTTTCAACACAAACATAAATGGTTAACTACGGTTTCAATTGCTGGGATCATCTACTTAACTTTATGATTTGGAATGTAGTCAGATAAATTTACAGAATTAAATATTTTCAATTACAGCCCATCCCAACTAGCAGAACCATTTTGAATATTCAATACTGCCGTCTGTTCCAAAAACCTCTGAGCACAAACTCCGGACACCCAAAGTGCACCCCTTTTGTTGTAGTGATGAGGGACAGCTCCACAAATATACAACTAACTAGATGGTTAAGTGACAAAACAGATCCTGTCCCAAACTGCCTTAAGTGCATTAAGTGGCAGCGATACACATTTCACTACGTGCTAATGGCAGGAACATTCATACAGTTATAGAGCACTAAGCACAGAAACAGGCCATAGGTCCATCTACTCTGTGCCAAACTATTATTCTGCCTCATCTCATTGACCTGCACTTGGACCATGGTCCTACATACCCCTCCCATCCATGTACTTATCCAAACCTTTCCTAATTGTTGAAATCAAATCTGCGTCCACCACTTCCATTGGCAGCTCAATCCACACTATCACCACTTTCTGAGTGAAGAAATTCCCTCCTGAGTTCTCCCTAAAGACTTCACCTTTCACCCTTAACCCATGACCTCTAGCTCTAATCTTACAAACCTCAATGGAAAAAAGCCTACTTCCATAAAACCATAAGAAATAGGAGCAGGAGCAGGCCATCCGGCCCATCGAGCTTGCCCCGCCATTCGATAAGATCGTGGCTGATCTGTCCGTAAACTCAGCTCCATTTACCCGCCTTTTCCCCATAACCCTTAATTCCCTTAATATGTAAAAACCTATCTAACTGTAGCTTAAATAAATTTAGTGAAGAAGCCTCAACTGCTTCCCTGGGCAGAGAATTCCACAGATTCACCACTCTCTGGGAAAAACAGTTTCTCCAAATCTCTGTCCTAAATCTTCTCCCCTGAATCTTGAGGCAATGTCCCCTAGTTCTAGTCTCACCTACCAATGGAAACAACTTTCCTACTTCTATCTTATCTGTCCCTTTCAAAATTTTATATGTTTCAATAAGATCCCCTCTCATTCTTCTGAACTCCAGAGAGTATAGTCCCAGGCAACTCAATCTTTCCTCATAGGTTAACCCCTCCATCCTTGGAATCAACCTGGTGAACCTCCTCTGCACTGCCTCCAAAGCCAGTATATCCTTCCCCAAGTATGGAGACCAGAAATGCATACAGTACTCCAGGTGCGGCCTCACCAGTACCCTGTATAGTTGCAGCATGACCTCCCTGCTCTTGAACTCAATCCCTCTAGCAATGAAGGCCAACATTCCATTTTCCTTCTCAATAACCTGTTGCACCTGCAAGCCAACTTTTTGCAATTCATGAACAAGCACTCACAAGTCCCTCTGCACAATAGCATGCTGCAATCTTTCGCCATTTAAATAATAATCTGCTCTTCTATTATTCCTCTCAAAGTGGATGATCTCGCATTTACCAGCGTTGTATTCCATCTGCTAGACCTTGGCCCACTCACTTAAACTATCTATATCCCTCTGCAGACTCTCCACATCTTCTGTACAATTTGCTTTTCCTGTCAGGAGAGGGAAGGAAAATGCCCAGATAGTAGAGAGCACACCTGTGGCTGTCCCCCTCAGCAACAAATATCATATTCTAGATGCTGTTGAGGGGGATGACCTGACAGGGGACGCCCACGGTGACCAGGTCTCTGGCACTGAGCCTGGCGCTGTTGTGCAGGAGAGGAGGGAGAAGAGGAACGCGGTAGTCATAGGGGATTCCATAATCAGGGGAACAGACAGGAGATTCTGTGAGCCTGATAGAGATACCCGCATGGTGTGTTTCCTCCCAGGTGCCAGGGTACAGATGTTTCGGATCGGGTCCTGAATATTCTGAAGGGGGAGGGTGAGCAGCCAGTTGTCTTGGTACATGTTGGTACCAATAACATTGATAGGACAAAGGAGGAGGTCCTGAAGAGAGATTTCCAGCAGTTATGAAGGAAGCTGAGAAGCAGGATAGTAATCAGGGTAGTAATCTCGGGATTGCTACCTGTGCCACGTGCTAGCGAGGGCAAGGATAGTAGGATCAGGCAGATGAATGCGTGGCTGAGAGACTGGTGCAGGGGACAGGGCTTCAGATTCTTGGATAATTGGGATCTCTTCTGGGGGAAGTATGACCTGTTCAAAAAGGACAGGTTACACCTGAATCCGAAGGGGACCAATATCCTGGCGGGAAAGTTTAATAGAGCTGTTAGGGAGGGTTTGAACTAATTTGGCAGGGGGATGGGAACCGGAATGACAGAGCAGAGGAAGAGGAAAACAGAAATAAATCTAAGATCGTGAGCAGTAAAGATGTCAGGAAAGATGTCTGGCATGGTTCTGGAGGACTGGAAGATTGCAAATGTCACTCCGCTATTTAAGAAGGGGGCAAGGAAGCAAAAAGGAAATTATAGACTTGTTAGCTTGACATTGGTGGTTGGGAAGTTGTTGGAGTCGATTGTCAAGGATGAGGTTACAGAGTACCTGGAGGCATATGACAAGATAGGCAGAACTCAGCATGGATTCCTTAAAGGAAAATCCTGCCTGACAATCCTATTACAATTTTTTGAGGAAATTACCAGTAGGCTAGACAAGGGAGATGCAGTGGATGTTGTATATTTGGATTTTCAGAAGGCCTTTGACAAGGTGCAGCACATGAGGCTATTTAACAAGATAAGAGCCCATGGAATTACGGGAACGTTACATATGTGGATAGAGCATTGGCTGATTGGCAGGAAACAGAGAGTGGGAATAAAGGGATCCTATTCTGGTTGGCTGCCAGTTACCAGTGGTGTTCCACAGGGGTCCGTGTCGGGGCCGCTTCTTTTTACATTGTACATCAACGGTTTGGATTATGGAATAGGTGGCTTTGTGGCTAAGTTTGCTGATGATACAAAGATAGGTGGAGGGGCTGGTAGTGCTGAGGAAATGGAGAGTCTGCAGAGAGACTTGGATAGATAGGAAGAATGGGCAGAGAAGTGGTAAATGAAATACAATGTTGGAAAGTGTATGTTTATGCACTTTGGCAGAAGTAATAAACAGGCAGACTATTCTTTAAATGGGGAAAGAATTCAAAGTTCGGAGATGCAATGGAACTTGGATGTCCTCGTACAGGATACCCTTAAGGTTAACCTTCAGGTTGAGTCGGTAGTGAAGAAGGTGAATGCAATGTTGGCATTCATTTCTAGAGGAATAGAGTATAGGAGCAGGGATGTGATGACGAGGCTCTATAAGGCGCTGGTGAGACCTCACTTGGAGTCCTGTGGGCAGTTTTGGTCTCCTTATTTAAGAAAGGATGTGCTGACATTGGAGAGGGTACAGAGAAGATTCACTAGAATGATTCCGGGAATGAGACGGTTAACATATGAGGAACATTTGTCCGCTCTTGGACTGTATTCCTTGGAGTTTGGCAGAATGAGGCGAGACCTCATAGAAACATTTTGAATGTTGAAAGGCATGGACAGAGTGGATGTGGCAAAGTTGTTTCCCATGATGGGGGAGTCTAGTACGAGGGGGCATGACTTAAGGATTGAAGGGCGCCCATTCTGAACAGAAATGCGAAGAAATTTTTTTAGTCGGTGGGTGGTGAATCTATGGAATTTGTTGCCACGGGCAGCAGTGGAGGCTAAGTCACTGGGTGTATTTAAGGCAGAGATTGATAGGTATCTGAGTAGCCAGGGCATCAAAGGTTACGGTGAGAAGGTGGGGAAGTGGGACTAAATGGGAGAATGGATCAGCTTATGATAAAATGGCTGCGCAGACTCGATGGGCCAAATGGCCGACTTCTTCTCCTTTATCTTATGGTCTTATGGTCAGTTTAGTGTCATCAGCAAATTTTGCTATGCTACTCTCAGTCCCCTCTTCCAAATCATCAATGTAAATGGTAAACAGCTGCGGGGCCAGCACCGACCCCTGCAGCACCCCACTCACCACCGACCGCCAACCAGAGAAACACCCATTTATACCAACTCTCTGCCTTCTATTGGTTAACCAATCCACTATCCATGCCAATACACTTCCTCCGACTCCATGCATCTGTATCTTATTTATAAGTTTCTTGTGTGGCACCTTATCGAACGCCTTCTGGAAATCCAAATATTCTGGACCTGCCCAGAGTCTAGAGAGCTTTGATAAATGTTTACCAGCACGTCCGCCAATTCCTTCAGCATCCTGGGATGCATCCAATCAGGACCAGGGGACTTATCTACCTTCAGGCCCTCTAGTTTGCTCATCACTATCTCTTTAGTGATAGCAATTTTACCAAGGTCCTCACCTCCCATTTTGTCCATAACATCCTTCTTTGGCAATATTAGATGTGTCCTCCACCGTGAAGACCGACACAAAATAGCCGTTCAATGCCTCAGCCATTTCCTTACCATCCAATATCAATTTTCCCTTCTCGTCTTCCAAGGAACCTACATTGACTTTAGCCACCCTCTTCCACTTTATATATTTATAAAAAATTTTGCTACCTGTTTTTATATTTTGTGCTAATTTACTTTCATACTCTATCTTCCCTTTCCTTATTTCTTGTTTAGTTGTTCTATGTTGCTTTTTAAAGTTTTCTCAATCCTCCAGTCTTCCACTGCTCTTTGCGACTTTGCACACGAGCTTTTAATTTGATACTATCTTTTATTTCCTTAGTTATCAAAGGCAGAGGGTGAAAACCAAGGTTCGTGAAGTACTCATCAGGGACGTGTTGTCTGCAGATGACGTGGCATTGCCAACACACTCTGAAGAGCAACTGCAACGCCTCATGGACAGCTTCTCAAGAGCCTGCCAGGACTTCAGCTTGACCATCAGCCTGAAGAAGACCAACGTGTTGGGCCAAGGTGTTGAGCACCTCCCTGCCATTACCATCAACAACTACGACTGCAAAAGACCTTCAGGAAGACTTAGCAGACTCTGGAGTGGTGGTGCACTGTTCTACTGTGCAGCGACACCTGCACAAATATGACCTTCATGGAAAAGTCATCAGAAAAAAACCTTTCCTGCATCCTCACCACAAAATTCAGCGTCAGAAGTTTGCAAAGGAACACCTAAACAAGCCTAATACATTTTGGAAACAATTCCTGTGGACTGATGAAATTAAAATAGAACTTTTTGGTTGCAATGAGCAAAGGTATGTTTGGAGAAAAAAGGGTGCAGAATTTCATGAAAAGAACACCTCCCCAACTGTTAAGCATGGGGGTGGATCGATCATACTTTGGGCTTGTGTTGCAGCCAGTGGTACGGGGAACATTTCACTGGTAGAGGGAAGAATGAATTCAATTAGATACCAGCAAATTCTGGAAGCAAACATCACACACTCTGTAAAAAAGCTGAAGATGAAAAGAGGATGGCTTCTACAACAGGATAATGAACCTAAAAACACCTCAAAATCCACAATGGGCTACCTCAAGAGGTGCAAGCTGAAGGTTTTGCCATGGCCCTCACAGTCCACAGTCCACAGGATAAGCTTTAAGTTCCTCGGGGTCAATATCACAAATGACCTGACTTGGTCCAACCAAGCAGAGTTCACTGCCATAAAGGCCCACCAGCGCCTTTACTTCTTGAGAAAAGGTCGGCGGGAGGAGAAGATGGCAGCGCGCCGCGCGTGCGCAGCTCTCTGGTAAAAATTATATCGTATCCGTTAAATAGGGGCTGTGGATAATTCTGATTTGATGGAGAATGGACGTGAAAGCACAGAGGAACATCTGGAGAAATTTCTGAAACGCCCTTTCGCTGCTGTCATTACTGTGTGGTCGTGAATCTTTCGGAGGGTAGGCCTCAAAATCCCCGGCCTTGCCTGCTTTTGGCGACCGAGAAGGAGGTTGAATCGTTCGGACAGAGATGGCACTCAGTACTCGGTGTCGGAGAGCTGATCAGAGCTCGACGTTTTCGGATGTCTCAGAGTCGGATTGTGGTTGACATGGCAGGGAGAGTTTTTCTTCCTTCTCCCGTCTGCGTGAGATGTGGGATATTTGAGAAACTTTGAACTTTACTGTGCTTCGGACTTCTTCATCAAGTTATGGTATTGTTACACTGTTTGTAACTATATGTTATAATTATGTGGTTTTGTCAGTTTTTTCAGTCTTGGTCTGTCCTGTGTTTTGTGATATCACACCGGAGGAAATAATGTATCATTTCTTAATGCATGCATTACTAAATGACAATAAAAGAGGACTACATGTCTTCATAATCATAAAACTAAAGAAATTTGGCCTGTCCCCTAAAACTCTCACTAATTTTTATAGATGCACCGTAGAAAGCATTCTTCTAGGGTGCATCACAACCTGGTATGGAAGTTGTCTTGTCCAAGACCGAAAGAAGCTGCAGAAGATCGTGAACACGGTGCAGCACATCACATAAACCAATCTTCTGTCTGTGGATTCACTTTACACCACACGCTGTCGGAGCAGTGCTGCCAGGATAATCAAGGACACGACCCACCCAGCCAACACACTTTTCGTCCCTCTTCCCTCCAGGAGAAGGTTCAGGAGCTTGAAGACTCATACAGCCAGATTTGGGAACAGCTTCTTTCCAACTGTGATAAGACTGCTGAACGGATCCTGACCCAGATCTGGGCCGTACCCTCCAAATATCCGGAACTGCCTCTCGGTTTTTTTGCACTACCTTACTTCCCATTTTTCTATTTTCTATTTATGATTTATAATTTAAATTTTTAATATTTACTAATTTTAACTATTTTTAATATTTTTAATATTTAATATTTGTAATCCAGGGAGTGTGAAGTGCAGAATCAAATATCGCTGTGATGATTGTACGTTCTAGTACCAATTGTTTGGCGACAGTAAAGTATGAAGTAAAGTCCCCTGACCTAAACATCATCGAAAATCTGTGGATAGACCTCAAAAGAGCAGTGCATGCAAGATGGCCCAAGAAACTCACCGAACTAGAAGCCTTTTGCAAGGAAGAATGGGCGAAATTCTCCCAAACAAGAATTGAAAGACTCTTAGCTGGCTACAGAAAGCATTTACAAGCTGTGATACTTGCCAAAGGGGGTGTTACTAAGTACTGACCATGCAGGGTGCCCAAACTTTTGCTTTGGGCCCTTTTCCTTTTTTGTTTTTTTGAAACTGTAAAAGATGGAAATAAAAAAAGTAATCTTGCTTAAAATATTAAAGAAATGTGTCATCTTTAACTTTATGCCTTTTGGAAATCAGATCATCTTTTACTTGCTTAGCTATTCACAGTAACAGAAATTTTGACCGGGGTGCCCAAACTGCCCAAACTTTTGCATACCACTGTACGTACTTTGATAATAGAATTACTTTGGACTTCGTTGTAGAAGTTTGTTGAGGCCGAATTAGGAGTATGGTGTGCAGTTCTGGTCACCTACCTACAGGAAAGATATTGATATTGCAGTGCAGCGATTAGCACAATGCTACTGCGGCTCGTTGCGTTGGAGTTTAGAGTTCGATTCTGGATTCCTCTGTAAGGAGTTTCTGTACGTCCTCCCCGTGGAACGTGTGGGGTTTCCCCGGGTGCTCCAGTTTTCTCCCACAATGAAAAGAAGTAACGGGAAGGTTAACTGGTCACTATAAATTGTCCCATGATTATGCTTGGGTTAAATTGGGGTTGTCAGGGGTTGCTGGAGTTTGAAGGGCTAGAAGGGTCTACTCTGCGCTGTATCTCTATATAAAATATATAATACTGAAAGTGTATAAGAGAATTGACAAGGATGTTGCCAGAACTTGAGGACCTAAGTTATAGGGAAGGGTTGAATAGTTTAGGACGTTGTTCCCTGGAGTGCAGGAGAATGAGGTGAGATCAAAAATAAAGATGAGCTTTATTTGTCACATGTACATCGAAACATTGAAAGATGCAGTGAAATGTGTCATTTGTGTCAAATCAAATCAACGAGGATTGTGCTGGGGCAGTTCTCAAGTGCCGCCATAGCATACCCACAACTTAATAGTCCTAACTTGTAGGTCTTTGGAATGTGGGAGGAAACCACATGGCCACGGGAGAATGTAATCTCTTACAGACAACGGTGGGAATCGAACCCCGATTGGTGATTGCTGGTGCCGTGAAAAAATTGCACGAACTGTTATGCTACCATGCTACCCTACTGTAGGAAATCACTGTTGTATGGACCAGGCAGAGAAATAAGATGATGGTCAGATCAGCCATGGATAACATGGAAACACAGAGCACTGTCTTTAACTCAATATAATATTCCTGCCCTCTCCCTATATCCTTGATGTCTCTTGTTGCTGGATCTCCCTCTATTGCCATCTTGAATATGTTCAGCAGCTTAGCCTCCATGGCCTTTTCCTCTATAGAAATATGCCTCATCTCAGTCCTAATTGTCTTATTCATGTTCTGAGGTTAATTACCTGTTTCTAGACCCACCTATCCAGGGGAAAGCATCCTCCCCACATTCAGCCGACTGCATCTGGCAAACCTTGGGATGTTCGAATGAGATCTCCTCTAATTCACCCCAATTCTTTTGAATGCAGTCCCAGTAAACACAAGCTGTCCTCAAATGACAGTGATAAGACAGAACAACAACACAGAAAATGCTGGAGGAACTCAGCAGGTCAGGCAGCATCTGTGGAGAGGAATGAAGAGACAACATTTCAGACCAAGACCCTTCATCAGAACTGTGTTACTCTGGATTTCCAGTATCTGCAGAATCTCTTGTGTTACTAATAAGGCAGAACAGCCTCGAGGGGCAGAATAGACTCTTGCTCTCATCTCTGCTGTTCTTCTGCTTTAGTTCCACTGGCATCACAGGATATAACAGGCTTCAACTTCACAGTCAAATGCATGAATACTAAATGCATTGAGAGCTTTAAGTAAAAAGCATGTAAATGGTGGAGAAAGCAGTTATCAGGTGACAGCTGCCACTAACAAACATGAATCATCTGCATTTTTGTCCCGATTAAAAAACAAATAATGGAAAGATTGAAATGTGAAACAAATAGTTAAGCATATGGAGTGAGTCAGGTCTGAGAAATTGTGGGGAATGAATATTAATGAAGAGCACTGCCACCAAACAAGACATGTGCTGTCTAATTTACATAAAGTCAGGAACGTTAGCGTTTTAGGAGCAGCTTGATTCACTAACACCCTGCCCGATGGTAATGAATCCATGCAATGCTCCCACAGTCCAGAGGCGTGACACGGTAGCGTAGCAGTGAGTATAATGCTTTACAGTGTCAGCGGTTGGACGAGCAGCATGGTAATGTAGCGGTTAGTGTGACGCATCACAGCAGTAGCAATCGGATGGACGGCACGGTAGCATAACGCTTTACAGCTCCATCGATTAGAAAATTGGGGTTTAATTCTTGCTACTGCCTGTAAGGAGCTTGTATGTTCTCTCTGTGACCATGTGGGTTTCCTCCGGGTGCTCTGGTTTCCTCCCACATTCCAAAGACGTATGATTAAGGTTAGAAAGTGGGTTTGCTCAGTAGCATAGTGGTGATTGTAACACTTTAAAGAGGCAGTTATTGGAAGATTGGGCTTCAATTCCCACCGCCGTCTGTAAGGAGCTTGTACTTACTCCTTGTGACTGCATAGGTTTCCTCTGAATGCTTTGATTTCCTCCCACACTACAAAGATGTATGGTTAAGGTTAATAAGTTATGGGCATACTATGTTGGCACCGTAGGCATGGCACATCCTTGGACTGAGTTGGTCATTGACATAAAGAATGTATATTTCAATGCTTTGATGTACATGTGACAAACAAAGCCAAACTTATAAAAGAGATCTTAAAAAATAACAGCAGAGAGCAGATTGTGGGCTTCAGGAAGGAGAAGTTGAGAGAACACACACCAGTCCTCATCGAGGGTCAGCGGTGGAAAGGGTGAGCAGTTTCAAATGCCTGAGTGTCAACATCTCTGAAGTTCTATCCTGGGCTCAATATATTGATGCAATTATGAAGAAGGCAAACTAGTTCATTAGGAGTTTGAGAGTGTCACTAATCAATCAAGGAAATTTCTGGTGAGCATTCTGACTGGTCTGATATAGAGGCACCAATGCATGGGATTGGAAAAAGCTGCAGAGGATTGTAAACTCAGCCAGCTCCCTATCATTGAGGACATCTTCCAAAGATGATGCCTCAAGAAGGCAGCATCCATCAGGAAGAACTCTCACCACCTAGAAGATGCCTCTTCTCATTACTACGATCAGGGTGCAGGTATAGAAGCCTGAAGATTTCACACTCAGTGTTTTAGGAACAGCTTCTACCCCTCTGCCATCAGATTTCAGAACACACAGATGAACCCATGAACAATACTTCACTATCTTGCTGTCTGTTTGCATTATTTATTTATTTGCTTTTCTTATTGTAACTTATAGTATATTTTTTACTTCTACTTCCGGGGCACCAACTAAGGCGACTTGTAGTGGCGCAGCTCAATGGAAATTATTAAATATTCTCATTTAATCATCTGCCTGCTACAGATGAGAACTACAACTGTATCTAAGGTCTGTACAATTAGTAATGACTTTTTAATGCGATTAAACGATTCATCGCTGCTTAAAATCGACAGAAATGGATCAGAACGTGACTGGCGGACCATCTCCTTCAGACGTCAGTGGAAGCAAAGTCGTCATAGTCGGCTAATTGTGCGTTTAAAAAAACAATACAAACCCTTTGTCAGGATGCTGTTCACTGACTATAGCTCAGCATTTAACCCTATCAAACCGACAGTCCTGATTGAAAAGCTATAGAACCTGGGCCTCTGTACATCCCTCTGTAACTGGATCCTCGACTTCCTAACCAGAAGACCACAGTCTGTGCGGATTGGTGATAACATATTCACCTCGCTGGTGCACCTCAGGGGTGTGTGCTTAGCCCACTGCTCTACTCTCTCTATACCCATGACTGTGTGGATAGGCACAGCTCAAATGCCATCTATAAATTTGCTGATGATACAACCATTGTTGGCAGAATCTTAGATGGTGACGAGAGGGCGTACAGGAGTGAGATATGCCAACCAGTGGAGTGATGTCGCAGCAACAACCTTGCACTTAACATCAGTAAGACCAAAGAGCTGATTGTGGATTTCAGAAAGGGTAAGATAAAGGAACATGAACCAATCCTCATAGAGGGATCAAAAGTGGAGAGAGTGAGTAACTTTAAGTCTCTGGGTTCAATAGCTCTGAGGATCTAACCTGGTCCCAACATATTGATGCAGCTACAAAGAAGGCAAGACAGCAGCTATATTTCATTAGGAGTTTAAAGAGATTTGGTTCGTCACCTAAAACACTCAAAAACTTCTACAGATGTACTGTGAAGAGCACTCTGACTAGCTGCATCACCGTCTGGTATGAAGAGTGAGGGGGGCTACTGCACAGGATCGAAAGAAGCTACAGAGAGTTGTAAAATTAGTCAGCTCTGTTATGGGTGCTAGCTGCCGTAGCTTCCAAGACATTTTCAAGGAGCAGTGCCACAGAAAGGCGGCTTCCATCATTAAGGACCCCCACCACCCAGGACATGCCCTCTTCTCATTTTTACCGTCAGGAAAGAGGTACAGAAGCCTGAAGGCACACACTCAATGATTCAGGAACAGCTTCTTCTCCTCTGCCATCCGATTTTGAAATGGATATTGAACCTATGAACACTACCTCAATTCTTTTTTTCCAAATTTCGGATTTAGCACTACAATCTTACTTTAACTATTTAATATACGTATATACATATATATACACTTTCTGTAATCCAGGATTTTTTTTCTGTATTTATTTTGCATTGCATTGTACTGCTGTTGCAATCAGCAGCCGGAGCGGACCCAAGTGCAGGACACAGGCACGGAGAGCGGGTTAGGATTCTTACGCTGACTTGAATGTTGACTTGGACTCGGAGCCTGGTCTTGGACTTGACTTGGACACCGAGTGATAAAGCCAAACAACGACAGACAATTTGTATCGCGGCTCGGAGCAGCGGCAAACGGCCAGCGATACTCAGCCGGACACAAGACGACAAAACAAACAATGACAGTCCATTCGAATCTTGACTCCGGGTAGCACATGAAGCGGCAAACAGCTGGCTAAACTCAGCTGGACGGCAGGCTCTCGACTCGACCTAGGAACTGTGAACGGCAGGCTCTCGACTTGACTCAGTCTCAGCGACCCGGAACAAGCATAGCCACACTGCTGAGGTAACGAACCAGCCGTGAGTAGATGTAAGCTGGAGTTTTTACGCTGCCAGTTTGAATGAGGATCAGGTGCCCTAATCAAAGAGCACAGTGGAACACGGGGAAAAGGAAATTAACTGAAATGAGGAGTCAACGGACCGGACCGTGACAACTACTGCCGCCAGCTGCTCAAGGAGAATAAGAGTTTTGTGGCATATTTTATAAATTATTTGTTTGAAGAGGAAGGAGATTGTCCTGTGATAAAAGGTTATGCAGGATATCATCAACAGGAGGCACTGCCTCGAGAAGGCAACACGCATCATCAAAGCTCCCTACAGCCCGGGCCATGCCATCCTTTCACAGTTACCATGGAGCAGGAGGTACAGAAGCCTGAACTTCCATATGACCAGATTCAAGAACAGCTGCTTCCTTACAACCATTTGGTCCTGCAGCCAAACAACAAGTAACACATTGATCACTTTGCACTAAAATGAACTTTATTTAATTTTGTTGTGTCTTCTTTCTTGTAAGAATAGAGCTTAATTTATGTGAAATTTATGTTTTTATGAACCATTTAATGTACCTGTAATGTTGCTGCAAGTGAGTCTTTGTTATTGCATCTGATCATACATGCAGTTGTGCACATGTCAATAAACTTGCATTTGCTGGAGTTTAAAGAAAGGGGAGGTGGTCTCATTGAGGCATCTGAGAGTAGACAGAGAATGCCTTCCTGATGGGTGAGGTCTGAATTCGGCGACATAGTCTCCGATTAAGGAGTTGGATACTGAGACCACAAAACCATAAGGGATAGGAGCAGAATTAGGCCATTCAGCCCATTGTGGCTGATCCATTTCCCTCTCAACCCCATTCTCCTGCCTTCTCCCTGTAACCTTTCGTGTCTTGACTAATGAAGAATATATCAGCCTCTGCCTTAATTACACCCAATGACCTGGCCTTCATAGCTGCCTGTGGCAATGAACTGCACAGATTCACCACTCTCCTCCTCATCTCCGTTCTAAGAGATGTCTCTCTATTCTGAGGCTGTGTCCTCTGGTCCTAGACTTCCCTACCTTTGGAAACATCCACTCTACATAGGCCTTTTAACGTTTGGTAGGTTTCAATGAGATTCCCCTCATTCTTCTAAATTCCAGTGAGCACAGAACCAGCGCTATCAATCAGCCTCATGTACTGTCAAAGGCTTCCAAATACACAAGTATACAGCATCCACCAAATCTCCTTCGTCTATCCTGTGTGTTATTTCCTGAAAGAATTTCAACAGATTTGTCAAGTATGATTTTCTCTTAAGGAAACCATACTGACTATGGCCTATTTACCATATGCCTCCAAGTACCTGGAAACTTCACCTTTAATAATGGATTCCAACATCTTCCCAACCACTGAAGTCAGGCAAACTATAATTTCCTATCTTCTCCCTCTCTCCATTCTTAAAATGTGGAGTGACATTTGCAATTTTCCAGTCCTCCAGAACCATTCCAGAATCTAGTGATTCCTGAAAGATTATTACCACTGTCTTCAAATCTCTTCAGCCACCTCTCTCAGAACCCTTGTGGTCCATCTGGTCCAGGTGACTTATCTATCTTCAGACCTTTCAGCTTCTCAAGCACCTTCACCTTAATAATAGCAACTATACCCACTTCTTCCCCCGACACTCTCGAACTTCTGCCATACTGCTCCTGTCTTTCACAGTGAAGGTGGATGCATAATACTTACTTCATTCATCTACCGTTTCCCATTCTTCCATTACTACCTCTCCAGCAGTCCAATATCTGAAAAAACCTTTTGGTATCCCCTTTGATATTATTGGCTAGCTTACCTTTATATTTCATCTTTTCCCTCATTATGGCTTTTTAGTTGCCTTCTACTGGGTTTTAAAAGCTTTCCAATCCTCTAACTTCCCACTAACTTTTGCTTTATTATATGCCCTTCCATTTGCTTTTATGTTGGCTTTGACGTCCCTTCTCAGCCACGATTACATCATCCTGCCTTTAGAAGACATCTTCTTTGGTATGTACAGTACTGTGCAAAAATCTTAGGCACATATACTGTATATACTGTAGCTAGGGTGACTAAGTTCTTTTGCACAGTACTGTATTTGTCCACATGAAGCAAAGAGCAAATTTGTACACTTGGTGGGAGCAAAGGATGTTGGGAATAATGAAAGTGGAGTGCTGCGGGAGGGGTGTGGAACAGGTGGCAGAGAAGAAGTGCCAGGGGTAGGGGCTGGCATGGGTGCAGACACACCTAGCCCTGAGACACCAGGCTAGGTGTGTGCCATGTGAGGAGGCAACACGTTACAGTAGCTCCATGTGTTTGTCTATTACAGAATGTCTTTCTGGTGCTTCCTGCTCCCTCCCCTCTCACTTCCCTTTTCCCAACCATTATTTCCCCTCTCCCTGACCCCTTCCCACTCTCCGTCCACAATAGAGACCCATATCAGAAGCAGGTTTATTAAGACTTACTTTTGTCATGAAATTTGTTTTTTTTGCAGCAGTACATAAAATTACTATAGTTATGGCTTATGTCATGGCTCCCTCTAAGTAGACAATGGATGCGCCTGTTCTGGGGCGCAGACTTGGGCGATGAATGTGGAGATCCTGGGCTGCCCAGACATCATGATCCCCCTCTCGGCCTCGCAGATGTGATCCAAAGGAATGCGAAGCAGTACATTTGACATTAGTTTGACTGCAGGAGCTGCCGGGAGGTGACGTGATAAGTTATCCGACTGCATTAGGGGCTCCACTCCGGATTTGTGTAGGGTTTACTCCTTAGCCTTCTCTTCTCCCGAAGATACCCACAAGGCAGTGGGATCCGTAACCCTGGAAAGGGACCCATACCGGGTACTGTCAGCTGGAGCCAGCTGAGCCCGGGACTCGTGTAGGGCAGGGTCGTCACACCCTGAAGTAGTGACATATGGAGCCTCTACCCACTATCCATTACTATAGTACTGTGCAAAATTCTCAGGCGCCCTATATATACGTACAAGGCTTTTGGACAGTACTGTATCAATCCTGCATATTCCGAATTTCTCCCAGAACCTCTGGCTTTTGCTGCTCTGTTGCCATCCCTGCAAGTGTCCCCACCCAATCATCTTTGGCCAGCTCCTTTCTCATGCCTCCATAATTCCCTTTACTCCACTGTAATACTGATACATGTGACCTTAATTTCTCCCTCTCAAATTGCAGGTGAAGTCTATCATATTATGATCACTACCTCCTAAGGGTTCCTTTACTTTTAGCTCCTTAATCAAATCCCGCTCATTACACAGCACCCAATCTAAAATAACTTTTGAACTCGCAGGCTTAACCACAAGCTTCTCTAAAAAGCCATCTGGTAGGCATTCTGAAAACTCTCCCTCTTAGAATCCAGCAATAACCTGATTTTTCCAATTTACCTGTGCATTGAAATCCCCCATGACATTTGTAACATTGCCCTTTGGCATGCATTTTCTATCACCTGTTGTAATTTGTAGGCCACATCGGGCTATAACTCCCATCAGGATCATTTTATCCTTGCAGATTCTTAAATCTACCCACAAGGATTCTACATCTATGTCACCTCTTTCTCAGGATTTGATTTCATTTTTTACCAACAGAGCCTCCCCACCCCTTCGGCCTACCTGCCTGTCCTTTTGATACAATGTGTATCCTTGTATGTGAAGCTTCCAACTGTGATCTTCTTTCAGCCACATCTCGGAGATCCCATAAAATCAGATACTGTTGTGGTGAATGTCCAACCGGGGGGAATCACATCAACTGGGTCTCTGGCACTGAGTCTAGCTCTGTGCCTCAGAAGCGACGGGGCGAGAAGATGACTGCAATAGTGACAGGGGATTCCATAGTTACAGGAGTAGACATGAGATTCTGTGGACATGAAAGACTGAGATGAGGGAAGTTTTCTTTCATCTGAGTCTGAGGATCTCCGGAGGTAGATGTTTCATCTGGACACTAAGGTAATCATAGAGATCGGGAAGTAGAATGGCTTGAGAAAAAATATCTACCATAATCTTCCTGAATAGTGAATGCAATTCCCTTTGTTGTTAAGGGTTCAATCAGTTTCTTTTCCAATATTTTTATTATTAATTTTATATATAAGAATACAGAGTACAAGAAAAAAATTTATATCAATACTAAATCGCGTATAAAGACTCCTTACCCTATATTCATACAGATTAATTAATTCATAACATTGAAATATAGTAATTTTATTATATAAAAAAATCTAACCCACTACCAACACCGAAGCTGATTAGTAAAGAAAAAAAGGAAAAAAAAATTAGTCATTATCTGAGCTTCAACAGCAAATCAAAGATTTTGAAAATAATTCAGAAAAGGTCCCAACAATGTTTGAAAGTCTTGGCTAGATTCAGTGATGGAACATCGAATCTTCTCTAAATTTAAACATGACATCACATTACGTAACCATTGGCCGTGAATAGGAGGGGCCGCATCTTTCCATTTAAGCAAGAACGTCCTTCTAGCCATAGGAGAAATTAAAGCCAAAATGTGCAAGTCAGGTGACTCCCAAATAATATCCTTTCCTCCAACAATACCAAATAAAGCAGTCAAAGGATTAGGCTTAAAGTTTACTTTGAAAGTATCGAGAAAATTTGAAATACTTCTTTCCAGTATTTTCCAAGACTCGGACATGTCCAAAACATATGAATGAGTGAAGCTTCTCCATTATTACATTTATCATAATACGGAGATATATCCAAATAAAAGCGAGACAACTTATCCTTGGTCATATGGGCCCTAATCAGTTTAATCTGTCCTTCAATGAAACATCTTGCTTTCCCAGATTCCTGGTTACCCTTTGTTGCACCCTCTTTCCTTACAGTGCCAGCGAACTGGGTTCAATTCCCACCACTGTCTGTAAGGAGTTTGTACATTTGCTCTCGACTGTGTATGTTTCTTCCAGATGCACCAGTTTCCTCCCACATTCAAAAGATGTGCGGATTAGAGTTAGCAAGTTGTGGGCATGCTAGCTTAGTTCTGGAAATGTAGCAACACTTGTGTGAGAGGACCTGTGTTAGAGTGAGGAAGCTTTAGCCCAATAGGCTCCCCCCAGCACACCCTCGGACTGTGTTGGTTGGTGGTGCAAATTACACAGTTAACTATATGTTTCAATATATATGTGACAAATAAAGCTAGTCTTTTCACCTGGTTGCCATTTTGTTGTGGGATTCTAGAGGAGATAAAGAAAGGTTTTGTTGTGCCTATGAAAGTGCAACCTACACAAATCATGACTGTCTGTAATGGTGCGATACTCTGGCTCTGTAAAGACAGAAAGGAATGAGATGCTGCGTTAATGATGTGCTCAGTTCACGTGAGAGGTCATTCCATACACAGTCACTCAAAAGCATGCAGATTTCAAATGACCTAGGAACACTTCGGCTTAGAGTTTTCTTTGGGCACTTCTGGCTTTCCACCACTACCGATTGATTTCTCAATTTGTTGAGCAGCCATAAATTATACCCAAGATAGAAAACCTCAAAAGTAATTAACATCTAGGAGAAGAAGCCCTTCGAAGCAAAAGTTTAAAGTTCAAAGTAAATTATTATCAAAGTATGTATATGTCACCATATACTACTCTGAGATTCATTTTCTTACAGGCATTCACAGTAAAGCAAAGAAATACAATAGAATCAATGAAAACAACACCCAAAGAAAGACTAACAAAAAATACAATATCTAAAAGAAGACAAATTATGCAAATAAAAAAAACTAAATAAGTAAATAAATAATACTGAGAACATGAGTTGTCGAGTCCTTGAAAGTGAATCTGGTTCCGGAATTTGTTCAGTGTTGAGGTGAGTGAAGTTATCCATTTTGGTTCAGGAGTATGATAGCTGTAGGGTAATAACAGTTCCTAAACTTGGTGGCGTGGGACCTGAGGCTCCTGTACCTCCTTTTTGATGCCAGCAGCGAGAAGGGAGCATGTCCTGGATGGTGGGAGTCCTTAATGATGGTTATACTGGGCTTACCAATTTTAGGCAGATGACATTCTAAGAAGGGAAAATGGAGACAAGTGTTCATTATAAATATTGTGTGTGAATAATTAAAACAACAGGAATTCTGCAGATGCTGGAAATTCAAGCAACACACATCAAAGTTGCTGGTGAACGCAGCAGGCCAGGCAGCATCTCTAGGAAGAGGTACAGTCGACGTTTCAGGCCAAGACCCTTCGTCAGGACTAACTGAAGGAAGAGCTAGTAAGAGATTTGAAAGTGGGAGGGGGAGGGGGAGATCCAAAATGATAGGAGAAGACAGGAGGGGGAGGGATGGAGCCAAGAACTGGACAGGTGATTGGCAAAGGAGATATGAGAGGATCATGGGACAGGAGGTCCAGGGAGAAAGACGGGGCGGGGGGGAACCCAGAGGATGGGCAAGGGGTATAGTCAGAGGGACAGAGGGAGAAAAAGGAGAGTGAGAGAAAGAATGTGTGTATAAAAATAAGTAACGGATGGGGTACAAGGGGGAGGTGGGGCATTAGCGGAAGTTAGAGAAATCGATGTTCATGCCATCAGGTTGGAGGCTACCCAGACGGAATATAAGGTGTTGTTCCTCCAACCTGAGTGTGGCTTCGTCTTTACAGTAGAGGAGGCCATGGATAGACATATCAGAATGGGAATAGGATGTGGAATTAAAATGTGTGGCCACTGGGAGATCCTGCTTTAATTAAAATTAGTCCCTGCTATGTGAAAAGGGATTCCAAATTTCATGGAATGGAGCTTAGAAAAATAGAGGGCTATGGGTAATGAAATACAATGAAATTTCATGAAGAGCTTCACAGGAAAGACAAAGACTGACAAAAACGGTGTGCAAAAGACAACAAACTGCAAATCAAAATAATACTGAGAACATGAGTTGCAAAGAGTCCTTGAAAGTGAGTTTGTAGCTCATAGACTCAGTTCAGAGTAATAGTGAATGAAGTTATCAAAGCTGGTTCAGGAATTAGATGGTTGATATCTGTTCCTGAACCTGGCCCTGTGGGAAGTAAGGCCTCCTGCCCAATGTTAGTTACGAGAAGAGAGCATGGATTGGATGGTGAGTGTCTTTGATTATGGATGCTGCTTCTTTGTGACAGTACTCCATGTAAATGTGCTCAATAGTGGGCAGGGCCTTGCCTGTGATGGGCTAGGCTGTGTCCACCACTTTTTGTAGTCTTTTCTTTTCCCGGACATTGGTGGCTGCTCCACAATGAGTGTAGAGCATGAGTGCAGCTCCACAACATTCAAGAGTCTCAACATCATTTGGGAGAAAATGGCTTACTTGATTGGCATTTCATTCCACCACCCCCCTCCACCCACATTGTTCTCTGCTTCCACCTCTGGCTGGCATGGACATAATAGACCAAACAACCTCTTTCACAGCTCCATCATGAGCACAACTTTCCCCATTACATCTTCAAGAGCTGGTGCCTCAAGATGGTGACATCCATCACTAAAGGTCCTCACCATTCAGGACATGTGCTGGAAGAGCTCAGCACGTCAGGCAGCATTTATAGATGTCGATGTTTAGGACCGAGACCCTTCATCAGATCTGATGGCATACGGCAGCATTATTTAACCTGATTCTGATTCTAAAAACTGAAAATGCTGGAAACACATAGCAGGTTAAGTAGCACCTGTACTGGGTAATGAAATGTTGATGCTCTAGGACAAGATCCTGCATTAGAACTGCACTAAGTACCTGCTATTGTTCAAATGATGGCCAGAAATTCTAATTGCATCACCCTTGACTTTTAAGTGAATTACTCAATGTAATGAGCTCTGACTAACCAAAATCTGAGAGCACTAACTCTATAGACTGGTTCCCTCAATTAATTTTCTCAAACACTAAGCTAACTTATCTTTTGTATTTAATGATGCTGGGTGTTCTGTGTGATTCAGTGACTGCTATATCAATTCGAGGGAACAATTTTCAACTTGTATTGGTGGACTGGATATTTATAGAACCCCAGATAATTTAAGCTAATATAATTTTTCACTAGCTTCTCTACCTCTGGCAATAGATGAAACTCAAAAATCCATTCCAGGTCAGTAATGTTAGGCCTCTAATATAGTCAAACATTGGATTACTCTTTGCATTGACTACAACAGAATAATCTTCATCCTATTGTAGTCAATACACAACATATAATCGTTACTTATGCAGAGTGGCCTATGGTCAGGCCACACTTAGATCCCCTCCAGTTCGCCTACCAGCCCCGACTAGGAGTTGAGGATGCCTTCGTCTACCTGCTGAACCGTGTCTTCGCCCACCTGGACAAGCCAGCGAGCACTGTGAGGGTCATGTTTTTTGACTTCTCCAGTGCGTTCAACACCATCCGTCCTGCTCTGCTGGGGGAGAAGCTGACAGCGATGCAGGTGGATGCTTCCCTGGTATCATGGATTCTTGATTACCTGACTGGCAGACAACAGTACGTGTGCTTGCAACACTGTGTGTCCGACAGAGTGATCAGCAGCACTGGGGCTCCACAGGGGACTGTCTTGTCTCCCTTTCTCTTCACCATTTACACCTCTGACTTCAACTACTGCACAGAGTCTTGTCATCTTCAGAAGTTTTCTGATGACTCTGCCATAGTTGGATGCATCAGCAAGGGAGATGAGGCTGAGTACAGGGCTACGGTAGGAAACTTTGTCACATGGTGTGAGCAGAATTATCTGCAGCTTAATGTGAAAAAGACTAAGGAGCTGGTGGTAGACCTGAGGAGAGCTAAGGTACCAGTGACCCCTGTTTCCATCCAGGGGGTCAGTGTGGACATGGTGGAGGATTACAAATACCTGGGGATACGAATTGACAATAAACTGGACTGGTCAAAGAATACTGAGGCTGTCTACAAGAAGGGTCAGAGCCGTCTCTATTTCCTGAGGAGACTGAGGTCCTTTAACATCTGCTGGACGATGCTGAGGATGTTCTATGAGACTGTGGTGGCCAGTGCTATCATGTTTGCTGTTGTGTGCTGGGGTAGCAGGCTGAGGGTAGCAGACACCAACAGAATCAACAAACTCATTTGTAAGGCCAGTGATGATGTGGGGATGGAACTGGACTCTCTCACGGTGGTGTCTGAAAAGAGGATGCTGTCCAAGTTGCATGCCATCTTGGACAATGTCTCCCATCCACTACATAAAGTACTGGTTGGGCACAGGAGTACATTCAGCCAGAGACTCATTCCTCCGAGATGCAGCACAGAGCGTCATAGGAAGTCATTTCTGCCTGTGGCCATCAAACTTTACAACTCCTCCCTTGGAGGGTCAGACACCCTGAGCCAATAGGCTGGTCCTGGACTTATTTCCTGGCATAAATTACATATTAATATTTAATTATTTATGGTTTTATTACTATTTATTATTTATGGTGCAACTATCACAAAAAACAATTTCCCCTGGGATCAATAAAGTATGACTATGACTATGACTACTATGACTAACACATACATAATGCTGGAAGAACTCAGCAGGTCAGACAACATTTATGGAAAGGAAAAAAAAGTAGACTTTTCAGGCTTCTTCCCCCTTCTTTTCCAGACCTGATTAGGGGTCTTGGACCAAAACGTCAACTGTTTATTCCTTTCCATAGATTTTGCCTGACCTAGTGAGTTCTTCTGTGATGGATATTTGCTTCATAGGCTAAGGGCCCTGTTGTTTTTGCCAAGCTTAGCTTTCTAACACAGCAGCTGCCACTTCTGAAGAGCAAACAGTTGTTTAGCTTCTGGTTGAAAATGGGAGTCAGACTTCATTCTTAAAATGTAAATAGCAAGTAGTAATCAGCTTGAAGTTTGAAAAACTAACTTTGCAAACAAGCTCTGTTTATAGCACAAACTTGATGGCTCATAGTATGAGTCTTATTGCTGCTCAAGAGGTGCAGTATAAAACAATGGATTATTTAATTTGGATTGTTTCAAAATAGACAATGCAGGCTAAGTTATTTAGTTCAAGGAAACTTGCAGGTCAAATGGAGATGATCATTTAGCAGATCAATAACTGATCCATTAATGTTGGAAGAATTATGAACTGAGTGAAAATAGCTTTACAGCATTAATTGTGGGTAGCTGGGAACTTCTTTCTCCAAGAAGCTTTTAGAGCGTTTATGCATAAATGTAAAGTGTGTATCTGAGGAAATATCATATACTGTACCTGTAAAGTCATCCAAGTGGCAAGGAAACTGTATAAGTGTAGAGAGCAGTTTAGACTTATTAGGAATGGGGTAAGGAACATCAAGGAGCATGAAATAAACATGAGGTGAACTAGAGTCCATTCCTCTGCTTTCGATTTCTGCGATGAATAATTTGTTCGTCTGTATTGTTGATATGTCTTTTTAACTTAAAGGAATTGTACCCATGTTTTAGAGATCCTTTGTGTTTTAAAAATGGTTTTTAATTTGTAAGTTTTTTATAAGGTAGAAATACTGTGAGGTTTAAATGTGTTTTAAGAATGGTGTTTTGATTTAAGGGTGTATCACTGAAAATAAATGAACTGTGTTTTAAACTACTTTGTTATCTTCTCCACAGTAGGGAGAGGGGATACACCGCTCAATTAGTGGGTATTGGCACCTAAACTCTCCGTGGAGAATAGACAGGGAAATAAAGTAGTCTTTGAAGATTGGGTAATTACAGTATAAACTCCCTTTAGTGAGAGTACTCATGGCTATTTATACCCAGTAGGGCCCAAGGTCATCATTTGAGTTTGGAACTTCACAGTCAGCAAACCCAATGTCATCACACCTCCAGCATGTTGTGTGTATTTCTGGAATTCCAGCATCTGCAGGATCTCTTCTGTTTTTCCTTTTTCTAGCTATTAATGAGGGGTGCATTTCAAATGACTACTCTTTAGTAGGGGGCTATAATGCTTTCAAGGTGGAATCATAGAGTCATACAGCAAGGAAACAGGACCTTCAGACCAACCTCTCCATGTGAACCAAGATGCTCATTTAAGCTAGTTATATTTGTCCATGTTTTACCCAAATCCAAATATTTTCCTGCACCCGACTGCATGGTGGTTAGCTCATCGCTTTATAGTGCAAACTGTAAGATCGGAGTTTGATTCCCGCTGCTGTCTGTAAGAAGTTTGCACTTTCTTCTCGTGACTATGTAGGTTTCCTCTGAGTGCTCCAGTTTCCTCCCACATTCCAAAGACATACAGGATAGTGTTAGTAAGCTGTGGACATGCTAGGTTGGTGTCAGAAGCACGATAACACTTCAGGGCTGCCCCCAACACATCGTACGATCTATTGGTTGTTGACGCAAGTGATTCAATCACTGTATATTTCAATGTACATACATGTGACAAATAAAGGTAATCTTTAAATTTTCTGCTACTAACTCCATAGTGAATTCAGAACAGAAACAGGCCCATGCCGAGCAAAATACTCATCTAAGCTAGTCAAGCTAGTCCAATTTGCCCACATTTAGCTCAAATCCTCGAAACCGTTGTTATCCATATACCTGTTTAACTGCCTTTTAATTGTTGTTAATCTGCAGTATTTGCCTCAAACCTTTCCTCTGGCAGTTCATTCCACATATGGACTAGCCTTCATTTTAGAAAGTATAGAAACTTTTTAGAAACTGGGAAAAATTAGAAAACATTTTATTTGAAAGTCAAAGAGCCCCAATGGGCTCCTTCCACCATTTTTAACTAGATACAGCACCTTCAATTGTTATTGGAAGAATGAGATGACTTCATTCTTTCTTTATCCTGTCACTTGAACTGTTACTATGCTTGCAGTCTGTCACTGTAGCTTCACAAGATTGACACCTCAAGCCCGCTGTTTCTCCTGACATAGAGTACTTTTCCACACTCCCTCACTGAACCAGTTATCCTCATGGTCTTTAACACAAGCCTCATGCTGAGGCAAATTTACAGAATACCCTATGTCAGTACTCAGTACCTGAGGGGAAGCTCCGTTTAAGGGTATTAGGGATGAGGCGGGGAGGTGACAGATTGTGTATTGAAAAGTCCAGCAATATTATCAGAATTAGTAACTCTGTGAGCAAGATTTCAAAACCAAGTGACTGAAGTATCTATGCAAGAAATGATATGAAGCATAGATAGAGTGGACAGCCAGAGACTTCTTCACAGGGTGGAAATGACTAATATGAGGGGGCATCATTTTAAGATGATTGGAGGGAAGTAAAAGAGGTAAGGTTTTTTACACAGAGAGTGTTGGGTACATGGAACATGCTTCCAGGTGTTGGTGGCAGAGGCTGATATATTAGGGTAATTTATGAAAGTCTTAGATGGGCACTTGGATTGAAGAAAAATGAAGGGTTATGCAGGACAGAAGGGTTAGATTGATCTTAGAGTAAGTTAAAAGGTTGTTACAACATTGTGGCTGAAGTGCCTGTACTCTGCTATAATGTTCTATTTTAAAAGTGATAAAGGAGTTCAAAGAAAAATAAGTCTAGGAACTAGAGAAAGTAGACTTGATAAGTGTTAAAACTGCAGGACAAAATTGATAAGAATGATCCTAAAAACTGAGGTCTCTGCCACTTTATTCAAGATCTATTTTGGTCAGCAGCACTATTCATTTTTTGTCTTGGCTCAAAGAAACATTCTCCTGCCAAACAAGGTGCAGTTCGTCTGAGATGCTCATCCATCACAGCCAGCTACAGGTAGTTATCAATGAATTGCTCTATCAAGTTGGTAATTGCTTTTTAGTGCTCAGGCTCAACAACAGAGTCAATGGCATCCAAACATAAAACATTTTAACCTCTTTCTTATTGTGTCTGCTATGAGAGGACAGTTTTGGGCTCTTGACCAAAGAAATAATGTACTTGCCAGAGATAGAGAACAATAACACAAAATGCTGGAATAACTCAGCAGGTCATGCAGTATCTATGGAAAAGAATAAAGAGACCCTTCATCAGGATGTTTTGTCTGTGTAACTGGATTTCCAGCATCTGCAGAATCTCTATTGTTTAGAAGAGTCGATGTTTTGGACTGAGTCCTTTCATCTGGAGAGTATTGCCAGGATTCAGCAGCCTGGCTCTAGGTCTGAAAAGAGATTGACTAGAATGGGACCGGGTTCTCTAGAATTTGGGCAAATGAGAGATGATCTCATCAAAATTTACAAAATAGTTGAAGGAATTGACAGACTCAATGTAGACAGATTCTTTCCCATAGCTGAGGAGTCCAGGGCCAGATTAACAACAAGTTGTTGGATGCATAGGTTGAAGATGAGAAAAAAAATCAGGGTTATGAACACTACAGCACAAAAAAAAAATGGCTCCTCGGTCCATCTAGTCTGTGCCAAACTGTTATGTACCATACCCTTCCCTTTCACGTACTTAACTAAACATCACTTAAGTGTTGAAATCATATCCGCATACAACACTTCCTCTGGCATCTAGTTCCACACTCAAACCACCTTCTGAGTGAAGAAAATTCCCCTCAGGTTCCCCTTAAATATTTCACCTTTCACCCTTAACGTGTGACTGCTAGTTCTAGTCTCATGCAACCTCAGTGAAAAAGCCTGCAAGCATATACTGCGATAATTTTGTATAGCTCCATAAGATATCCCCCCATTCTCCCACACTCCAGGGATTAACATCCTAACCTATTCAACCTTTCCCTTATATCTCAAATCTGCAAGTCCCAGCAACATTCTTGTAAACTGTCAATGTACTCTTTTAATCTTACAGATATCTTTCCTGTAGGTAGGTGACCAGAACTGAACTCAATATTCCCTGTTTGGTCTCACCAATTTCTTATATAACTTCAACATAACATCCCAACACCTGTAATCAATACTTTGATTTATGAAGGCCAAATGTCCCAGAAGCTCTCTTTATGGTGTTGAGCTAGAAGATGAGCAAAACTTTGTCAGCGGTGGAAATGGCTTGATTGGCCAGATGACTTATTCTTTCTCCTTTGTTCCAAGGACATGGCAGACCAATTGAATAATTACTTTGGTTCTGTCATCACTAAGGAGGACATAAATAATCTTCCAGAAATAGTAGGGGACAGAGGGTCCAGTGAGATGGAGGAACTGAGCGAAATACATGTTAGTAGGGAAGTGGTGTTGGGTAAATTGAAGGGATTAAAGGCAGATTAATCCCCAGGGCCAGATGGTCTGCATCCCAGAGTGCTTAAGGAAGTAGCCCAAGAAATAATGGATACATTAGTGATAATTTTTCAAAACTCGTTAGATTCTGGACTAGTTCCTGAGGATTGGAGGGTGGTTAATGTAACCCCACTTTTTAAAAAAGGAGAGAGAGAGAAACCGGGGAATTATAGACCGGTTAGCCTAACGTCGGTGGTGGGGAAACTGCTGGAGTCAGTTATCAAAGATGTGATAACAGCACATTTGGAAAGCGGTGAAATCATCGGACAAAGTCAGCATGGATTTGTGAAAGGAAAATCATGTCTGACGAATCTCATAGAATGTCTGTCTGTAAGGAGTTTGTACATTCTCCCTGTGGCCATGTGGGTTTTCATCGAGTGCTCTGGCTTTCTCCCATATTCCAATCATGTACCGGTTAGTAGATTGATTGGTCACCTGCTCGAGCTCGGGCTCATTGGGCCAGAAGGGCCTGTTACTGGGCTGTATCGCTAAACAAATAATCCATTTTTAAAAAGTCCAGCAATAGGCCCTTCAGCGCACATACTGTGCCAAACTAATTAAACTGTCATCTAACACCTAACAAGGCTAAAACTCTCCTGCCTACACAATCTCCATATTCCTCTATTTTCTTTGCCTGTCTAAGAGCCTTTTAAACTTCTCTCTGGTATTTGCCTACACTACAATCCCTGGCACCTTATTCCAGGTACCCACCCACTTGTGTGAAAAAACTTGCCCTGAACATTTTCTTTGAATTTACCCCTTCTCATCCTAAATCCATTTCCTTTGAATTGGAAGTTTTGATCTGAGGTAAAAGATAGTGATCAAACCCAAGTTTGTTCCCCACCTCCTTATAGCACATGCCTTTTAATCCTGGCAGCATCCTGGTAAACACACTCAATCTTTTAAGAACAGCTTCTTCCCGTTCGCCATCAGATTTCTGAACGGACAACAAATCAATGAAAATTTCCTCACTATTTTTGCTATCTTTTTGCACTATATAAATTTTTAAAATATATATTGTATACTTCTCATTAAAACTTATAGTATATTTTATGTATTGCACTACACTGCTGCTGCAAAACAACAAATTTCACAGCTTACACTCAGTGGCCACCTGTACACCTGCTCGTTAATGCAAATATCTAATCAGCCAATCATGTGGCAGTAACCCAGTGCATAAAAGCATACAGATGTGGTCAAGAGGTTCAGTTGTTATTCAGACCAAACATCCAAATGTGGAGGAAATGTAATCTAGTTGACTTTGACTGTTGGTGCCAGACGGGGTGGTTTGAGTATCTCAGAAACTACTGATCTCCTGGGATTTTCACACACAACAGTCTCTAGAGTTCACAGAGAATGGTGTGAAAAACAAAAAAAAACATTCAGTGAGCAGTAGTTCTGTGGGTCAAAACGCCTTGTTAATGAGATAGGTCAGTGAAGAATGGCCAGACCGGTTCAAGCTGACAGGAAGTCGACAGTGTGTTACAACAGGGGTCCCCAACATTTTGCAATGTGGACCGGTTTATTCTTGACAATATTCTTGCGGACTGGCCAACCCGGGGGGGAGGTGGGGTGGTAGGGTTGCCAACAGACAAGAGTAGTAGTCAAATACGTTGTGTTTACCCCAGAAAGACTACAATGACCATGAAGCCTTGTGTGGACACCAGTGCGCATGCGTGTACGCGCCGATTTTTTTCTACAAATCACTTTTTGCGATTCTGTACGGGGGGTTAATCACAACTGGAATATAGGTGATAAGTGGCTAATACACTCAATTTCGTTTCTAAAAGGGTTTATCTAATGAATTTAATATTAAACACACAGTGCATATTTTCCTCGCATGAATATAGTGATAAGTCAATTATCAGGGGAGGACAGGGGAGGACAGGGGAGCTTGAAGTAAGCATTGAATGAACTTCCAGTAGAAGTGGTAGAGGCAGGTTCGATATTATCATTTAACGAAAAATTGGATAGGTATTTGGACAGGAAAGGAACGGAGGGTTATGGACTGAGTGCAGGTCGGTGGGACTAGGTGGGAGTAGCATTCGGCATGGACTAGAAGGGCAGAGATGGCCTGTTTTCTTGCTGTAATTGTTATATGGTTATATAAGTCACTTAAAAGTGAATAGCATCATAACATTTTAAGTAACATTTGGATATTAAACACACAGCACATATTTTCCCCGTATGAACATATAAAATCATTGCAACACACCAATATCGCTGAATCAGTGGGAGCCCTGGGCTGGTTTCCCTGCAACAACACGGTCCTATCGAGGGGTGATGGGAGACAGCAATACTCGAACGGAGTTCCTTATGTCCAGTCTATTCCACAATTTAGTTTTTGTTGCATTCATTGCAGAGATATGTTGGAAATGGAAGCAATGTTTTCAGTGCTTCCATGGCTATCTCAGGATATTTAGCCTTGACTTTGATCCAGAATGCCGGCAGAGATGTTATGTTTTCAGCCTGCCGTCATTTGCAAGCTCGAGGAGTTGATCTTCTTTCCGCGCTGACATGGATGACGCGCGGGTAATGACCTCGCGTGTGTTCAAACTCAACAGAGGCCGTGACAGGGAATGAGGAAAGGTGCAGCTGACTCCTATTGCCAAATCATATCGTTTCCTCGTGGCCTGGTAGCGCATGCTTTGCGGCCCGGTGGTTGGGAACCGCTGTGTTACAGCAGTGGTGTGTGGAAGAGTACCTCTGAACACACAGCACCTCAAACCTTGAAGTGGTTCTGTTGAACAGCAACAGAAGATCACAAACATACATCCTAACATAAATACTTAATGAAGTAGCCACTGTGATAATAAACCTGATTTTGATTGTTTATGTTCATAAGAGCTGCCCTCGGAGACTTTAATACATTGAAGGCCAATAAATCCAAGGCGATATTGTGTGGACTGGCTGTTTTGGGCCCCAGTCCCTGCCTCCTATAGTACAATGAAGCTTACAACTTCATCCTGTATTCCAAGATTATTTTACAGCCTTAATGAGGGGCTGCAAGCTGCTGAAAGCCCCACACAACAGGAATTCCGCAGATGCTGGAAATTCAAGCAACACACATCAAAGTTGCTGGTGAACGCAGCAGGCCAGGCAGCATCTCTAGGAAGAGGTGCAGTCGATGTTTCAGGCCGAGACCCTTCGTCAGGACTGACTGAAGGAAGAGTGAATAAGGGATTTGAAAGTGGGAGGGGGAGGGGGAGATCCAAAATGATAGGAGAAGACAGGAGGGGGAGGGATGGAGCCAAGAGCTGGACAGGTGATTGGCAAAAGGGATACGAGAGGATCATGGAACAGGAGGTCCGGGAAGAAAGACGGGGGGGGGTAACCAGAGGATGGGCAAGGGGTATAGTCCGGGGGACAGAGGGAGAAAAAGGAGAGCGAGAGAAAGAATGTGTGTATATAAATAAATAACGGATGGGGTACGAGGGGGAGGTGGAGCATTAGCGGAAGTTAGAGAAGTCGAAGTTCACGCCATCAGGTTGGAGGCTACCCAGACGGAATATAAGGTATTGTTCCTCCAACATGAGTGTGGCTTCATCTTTACAGTAGAGGATGTATAAAAATAAACCCACTGTCTTCTCCTATCATTTTGGATCTCCCCCTCCCCCTCCAACTTTCAAATCCCTTACTCACCCTTCCTTCAGTTAGTCCTGACGAAGGGTCTCGGCCTGAAACGTCAACTGTACCCTTCCTAGAGATGCTGCCTGGCCTGCTGCGTTCACCAGCAACTTTGATGTGTGTTGCTTGAAAGCCCCACACAGATGTGTTTGTGGTTATCATGTGGCATTTATGCAGTAAAAGTGTAACTTCTTTTAAAGATTTCTTTCACTCCTTTCTTTAATTGCCAACATCTTTTCTATTTGTGATACTTATTTAACGTGTCAGCGAGGAGGATTAGTTTTTTTGGTTCAGTGTTCCCTGATGCCACTTGCAATGCTGGCTGGATCTGTAAGGAACTCAAGTATGAGGCAGTGCCAAGAATATCTGAGCACTCAACATGAATTTGGCAAAAGGCAAATATTTGCACAGAACCTGCGTATGACTCAATGAGTCAAACTATCTCTCACTGCAATAGATCATTGAATTCCCTACTATCAACATGCTGGGCATGTAACCCTTTACTACAGAGTGCATTGGGTCTGTGGGTCTGGGGCTGAATGTCCTGCTGTGAGCTATTCTCCATAGCCTTTCCATATTTACTTACCAAGTCAGGAGTGTAATGGAATATTGGCAGTTACAAGGTAAGATTAGCTTTATTTAGTCATAGTCATAGTCATACTTTATTGATCCCGGGGAAAATTAGTCACATGTACATTGAAACATAGAGTGAAATGTGCCACTTGTGTCAATGACCAGTGCAATCTGAATACATGCTGGGGCAGCCTGCAAGTGCCGCCATGCCTCCCGTGTCAACACAGCATGCCAACAACTTACTAACCCTAACCTGTATGTCTTTGGTATGTGGGAGGAATCTAGATAAAGTATAAAATCCTTACAGATAGTGGTGGGAGTTGAACCCAGATCACTGGCACTGTATAGCGTTATGCTAACCATGACACTAATGTGCTAGCTTTGTTTGCTGTTGGCTGAATGAGTGCAGCTCGAACACATTGAGATAGTAGGCCATTCGCCTGGCAGAGCTTCCTCAGCTCTGAGCACTCACTCTCAACTCTTGACTTCACCATCCACCTCGTTGCAATCTTGCACCTTATTGTCTGTCTGCACTGCACTTTCTCTGCAGCTGTTACACTTTATTCTGCACCCTGTTATTGTTTTAATTTGTATTACGTCAAATGCACAGACTAATGATTCGATCAGTATGAACAGATTGCAAGACAACCTTTTCACTGTATCTCAGTACATGTGACAATAATAAAACAATGCCCAATTCCAAATACTCTCCACCTCCGATACATGTGCCAACTACAACATGGCCTGCAGTTACTTGTTTAGACTAATTTGTCAATATTGCTGAAAGACACAATGTTTACCATCAATATAGACAAAAATCTGGCACATTTCTACAGATGTGCAGTGCAAAACACTCTAACTGATTGTACCACAGCCCGGTATAGAAACACCAATGCATTGTGTATCATAAGAGGTGGACTCAGCCAGTCCCACCAACAGTACAGCTCTCTTCACCATTGACGTATCAACAAGAGTCGATATCTCAGGAAGCCAACATCCATCATTCAGGGCCTCTGCTACCTGGGCCATGTTTTCTTCTCATTGCTGCCACCAGGCAGGAGATACAGGAGCCAGAAGACCCACACACAAGGTTCAACAACAACTTCTACCCCACTATCATCAGGTTCTTTAACTAACTTGGAAAACTCCAACTCTATCTCAGACTACATTTCTTTGTTTCATGCAACAACCTTTCCTTTATTTTAACTGATTTTTGTCATGTAAGTAAGGTAAAATTTATGTTAATTTATGTCTATGTTAACTTATGTTTCTATAGTAATATGCTGCTGCAAGTGGCTAACTTTCATGATAGTTATATTCTGGGTATACAGTATACTGTATGCCTGGGACATATGAGATGTATGGGATGACCAAATAGGGATAGCATCTCTGGTGAAGGGGCTTTTCATGTCCATTCTGGGGCAGCTCATTCACCTTTGGTCCCCACTGCACACTCAGCTCTCACCTGTGGCTCCAAGCAGCTGTTTGTATGCAACAGTGGTCACATCATTTCAACAGGTGGGCTAAACCAGGTGAGGGTAACCGGTGGGCCTCATACCCCAGTGAGACAGGGACATGCCTGTCCTAGCATGTGAAGTCAGCTCCGGCAGACTGGGTGGATGAGATCTGCAGTGAGATCCAACGGCCAGGAAGAAGGTTCTGCAATGCTTCATGGAGAAGAAGAAGGAACAAGGCACGGACGAAGTCAAGGCCATCTACTGCAACCAAGAGTCCAGTTGTGATGAGTACCTGCTCCACTGGACCTGAACATCTGAGGTCAAGAGAGTTGAAACTCCCCAGTGCAACGTTTTTCCACTTTAAAAAATCTCCTGCATTTCTTCATACAGTTCATATCACAGACAAACTGTATAAATATATGTGTCACAGCTGCATACAAAGAACAACCAATTGATTATGCAACACACATCAAAGTTGCTGGTGAACACAGCAAATCAGGCAGCATCTCTAGGAAGAGGTACAGTCGACGTTTCAGGCCGAGACCCTTGGTCCTGGCGAAGGGTCTCGGCCTGAAACGTCGACTGTACCTCTTCCTATAGATGCTGCCTGGCCTGCTGCGTTCACCAGCAACTTTGATGTGTGTTGCTTGAATTTCCAGCATCTGCAGAATTTCTCATGTAACCAATTGATTATGTAAGGTTGGGATAATAAACTTCATCTTGAAGCTTGAACTCTCACAAAAGGCCCTTGCGCCGAATCGTGAGTTTTACCTGAACTGCTGAGTATTCACAGCATCGTCTGTTTCATTGTAAGTGTCAAACTTCCCAACAGATTGACAAACTACAATCATTATGAAATCTCAAGGGCAGTCCAAGAGCTACTGGGGCCTCAGGCATGACAGCAGGATATTAGAAAATCGCTCTTGTCTCAGTCATGATTTCCTGAGAGCTGCCAAGTTCACCAGAGACTTGGGAAGGTAGTGTGATAGCAAGCTATAAGTGTTAGCTGTGGCTTAGCTGGTGAATCACTCACCTCTGAGTCCTGGAAGTGTGTATTCATGATAATGAATGAAGCAATATCTGTCAAAATTTCAAGTAAATTCTATTATCTTCTTATGAACTTCTTCTTCTGACTTCTTATTCTTATTCCTCCTTCCTTTTGAGTCCTAACAAAGATTCTTGGCCCAAAATGTTGACTGATTATTCATTTCCATAGATGCTGCCTGACCTGCAGAGTTTCTCCAGTATTTTGTGTGTGTTACTCTGGATTTCCAGCATCTGCAGAATCTCTCGTGATTATGTTTTCCTTCCTGCCTGGTGGGCTTAAACTTTCCATTGGGCACCATTTCACAAAAAGAGAGTGGAGATACTTGGGCTGAAATATTTCCATCAATCAGCATCCAGTTATCTGGTCATTACCTCACTGTAGATTTGGAAGGCAGTTGTGTATAAATTAACTGCAGTGTTTCCTGTATTACAACATTGACGGCACTCCTGTAGAACTGAAAGTTAAAGTGCCTAGTGATATCCTCTGCGTACAAGTGCTACTATTTAAATGCAAACAACAGACACAAAATTCTGGAGGAACTCAGCGGGTCAGACAGCATCTATGGAGTGAAATAAACAGTTGATGTTTCAGGCCAAGATCCTTTATCAGTCCTGATGAAGGGTCTTGACCCGAAATGTCAACTGTTTACTCTTTTCCATAGATGCTACCTGGCCTGTTGAGTTCCTCCAGCATTTTGTGTGAGGTGATCGTTGAGACCAGGTGAGGGGTAAGGTAGATGGGTGGGTGGGAGAGTGGGAATGAATTAAGTCTTCCTTTTTTATGTTCTTTACAGAAGTCAAAATTAAAATGGTTGTTTACACGGTACCTACGAATGTACTAATTGTGGGCAGGATTAGGCCACTCGCCTGTCTTGCCTGCTCTACCACCAGGCTTACCATAGAAACCATAGAAACTACAGCACAGAAACAGGCCTTTTGGCCCTTCTTGGCTGTGCCGAACTATTTTCTGCCTAGTCCCACTGACCTGCACACGGACCATATCCCTCCATACACCTCCCATCCATGTATCTGTCCAATTTATTCTTAAGTGTTAAAAAAGAACCCGCATTTACCACCTCGTCTGACAGCTCATTCCATACTCCCACCACTCTTTGTGTGAAGAAGCCCCGACTAATGTTCCCTTTAAACTTTTCCCCCCTCACCCTTAACCCATGTCCTCTGGTTTCTTTCTCCCCTTGCCTCAGTGGAAAAAGCCTGCTTGCATTCACTCTATCTATACCCATCATAATTTTATATACCTCTAACAAATCTCTCCTCATTCTTCTACGCTCCAGGGAATAAAGTCCCAACCTATTCAACCTTTCACTGTAACTGAGTTTCTCAAGTCTCGGCAACATCCTTGTAAACCTTCTCTGCACTCTTTCAACCTTATTTATATCTTTCCTGTAATTTGGTGACCAAAACTGAACACAATACTCCAGATTCGGCCTCACCATTGCCTTATACAAGTTCATCATAACATTCCAGCTCTTATACTCAATACTTTGATTAATAAAGGCCAATTTACCAAAAGCTCTCTTTACGACCCTATCTACCTGTGACGACACTTTTAGGGAATTTTGTATCTGTATTCCCAGATCCCTCTGTTCCACTGCACTCCTCAGTGCCTTACCATTAACCCTGTATGTTGTACGTTGGTTTGTCCTTCCAACATGCAATACCTCACACTTGTCAGTATTAAACTCCATCTGCCATTTTTTAGCCCATTTTTCCAGCTGGTTCAAGTCCCTCTGCAGTCTCTGAAAACCTTCCTCACTGTCTACTACACCTCCAACCTTTGTATCATCAGCAAACTTGCTGATCCAATTTACCACATTATCATCCAGATCATTGATATAGATGACAAATAACAATGGACCCAGCACTGATCCCTGTGGCACACCACTAGTCACAGGCCTCCACTCAGAGAAGCAATTCTCTACCACCACTCTCTGGCTTCTTCCATCGAGCCAATGTCTAATCCAATTTACCACCTCTCCATGTATACTTAGCGACTGAATTTTTCTAACTAACCTCCCATGCGGGACCTTGTCAAAGGCCTTACTGAAGTCCATGTAGACAATATCCACTGCCTTCCCTTCATCCACTTTCCTGGAAACCTCCTCGAAAAACTCCAACAGATTGGTCAAACATGACCTACCACGCACAAAGCCATGTTGACTCTCCCTAATAAGTCCCTGCCTAGCCAAATGTTTGTAGATTCTGTCTCTTAGTACTCCCTCCAATAACTTACCTACTACCGATGTTAAACTTACCGGCCTATAATTTCCCAGATTACTTTTCAATCCTTTTTTAAACAACAGAACAACATGAGCCACTCTCCAATCCTCCGGCACCTCACCTGTAGACAGCGACATTTTAAATATTTCTGCCAGGGGCCCTGCAATTTCAACACTAGTCTCCTTCAAGGTCCGAGGGAACACCCTGTCAGGTCCCGGGGATTTATCCACTTTAATTTTCCTCAAGACAGCAAGGACCTCCTCCTTTTCAATCTGTACAGTTTCCATGGTCTCACTACTTGATTCCCTTAATTCCATAGACTTCATGCCAGTTTCCTTAGTAAATACAGACGCAAAAAACCTATTTAAGATCTCCCCCATTTCCTTTGGTTCCGGTTCTGGTTTTGCATTCCACACTGGATTGCCCTCTAACCATAATTTACAAAGATGTTGCGGCAACTGGAGAGCTTGAGTTATAAGCAGAGACTGTAACTGTAACCAGGTGACCATTGAATATTGTTCTTTATTGTTAAAGAGCACTTATGTATTCATCCTGGTAATGCTAAAATAGCCACCTGTGCCTGTACAAGAAAGTAGTGATGCAATTATACACGTGCGGAGTAGAACGAAGAGTTACAATGTTCTAGGATGAATATCGAGTGCTTTTCCAAGGTTTGGTGAGGAAAGGTGAATAATATTTGATAATATCCATGTAAATTCATTTATACTTGTTTGTAAATCTAGAATATCGGTAACTTGACATGTTTTACCTGTAGATGCTTCAGATTTTCACGAGTAGGCTATGGGCGCTGGATAGTGTGGTTGTGCGAAGTTCCTATCGGCCTAGTAGACTAGTCTCTCTAGTAATTTAACTACAAGGCAATATATTGTAAAACTTTTTGTAAAATTTTATTTTTGTCTTACTTTATTGTTTCATGACCGAATGTGAATGTAATGGAGTAATGTTAAGCTCTGTTCATGTAGCGTGAGCAAGGAGAACTCATTTCAGGGTTGAGCCAATACGTATTTGGAAGTTAAGCACGTGTGTGCCAAAGTGAGTACATCTCTTAGTTAAGATGAGGTTGTATTTATTCATATTTTTGATGTTGTGTATAAGGTACAGGGTTGGTGGGATTCTAATGTTTGTATTGTTTTTTTTAGAATTGCCACTACCAGATTGGTCTTGTATACTTTATTTACTTTCATACTGCATACGTAGCTAGCTGATATATAAGTGCGTGGACTGAAATTAAGCTGAGGTTGTAACAGCAGGAAATGTGTTTTTTTAAATTCAATTTGTTTTTATTTTTATACCCTCTTTCTGCACTAAAACATCTAAAACAGATAAAGGAATTAAACACTCGAAAAAGTATTTGCTGTTTGGAGTGTGTATTTTTTTTCCCAGGCTGCAAAATATAGCACATAGAACAGTATAGCAAAGTACAGGCCCTTCAGCCCATGATGTTGGATTGACCTACGTAGCCCTATTTCACCTTTCCCTCCTGCACACCCTATAATCTCTTAAACATCTCTGTTGTATCAGCCTCTACCACTAACCCAGGCACCATGTAAACACCTACCTTGAACATCTCTGTTTTAAGGTGAGTGAATGAAGTTTAGCAATGTCCTTCGGTATTTGCCATTGCTGTCATGGGAAAAAGGTGCTACATGTCCACTCTGTCTATAGCTCTCTGTCTATAATCTTATATACCTCTATCAGGTCACCTCTCATCCTCCTTTGCTCTAAAGAGAAAAAGGCCTAGCTGCCTAATCAACCTTTCCTCATTAGAAATGTGTATGATGGGGCTTTTATTCCCAGGAGTGTTAGGCTGCGGGCTGACCTTTCAGCGGGGCATAGACACAATCATGAGTAGTCTTCCCTACTCTGAGAAAAAAAGACTGTGGTCATTAACTGTAATAAGTTGAATGACCAGAGTCTTTTTTCCAGAGTAGGGGAGACTAAAACTCCAGGGCATAGGTTTAAAGGGACCTGAGGAGTAGGTTTTTCACATAGAAGGTGGTGGGTATGTGGTATTTGCCTCACTGGTTTCAGTGATATGAGCGAAATACAAGCAAATTAGAGTAGCTCAGGTTGGCAACATGGCCGACATTGGTAAATTGGACTGAAGAGCTTGTGTCTGTGCAGTATAATGCCATGACTCTATAGATCCATAGATCCCTCAAAGTTGCCATGCAAGTTGGTAGGATGGTTTGGAAGGCATATGGTGTGTTAGCCTTCATTAGTCAGGGTATTAAGTTCAAGAGCCATGAGGTAATGTTGCTGCTTTATTAAACTCTAGTCAGGCCACACTTGGACTCAGTTCTGGTGGATTCTTGTAGGAAGGATATGGATGTTTTATGGAGGGTGCAGAGGACATTTACTATGATGCTGCCTGGATTAGTGAGTATGTCTTATGAAGAAAGATTGAGCGAGCTATGGCTTTTCTTTTTGGAGCAAAGGTGAATGAGAGGTGACTTGACAGAGGTGTACAAGATGATAAGACGCAAAGATAGAGTGGATAGCCAATGGCTTTCTCCCAGGGCGGAAATATCTAATATGAAGAGGCATAACTTTAAGGTGTTTGCCGTAAAGTACAGGGGGATGTCAGAGGTAGTTTTTTTTAAATACAAAGAGAGGTTGGTATGTAGAACACACTGCTGGGGTGGTGGTAGGTGCAGATACATTAGGGACATTGAAGAGACTCTTATACAGGCACATGGAAGAAAGAAATGGAGGGCTATGTGGGAGGGAAGGGTTAGATTGATTACATGGAGCTGGGAAGTTGATTGGTGAAAGAGATACAGGGCTGGAGAAGGGGGAGTCTGATAGGAGAGGACAGAAGGCCATGGAAGAAAGGGAATGAGGAGGAACACCAGAGGGAGGCGATGGGCTGTTCATGTCATCAGGCTGGAGGGGAATTTATGATTTGATCTTTGCTCTCCAACCAGATTAAGCAATCCGTCCATTCAATGTGTATTAGGAACCAGGTGCAGATGTAAGGCTGCTGTTAATTCACAAAAAAAATCAGGTAATTCTGAGTTTTGCCTTGCTCCAGACCTGGCTAGGTACCTTCCTGCTCTACTTCCTTCTACCTTTTAATCTGTCAACAGGGCAGAGAAAGTCTGGGTTAATATTTAATGTCAAAGACCTTTCAGAAGTGGAATCTGCTGTAGGAAGTTCAAACCCAGAGGCCATTTAATCCTTCAAGTCCATTCCCACTTTTAGTGGTTGATTCATAATTCTATGCTAACACCACCATACCTTTCTCCGTGCACAAGAAAATTACTGGTAATTCAAACTACAAATAAGAATGCTTTATTAAAGGAGTAGCTTATAGTATCAAGTCAATATTAACTTTACTACATATTTCTACACAGAGGCGGATAGACTTTATAAATATTAGTTTTATTTGTCATATGTACATCTAAACCTACAGTGAATGTGCCATTTGCATCAACAACAAGCACAGTCCGAGGATGTGCTGGGGTCAGCCCAAGAGTGCCCACACGTTTCCGGCATCAAAATAGCATGTTCACAACTCACTAAGCCTAACTATACATCTTTGGAATGTGGGAGGAAACCAGAACAGCTGGAGGAAACCTACATGGTCACAGGGAGAACATACAAACTCTTTGGTGACAGCGGTGGGAACTGAACCGATTGCTGGTGGTGTACACTAGCCACTACACTACCCTATAGCAACACCACCACCACTTCTCTCTTTAATGCACAAGAAAATTACTGGTAATTCAAACTGCCAATAAGAATGCTTTATTAAGAGAGAAGCTTACAGTGTCAGGCCAATATTATCTTTACTCTTTGAAAATTGACAACTTGTCATGGTGTAGATTCTGAGTTCCTGAGAGCAATGTCGTCTGGAATTTAGCTCCTGGTAGGGTTACCCATGGTGGTAAGGTCAAGGGCAAGGGGGAGGTGGTTCCAGATAAAGAGTGATTCAACCAACACCTCAGCGATGGAGCTGACGGAAGATGATGATACATCACAATGGCAGTGAAGGGTCCCCAGTCGTCTTGCACTCCATGCCACTGGACCCTGTCCTCAATCTGTCAAGGACAGTGTGGTGGCTGCCCATGCATCAGTCTCCCTACATTAAACAAAGTCATACACAGCCGTTCTCCTTTGAGGGATTCTATCCTATCTTTACTACCCCTTTCCGGACAGAAACAAATAGATTTTACAACAAGTTCTACACTAAACAATATTAGAACACACTTAGCTATATGAGTCAATTCACCATGGGGCATTAGCCAATATTTTATGTTACAGTCAAGCACTAGTGCAGTATTGGGTGAATAGTGCATTGTTGTGGGTGCTATCCTCCATGTTACCTCTGAATCTAAAGTCCCATTAAAGAAAAATGGAGTTAGTACTGGTGCTTTGAATTACACTTAACTCCACCCTAAATCAACATCACTATCACAGATTATTTGGTTGCTATTATTATTCATAGGAAATTGCTGTAGTAGTATCTTTTCAAAACAAAAAATGTTCTTTGGCTAGAATTAGGCTGGGCTTTATTACCCGGCACTTTGAGATGAGACTAATTTACTAAAATAATCAAAGTTCTCTGACCAAGCTGTTAGTCACCTATCCAGGCACCTGCTCAGGTGACAAAGTGTCAAGCTCAGTTTATTAGAAACCCTGTGATACACTGTGCTGTCTTTAGCATGTAGAATCATAACAGAAATGGAAAAATTGCAGTGGAAAGAGAGTGAGATTGAAGGTAGGAAAGGGTTTACATTTTGCAGCCAAAAAGGATCTTACCCACGGAGGACCTGCTCCCCTCATCTAGTCTTACCTATCACATGCCAGCTTGTGCTCCTTACCCTCCTCAACCTTTGTGTGGCTACTACACTTTCCTTTCTAGTTCTGATGAAGGGCCTCAGCCCCAAAAGTCAACTGTTTATTTCTTTCAATAGATGCTGCCTGATCTGTTGAGTTCCTCGAGCATTTTGTGTATTTTTCTCAAGATTTCCAGCATCTTCAGGATCTCTTGTGTTTTCATTTACTGGGAGTGCGACTTGGATCATTTTTTTTTACAGAGTTTACAGAGAAATGAAGTAGAAAAGGAACTTCTGGGTTTTTGGAAGCAGGCAGATTTAGTGGTGAGAAGTCACACCTCAAATTGACGACTCTTCTCAAAACTAACAATGATACAGTATGATAGATGCCCTTTAATATCGCTGTTCCATCTCCAGCATGTTGAAGTCCTGATGAAGGCCTGATGAAGAGTCTCAGCCTAAAACATTGACTGTTTATTCTTCTCCATAGATACTGCCTGACCTGCTGAGTTCCTCCAGGACTTTGTGTGTGTTGCTTAAGATTTCCCTCAACTGCAGAACCCCTTGTGTTTACAATAATCAAAAGATATTTCTTTCATAAACAAAGCAAAAAATGGAATTGCTCAACAGGTTGGGCAGAATCTGTGGTGAGAGAAACAGTTATTGCTTCAGGTCAATCATCTTTCAACAAAATTTTTTCTTGCTGTTTTCCAAAAAATATAAGTTTGGAAGTTTCACTGTCTTCCAGCCACAGCAGGGTTTGGGGGAAGAGAGTTTCCAGACATTAGACTGCAAGGAGATGGAAGTAATAATGGTCTGGAACTATTTTGCTCTCTTTTTGTACAACATATTTATTATTTTATATTTATTGCTGTAATTTATAGTATTTTTATGTATTGCATTGTACTGCTGCAAAGCAACAAATTTCAGGACATATGTCAGTGATAATAAGCCTGATTCTGATTCAACAATTCAGCGCGGTTCAGCAAAGAAGCTGATTCCTCATTTAGTGTGGCACTATAATGGTTAATACAATATGGCCCTGGGGATTGGGTCTGAAGACACATGAGCTCATGGTGTTTTGTTTAGAAAGCTGGAAAATGCAAGACACATTAGCAGCTCAATTTCCACTGCTTGGCAAGAGTGAAGGCCTCTTGAACGCTGTCCCTACTAAGACCTGGATTTGCCATCAAAACACTAAGCCAGGGCAGGGACTAACCAGCCCTTAATTGATAAAGGGAGATGGAGATCCATGGAAAATGTGTGTGTCATTGTAGCAACATAACACCAAAGCTGAGTGAAATTATTCCTCTCCCCTATCCAACTCCGTATCCCTCCTGAGTTTTACAGTGTATTTTTCCAGAGTTCAAGTTTGTTGTGTTTTATCTGTGCTTAGCAACTATTCTCTTGCAATTGCACATGTAAGATGGCAGATCTGAGAGAACGAGGAATCCACTAGTGCTTCTGGTAAAATTGGGGAATTGAAGGAACAGCTCATACCCTGGGCAAAATCATTGTTGGCTCCCAAATATTAACCCATAAGACATGAGGAAAGAATTAGGACATTCACAACATCAAATCTGCTCTGCCATTCTTTCTCTTTCATTCCTGGAATTATTCTCGTGATCCTCTTCTGGGCCCTGTCCAATGCCAGCGCCTCCTTTCTTAGATAAGGTGCACAAAAACTCCAGCTGTGGTCTGACCAATACCTTATAAAGCCCCAGCGTTACATTCCTGTTTTCATATTCTAGTCCTCTTGAAATGAATGCTAACATTGTATTTGCCTTCCTTACCACCAACTCAACACACAGGTTAACCTTTAGGGAATCCTGCAAAAGGATGCCCATGTCCCTTTGCACCTCTGAATTTTGAAGACAATAAGACCAAAAAACATAGGAGCAGAAACCTTTTCCCACCTTCAACTTCTCTCTCTTTCCATTGCAGTTTTTCCATTTCTATTATGACTTCAATATACAGAAGATGGCACAGTGTATCACAGGGCTTCTATCAAACCAAACTTGACACTCAGTCATCCGAGCAGACACTTGGACAAGCGACCAACAGCGTGGTTAGAAAACATGGTTTTAAGCAAGGCAGAGTGGTAGAAAGGCAGTGGAATTTCCCAATAAATCTTCAAACCTTGGTAACAGCCTGTGGAATAATTAAGTTCAGCTGTGACTGCAAGACCAGCTGGAAGTGGAGGAGAACTGACATTAGAGTATATAGAGATTAGTGCTGGTATTGGAGAAGGTCTGGACGAGGTTTACAGGAATGATCCTGGGAATGAAAGTGTTAACATATGAGGAACATTTATGACTCTGCCTGTACTCACTGGAGTTCAAAAGATTGAGGAGGATCTCCTTGAAGTCTACAGAATATTTGAAAGGCCCAGATAGAGTGGACATAAAGAAGATGTTTGAAATAGTGAGTGAGTCTAGGGTCAGAGGGCACAATGTCAGAATAGAAAGGCGTCCCTTTAGAACAGAGATAAGGAGGAGTTTCTTTAGCCAGAGGGTGGTGAATCTGTAAAATCATTGCCACAGACTGCTATGAGACCAAGTCATTGGGTATATTTAAAGCAAAGGTTGATCAGTTTTTAATTAGTAACAGTTTCAAAGGCTTTGGGGAGAAGGCAGGAGAATGGATTGAGAGGGGTAATAAATCAGATAAAATGGAATGACAGAGCAGACTTGATGGGCCGAATGGTTTAATTCTGCTCCAATGTGCTATGGTTTTATGGAATACATAACTTGTAGGTTTATAAAATTCTGATTAGCCTGCATTTGGAGTTCTGCATTCAATTCTCGTTGCTCCATTACAAGAGAGAGGTGGAGGCTTTGAGAGGGTGCTGAAGAGGTTTACCAGGATGCTACCTGGATTAGAGGGCAGAGGCTATAAGGAGAACTTGCTCAAACTAAGGGTTGTTTTCTCTGCAGCACTGAAGGCTGAGGGGAGACCTGACAGAAGTTTCTCCTATGCTCCTGAATAGAGTGCAGGAAAATGAGAGGAGGTTTGATGGAGGTATACAAAATTGTGAGAGTAAATTCAAACAGGCTTTTCCACTGAGGTTGGGTGAGACTAGAACAGGAGGTAAAAGGTGATATGCTTAAGGATAAGGAGAACCTGAGGGGGAACTTCTTCACTCAGAGGGTGGTGAGTGTGTGGAATGAGCTGCCAGCAGAAGTGTTGGATGCCAGTTCAGTTTAACCATTTTAAGAGAAATTTGGAGAAGTCCATGGACGGAGGGGTATGATCCTGGTGCAGGTCGATGGGGCTAGGCAGAATAATAGTTTGACATGAACCAGATGTGCCAAAGGGACTGTTTCTGTACTGTGGGGTTCTGTGACTATGACTCTAAGTTTGTTAAATTATGACACTCATAGACAGAGTAGACAACCATCTCTTACATGAGATACACGTACCTAATACCAGAGGGCAAGAGGAAAAGTTTAAAGGAGATGTATGGGACAAGACTTTTTTTCACAGAGAATAATGGGAGAATTTGCTGTCAATGATGGTAATGGAAGCAAATACTTTAGACATGTTTAACAGAGAGCCACATGAAAATGCAGAGAAAGGAAGGATATGGACAAAGTGCGGGTAGAGGGAATGCTCAATTAGTTGTCATTAGCTTAATCAGTTCAGCACGATATCATGGGCCAAAGGATGTTCCTGTGCTGTACTGTTCTGTGTTTTATGGTTAATGAAGGCTTTGGGAGATGAGAACCAAAAGGAATATTAAGTGTACGATGTTGTTTAGCTGGGCACCTTTCATCATGCATTGGCTGTACGACAGAGTAGCGGTCAGCGCAATGTTCAATTCCCACTGCTGTCTGTAAGGTGGTTGAATGTTCTCCCTGTGACTGTGCGAGTTTCCTTTGGGTGATCTGGTTTCCTCCCACATTCCAAAGGCATATGAGCTGGAAAGTTAATTGGTCACATGGGAGTAATTGGGCAGCACAGGGCCTGTTGGGCCACAGGGCCTGTTACTATGCTGTATCTCTAAATAAATAAAATGTAAAAAAACATGTGGAATATGAGATATTTTTCTTTGCATTTGGCTTCTATGTAGCAATGGAGAAAGCCAAGGACAGACAGTTCGACATGGGAGTGGGAAAGGGAGTTAAAGTGACATGCAGCTGGAAGCTCAAGATCACTATTGTAGAAAGAGTATAGCTGCTTCACAAAACAGTCACCTAATCTCCATTTGGGTTCATCAATGTAGGGGATGCCTCCATCATGAGCATAAAGTAGACAAGGTTAGATAGAATTAGCATGCTACAGTTGGACCAAAGGGTCTGCTGCTGATTGACTCTAGCTGCAGCTGAACCTTTGTCTCATCTGGAAGGGCTGTTTCGATCCCTGTCTGGTGGTGAGGGACGAGGTACATCTCCTACGGTCTTAGGACACCACTTTAGCATTAATACTTACACTATCTGCCATGGAATGAGGAAGGGTGAGTGGGAAGGTTTGACTGGACTAGGGTGTCCCAACGAGAGTGGTATCTGTGGAAAGTGGGGGGTATGGAGAAAGAAAAAGATATGACATGCATCATCAAGGACCCCTGTCATCCAGGCCATGCTCTTTTCACGCTGCTGCCATCAGGTAGAAGATACAGGAGCCTCAGGACTCGCACCACCAGGTTCAGGAACAGTTACTATCCCTCAGCCATCAAGTTCCTGAACCAAAAGGGATAACTTCACTCACCACAACACTGAACTGTTCCCACAACCTATGTACACATTTCTTCAAGGACTCTTCAACTCATGTTCTCGATATTTGTTGATTATTTATTGTTATGTTTGGGTTTTTTCTTTGTCTTTACTGTGAATGCCTGTAAGAAAAAGAATCTCAGGGTTGTGTATGGTGACATATATATATATACTTTGAATATAAATTTACTTTGAAATTTACTTTGAGCTTGACTGGTGGTGGGCTCATGTTGGAGATGGCTTTAATAACAGAAAATTTGGCTTTGTATGAATGAAGAAAATCAAGAACAGTTTACCATGTGAGTGGGAAGGGGAGTTAAAATTACAAAAAAGCAGAAAATCTGTAGCTGCTGGAAATCCAAGCAACATACACAAAATGCTGGAGGAACTCAGCAGGCCAGGCATCATCTATGGAAAAGTGTACAGTCGACGTTTCAAGCCGAGACCCTTTGGGAAAAAAGATGAGAAGTCAGAGTAAGAACGTGGGGGGGAGGAGAGGAAGAACTACATGATGGATGAAATTGGGTGGGGGGGGAGTGGTGAAGTAAAGAGCTGGGAAGTTGATTGGTGAAAGAGATGAGTGAGTCTGATAGGAGAGGGTGAGTCTGATAGGAGAGGGCAGAAGTTCATAGAAGAAAAAAAGGGGGAGGAACACCAAAGGGAGGTGATAGGCAGGCAAGGAAATAAGATTAGAGAGGGAATAGGGGATGGGGAATGGTGAAGGTGGGGGGCATTAACAGAAATTCAAAAAGATCGATGTTCATGCCATCTGGTTGGAGGCTACCCAGACAGAATACAAGGTGTTGCTCCTTCAACCTGAGTGTGCCCTCATTGCGATAGTAGAGGAGGCCATGGACTGACATGTCGGTATGGGAATGGGAAGTGGCCTGATTCAAGTCTGCTTCGCCATTTCATCATGGCTGATCCAATTTTTCTCTCAGCCCCAATGTCCTGCCTTCCCCGTATCCCTTCATGCCCTGACTAGTAAGTAATGTATCAGCCTCCATCTTAATTATACGTAAAGACTTGGCCTCCACAGCCACCTGCAGCAACGAATTCCACAGATTCACCATTCCCTGGTTAAAGAAATTTTTCCTCATCGCCATTCTAAAAAGATACCCCTCTATTCTGAGGCTGTGTCCTCTGGTCCTAGATTCTCCCACCCTAGCAAAAATTCTCTCCACATCCACTCCATCAAAGCCTTGCGCCATTTGATAGGTTTCAATGAGATCACCCCTCATTCTTCACTGGCCCATAGCCATCAGATGCTCTTCATATAACAAGCTATTCAATCCTGGAATCATTTTTGTGAACCTGCTTTGAACCCTCTTCTGTTGTAGCACAGCCTTCCTAAGATAAAGGGTCCAAACCTGCTCACAGTACCCCAAGTGAGGCCTCAACAGTGCCTTATAAAGTCTCAACATTACAGCCTTGCTTTTATATTCTAGTCCTCTCAAAATAAATGCAAACATTGCATTTGCCTTCCTCACCACAGACTTAACCCGAAAACTAACCTTTAGGGAATCCTGCACAAGGATTCTCAAGTCCCTTTGCACCTCAGATTTTTAAGTTTTCTCTCCATTTAAAAAACAGTCTACCCTTTCATTCCTTCTACCAAAGTGCGTGACCATACACTTCCTGACACTGCAATTCATCTGTTACTTCTTTCCTCATTCTCCTAATCTGTCTGTCCTTCTGTAGCCTCTCTACTTTCTCAAAACTACCTGCCCCTCTACATATCTTTGTATCATCAGTAAACTTTGCAACAAAGCCACATATCCCAGGTTATTGTATGTCAACCAAGTTATTGACATACAATGGAAAAAGAAACGATCCCAATACAGACCCCTGTGGAATACCACTAGTCACTGGCAGCCAAGCTGAAAAGGCTTTTTTTATTCCCACTCTTTGCCTCCTGCAAATCAGCCACTGCTTTATCCATGCTAAGATCATTCCTGGAATACCATGGGCTCGTAGCTTGTTAAGCGGCTTCGTGTGCGGCACCTTGTCAAAAGCCTTTTGAAAATTAAAGTACACAACATCTATAAAACTAAATACAGTGTGTAGTGAGACTGTGAGCATGGACAGGCAGATGATAGGGCAAATTTGCAGTCAGTGGGGTGAGTTGTAGCGTAGCAGGGGGACAAATTTTAAAAGGATGAAGGACTGAAGGTGTTATATTTGAATGCACACAGTATATGGAATTAATAGATGAGTTTAACATCCAATGATATGCATTGTATTGAAAGGACGGGCAGGTAGGCAGAGGGAGTAGCATAGCTCCGTTGGTAAAAAATGAAATCAAATCCTTAGAAAGAGGTCATATTGGAATGGAAGATATAGAAATGTTGTGGGTAGAGTTAAGAAACTGATGGGAGTTATATACAGGCCTCTGAACAGTAGCCAGGATGTCGGTTATAAATTACAACAGGAGTTAGAAAGTGCATGTCAAAAAGGAAATATTATGATAGTCATGGGGGATTTCAATATCCAGCTAATATGCTGGGGAAATCAGGTTGAAGCTGATTTTGGATTCCCGGAGATAGAATGTGTAGAATACATACGAGATGGTTTTTTAAACCAACTTGGGGTTGAGTCCACAAGGGGATCAGCTATTCTCAATTAGGTGTTGTGTAATAAACCAAATCTGATTCGGAATCTTAAGGTAAAGGACTGTTTGGGAGATAGTGATCATAATCTGAAAGAATTCAGCCTGCAATTTGAGAGGTAGAAGCTAAAGTCAAATGTATCAGTATTACAGAGAGTTGCAAACACCTGAGGGAGGAGCTGGCCAAAGTTGATTGGAACGGGTCAGTAACAGGGATGATGGCAGAGCAGCAATAGCTGGAGTTTCTGGGAGCAATTCAGAAGGCGCAGGATAGATATATCACAAAGAAGAAGTTTTCCTCAAAACAGATTTGTCAGGCAAGATTTTTCCTTGATGAAACCATGCTGACTGTGGCCTATTTTATCATGTGCCTCCAAGTATCCTGAAACTTCATCCTTAACAATTGACTCCAATGTCTTCCCAGCCACTACGGTCAGGATATAGTGGCCTATAATTTCCTTCTGCCTCTCTCCCTTCTTGAAGTGTGCAATGACATTTGCAATTTTTCAGTCCTCTGCAGCCATGCCAGAAACTAGTGATTCTTGAAAAATCATTATTAACGCCTCCACAATCTCTTCAGCTACTTTTTCAGAACCCTATGGTGTAGTAAATTTGGCCCAGGTTCCATATTTACTTGCAGACCATTCAGTTTCCCAAGCGCCTTCTTGCTAGTAATAGCAACTGTGCTCACTTCTGCCCCCAACACTCTCGAACTGCTAGTCTTCTACAGTGAAGACTGATGCAAAGTACTTATTCCATTCATCCACCATTACTACCTCTCCAGCATTATTTTCCAGTGGTTCGATATCCACTCTCACCTCTCTTTTACACTTGATATAGCTGAAAAAACTTCTCATATCCTCTTTGATATTATTGGATAGCTTACCTTTATATTTCATCTTTTCCCTCATTATGGCCTTTTAGTTGCCTTCTTTTGATTTTAAAAGCTTCTCAGTCCTCTAAATTCCCACTAATTTTTGCTTTATTACATGCCCCCTCTTTTGCTTTATGTTGGCTTTGAATTCCCTTGTCAGCCATAGTTGCACCATCCTACCTTTAGAATCCCAAGTCCCTTTTGCATCGTTGTCTGAGCAGCTTCATGTGTGGCACCTTGTCAAAGGCCTTCTGAAATTCCAAATACACCACATCTACTGTATCTCCTTTGTCTACCCTGCTTGTAATTTCCTCAAAAAATTGCAGTAGATTAGTCAGACAGGATTTTCCTTTCAAGAAACCATGCTGGCGTTGGCCTATCTTGTCATGTGCCTCTTAATACTTCGTAATCTCATCCCTAACAATCGATTCCAACAACTTCCCAAGTACTGGTGTCAGGCTAACAGGTCTATAGTTTCCTTTGTGCTGCCTCCCATCCTTCTTAAATAGTGGAGTAACATTTGCAATTTTCCAGTCATATTGCCTCCACAATCTCTCCAGCTACTTCCTTCAGAAGCCAAGGGTGCATTCCATCAGGTCCAGGAAATTTATCTACCCTCAGACCATTAAACTTCCTAAGCACCTTGTCATTTTCACTGCACCTACTTCACTTACCCAACGCTCTTGAATGTCCAGTATACTGCAGATGTCTTCCACTGTGAAGACTGATGCAAAATACACATTCAGTTCCTCTGCCATTTCTGTGTCTCTCATTACAATATCTCCAGCATCATTTTCTATTGATCCTATATTTACTCTCAACTCTCTTTTACCCCTTATATACTTAAAAAAGATTTTAGTATCTTCTTTGATATTAGTCACCAGCTTCCTTTCATAATTCACCTTTTCCTTCCTAATGACCTTCTTAGTTTCCTTCCGCAAGTTTTTAAAAGCTTCCCAGTCCTCTATCTTCCCACTAGCTTTGGCTTCCTTGTATGCCCTCTCTTTTGCTGTTACTTTGGCTCTGACTTCACTTGTTAGTTATGGTAGTGTCCTTTTTCCATTTGAAAATTTCTTCTTATTTGGAATATATCTGTCTTGCACTTCCCTCATTTTTTGCAGAAACTCCAGCCATTGCTGCTCTGCTGTCCTTCCTGCTAGTGTCCCTTTCCAGTCAACTATGGCCAGATCCCCTCTCATGCCATTGTAATTTCCTTTATTCCACTGAAATACCGACACATTGGAATTCAGTTTCTCCCTCTCAAATTTCAAAGTGAACTCGATCATATTGTGATCACCGTTCCCTAAGGGCTCCTTAACCTTACTCTCTCTTATCACCTCCAGATCATTGCACAACATCCAATTCAGCACAGCCGATTCCCTAGTGGGCTCAACAACAAGCTGTTCTGAAAAGCCATTCCTTAGACATTCTACAAATTCTCTCTCTTGAGGTCCAGTACTGGCCTGGTTTTTCCAATCCACTTTCATGTTAAAATTCCCAATGATTATCATGACATTGCCCTCCCAAAACGCCTTTTCTATCTTCTGCTGTAATTTGTAATCCACATCCTGGCTGCTGTTTGGAGGCCTGTATACAACTGCCATTAGGGTCCTTTTACCCTTGCCATTTCTTAACTCAACCCATAGAGACTCTACACCTTCTGATCCTATGTCATCCCTTTCTAATGATTTAATATTATTTCTTATACACAGGGCCACACCACCCCCTCTGCCTACTAACCTATCTTTCTGATACACCGTATATCCTTGGACGTTCAGCTCCCAATGGCAGCCATCCTTTAGCCAAGTTTCAGAGATGGTCACAACGTCATACTTGCCAATCTGTAGTCAAATTTCAAGATCATTCATTTTATTTCTTATGCTGTGTGCATTCAAATATAACACTTTCAGGCCAGTATTTGTTGCTTTCTGTTTTAACTGCACCATGCCTCGATTGCCCTGTAACTCACGCCACTGGCTGTGATTATGCCTCATCTCTTGCCTGTCCTTTCTATCATCTCTGTTGCGCGCTATCTTTGACTTATTTCTGTTTTCCCCTTCCTCAGCCCTATCACTCCAGTTCCCATCCCCCTGCCAAATTAGTTTAAACCCTCCTGAACAGCTCTATTAAACCTACCCACTAGGGTATTGGACTCCTTTGGGTTCAGGTGTAACCTGTCCTTTTTGTACAGGTCGTACCTCCCCCAGAAGAGGGCCCAATGATCCAGGAATCTGAATCCCTGCCCCCTACACCAGTCTTTCAGCCACACATTAATATGCCTGATCATGCTATTCTTGCACTTGTTAGCACGTGACACAGGCAGCAATCCTGAGATTACTACCCTGGAGAGAGGCAAAAGAAAGGAAATTATAGTCCAGTTAGTCAGACCTCGGTGGTTGGGAAGATGTTGGTGTCAATTGTTAAAAATGTGGTTTTGAAGGCACCTGATAAAATAGGCCATCATCTGCATGGTTTCCTCAGGGGAAAGTCTTGTCTGACCAACCTGTTGCAATTCTTTGAAGAAATAGCAAGCAGGATAGAAGAAGGAAAGTCAGTTGATGTTGTGCACTTTGATTTTTAGAAGCCCTTTGGCAGGGGCCACACGAGGCTGCTTAACAATCTAAGAGCCGGGTATTACAGGAAAGATATTAGGATGGATAGAGCATTAGCTGATTGGCAGGAGACAATAAGTGGGAATAAAGGGAGCATTTTCTGGTTGGCTGCCGGTGACGAGTGGTGTTCTACAAGGGTCTGTGTTGGGACCACTTCTTTTAACATTATATGTCAATGACTTGTTTGATGGAATTGGTGGCTTTGTTGCAACATTTGCAGATGATATGAAGATAGGTGGAGGAGCAGGTAGTTTTGAGGAAGTAGAGAGGCCACAGAAGGACAGACAGATTAGGAGAATGGGCAAAGAAGTGGCAGATGGGATACAGGGTCAGGAAATGTACGGTCATGAACTTTGGTAGAAGAAATGAAAGGGTTGACTATTTTATAAATGGAGAGAAAACTTTAAAATCTGAGGTGCAAAGGGACTTGAGAGTTCTTGTGCAGGGTTCCCTAAAAGTTAGTTTGCAGGTTGAGTCAGTGGTGAGGAAGGCAAATGCAATGTTAGCATTCATTTCGATAGGACTAGAATATAAAAGCAAGGATGTAACATTGAAATTTTATAAGGCCTCATGAAGTATTGTGAGCAGTTTTGGGCCCTTTATGTAAGAAAGGATGTGTTGACATTCGTGAGGGCTCTGAGGAGGTTCATGAGAATGATTCCGGGAATGAAAGTATTATTGTATGAGGGGTGCTTGATAGCCCTGGGTCTGTACTTGCTTGAATTTAGACAAATGATGGGGATCTCTATGAAACCTATCGAATGTTGAAAGGCCCAGATAGACTGGCTGTAGGGAGGATTTTTCCTGTAGTGGGGAAAGTCTAGGACCAGAGGGCACAACCTGAGAAAAGAGGGACATCCACATAGGATGAAAATGAAGAGGAATTTCTTTAGCCAGAAGGTGGTCATCTGTGGAATTTGTTGCCAGTGGCAACTGTGGAGACCAAGTATGTGGGTGTATTTAAGGTGGAGGTTGATAGATTCTTTGTACAAATGTTTGTAAGTCAGTGCGTGAAAGGTTACGGGGGGGTGGATGGGGAAGGCAGGAGAATAGGGTTGAGAGGGAAATGGATCAGCCATGATGAAATGGCAGAGCAGATTCAATGGGCCGAATGGCCTAATTCTGCTCCTATGTTTTATGGTTTTGTCGTTTTACGGTCTAAATCAATATGGGCTGGTGGTCCAGTGTTCAACTTGGAATTAAACTGTTGCAAGGGAAGTGGATGAAGCCACCAGATTGGAAAACTATCAATTAAATAGTCTGAGCTTTGTTTCCGTCATCAGACCATAAGACTCTCTGCTTCCTCAACACTATCTGACCCACCATCTGCCTTTGTATCACCAGCAAACGTGTCCACAAAGCCATCAATTCTTTCACCCAGACCATTAAAATATAATGTGGAAAGAAGTGGTTCCAACAGCAGCCCCTGTGGAGCACCACTTGTCACTGGCAGCCAACCAGAAAAGGCACCCTTTACCCCCATTCTTTGTGTCCTATCAGTCAGCCAATCTTCTGCCCATCTGAGAATCTTTACTGTAATACCACAGGCTCTTGTTAAGCAGCCTCATGTGTAGCACCTTGGCAAAGGCCTTATGAAAATCCAAGTAAATAACATCCAGTCTTTCCTTTGTCTATCCTGCCTATTATTTCCTCAAAGAATTTCAACAGATTTGGCAAGTAAGATTTCCCTTAAGGAAATCATGCTGACTTTGGCTTATTTTATTATGTGCCTCTGAGTACCACAAAACCTTATCCTTAATCATCTGAAAAACTTGATGACAAAACATTTGACGTCCTATTTTGGTGTCCATGGTGGCCTGCCTGCACATCAGCTCAATGTCTAAATGGCAAATGGTTCTCCAAACAAGGAAACAATTTATTGAATGTTTTCATTTTCATGGAATTGCCATGCCTTTAAGCAGATTCTTGTGCTATTTCACTAGCTCTGCACAGTTAAGCCTGTCTGTAGTTGCCTTTCAGAGGCTGCTGCATCTACAGCCAAATACAGAGGCTAAATATAGGCCAGTCCTCATTAGGGGATTGGAGGAAGAGAGGGTCAGTAACTTTTAATTTCTTGGTGTTACTAAATGAGAAGCTCTGTCCTGGGACCAGCATGTAAGTGTCATTACAAAGAAAGCATGGCAGCACCTCTACTTTCTAAGAAATTTGTGTAGATTCAGCATGTCAATTAAAATTTGATAAACTTCGATAGATGCACAGTGGAGAGTGCAGTGTTCTCTCTAATTTTTTTTTACAGCTGAGCAGGAAATTTTTATACAGTGCAGCACTTGCACTGTATAAAAATATGCAAACTATGAATATTTAGAATGAAAACAGAAAAATCACAGTTTTGATATTACTTATTAATTGAGGCGTATAATGAAAAACAGTACAAGAAAATCTTCCACATTTCATGAACTTTTTCTCATGTCTTTATTACAAATCCACTGTCTATAAAAACTGTCCAGATTAATTTTGTATTCAGATGAAAGATAAGCCTTAATCCTCATTAGATCATCCAAATGTCCCACCTCTAGTCTGCATTTATTTTGACTGAATTCATAAGATTGAATCCACATTCACAATCAGCACTAGAAGCTTGAAACGTTACAACGATGTCAACAAGAATAGAGTTCTTCAAATTCTCCATTTCTAAGCACATAATTCAACATATCAACCAATGCCTTAATTGAACCAGTCTTAACTTCCTCAGAACTTCCATTCTGTATTCATTGTTACAATTTATAACAATGTTGTAACTTGAAACACTGACAATGTAAATACATTGAAGCTCTAAAATGTTTCAAAGTAAAGGTTGTGGTACATTTGTAGTAATGTTTTATTTATCTATTTATTTATTTATTGAGATACAGTATGGAATAAGCTCTTTTGGACCTTTGTGCCACGCCGCCCAGCATTCCGACAATTTAATCCTAGCCTAATCACGGGACAATTTACAATAACCAATTAACCTACTAATGAGTCTGCCTTTGGACTGTGGGAGGAAACTGGAACACCCAGAGGAAATCTACACGGTCACAGGGAGAATGTACAAACTCCTTAGAGGCAGTGGCAGGAATTGAACCAGAGTCGCCTGTATTGTAAAGGGTTGTGCTAACCACTACTCTACTGTGTTGCCCCGTGGACTATATTCATTATGGATTATATTCATTAACACATAATTACTGAGTATTTCACAATTATATTAACATAGATTTCAAAACTCTATTAGCATAATTTCAAAATTATATTAACATTGTATAAAAGAAAATTCCAGCTGCATGGCAACAAAGGCTATGTGTGCAGGAGCACTTCAGATACTGCATGGTCATACAGCCCCACAGCTTAGAGGGAACATTCGTAGAGAGTATCCTGACTCGTTGCATCATGGCCTGGTATGGAAACACAATGCTCAGGAACAGAAATATCTACAGGAAATGGGGGATGCAGCCCAGTCTATCACAGACAAAGCCCTCCTCACTTTGAGCACATCTACATGGAGTGGTGCCACAAGAAAATAGCAAGGATCCTCTCCATGCCAGCCATGCTTCTACCATTGGGCAGGAGGTACAGAAGCCTTAGCTCCCACACCACCACGCTCAGGAACAGCCATTACCCTATAAACGTCAGGCACCTGAACCAGCGCCAATAACTTAATTCACCTCAACTCTATCCTGATTCCACAAATTACAGACTCACTTTCAAGGATTCTCCTGTTCATGTTCTCAGTACTATTTTTTTATTTGCACAATTTGTCTTCTTTTGCACATTGTCACTCTTTATTTATAGTAAATATAGTTTTCCAAGATATCTGGAGATTTCCTTTCTTGTGGGCATTAACAGGAAAATAAAGAATTACAAAAGATAATATATGATCACATACACTCAGTGGCCACTTTATTAGGTACACCTGTACACCTACTCATTAGTGCAGATATCTAATCAGCCAATCAATACATAAAAGCATGTAAACATGGTTAAGAGGTTCAGTTGTTGTTCAGACTAAACATCAGAATGGGGAAGAAGTGTGATCTAAGTGACTTTGACCGTGGAATGATTGTTGGTGTCAGATGGGGTGGTTTGAGTGTCTTAGAAACTGTTGATCTCCTGGGAGATCGTTTTGCTGAACACCTACGCTCTGTCCGCCAGAGAAAGCAGGATCTCCCAGTGGCCACACATTTTAATTCCACATCCCATTCCCATTCTGATATGTCTATCCACGGCCTCCTCTACTGTAAAGATGAAGCCACACTCAGGTTGGAGGAACAACACCTTATATTCCGTCTGGGTAGCCTCCAACCTGATGCCATGAACATTGACTTCTCAAACTTCTGCTAATGCCCCACTTCCCCCTCGTACCCCATCCGTTATTTATTTATATACACACATTCTTTCTCTCTCTCTTTTTTTCTCCCTCTGACTATACCCCTTGCCCATCCTCTGGGTTGCCCCCCCCACCTTGTCTTTCTCCCTGGACCTCTTGTCCCATGATCCTCTCATATCCCCTTTTGCCTATCACCTGTCCAGCTCTTGGCTCCATCCCTCCCCCTCCTGTCTTCTATCATTTTGGATCTCCCCCTCCCCCTCACACTTTCAAATCTCTTACTAGCTCTTCTTTCAGTTAGTCCTGACAAAGGGTCTCGGCTCAAAACGTCATCTGTACCTCTTCCTAGAGATGCTGCCTGGCCTGCTGCGTTCACCAGCAACTTTGATGTGTGTTGCTTGATCTCCTGGGATGTTCATACAGAACAGTCTAGAGCAGGGGTAGGCAACCTTAAGCAGAAATGATTTTCTAACATGCTTTATTCATTAATTTGAGTCCAAACATAACTAGGTGTATTTAAATGGATAATTCTCATATTTCAAGTTTTTTTTATGGCATTTATCTGGCCTGGCATCCGCTCATTAGTACGCGATCTGGCCCACAGAGGCAAAAAGGTTACCGACCCCTGGTCTAGAGTGTACAGAGAATGGTGAGCAAACAGAAAACATCCAGTGAGCGACAGTTCAATGGGTGAAAACATCTTGTTAATGAGAGATGAGAATGGCCAGACTGACTCAAGCTGACAGGAAGGCGACAGTAACTCAAATAACCACGCACTACAACAGTGGTGTGTGGAAGAGCATCTCTGAATGCACAACATGTCAAACCTTGAAGTGGATGGGCTACAGCAGCAGAAGACCATGAACATACACGAAGTGGCCACTTTATTAAGTACAGAAGTTACCTCAGAGTAGCCACTGAGTTTCAAGACAAGGAGAGACTGTTTCGATTCGCTCGATCTAAAGGTTTCATTGATTTTTCGGATCTTAAGTTCCGATTCGTGGAAGATTTCAGTAAACCAATCTGGGACCAACGGGTCCGTTACAGATCCGTGATGTCGGAATTCTATAAGATGGATTTAAGACCAGCGCTGCTGTACCCTGCACATCTAAGGATTCGCATGTCAGATGGAGCCCTTCGTTTTTTTGATTCGCCATCGGATGCCCAGAGTTATCTGGATCAACTTTCATCTTCAACATCTTAATTGCCTTTTTTTCTTAATTTTCTCCGTTGATCGGAGGCTGTGAATTGGTTGGTTTTAACTTTTCTGTGCCCTATTTGGGCAGAAAAGTTTACTTTTGATTTCTTAATATGGCTGCTAAACTTTCTTTTTAACTGCGTCATTTCTTTCTTTTCCCAGGGGATTCTGGGTGGTTACTTCCCTTTTGTCATCTTACGTATTTCCTGTGCGGCCTTAAATTTTGTAGTTTTTGTAGTTTTTTTAAAAATTTTATTCTGTTTTGCTTTTTATAATTACTTTATGTTAATAATCCTATTTTTTTTTTGTTGCTGTGTCTATTCATGAGTTTGAGGTTTATTGTGGTTTTTTTTAATATATATTTTCCGGCTTTTGTTCTGTTCTGTGTGTATTCTAATTGAGCTAACTTTTTTTTACTTATTTTTTTACTGTTTTACAATTAGCTGATCCTTTTCATATTTATACCTTTTTTTTAGGGAGCGTATACCGGAAGTCATGGGGGTAGTTTTAGCGCTTGCTTCTTTCTGGCGGGTCTGCTTTAGATTTTGCCTTGGGGTCTTGGGGTGGGGGGTGGTGGGAGGGGCTTCACGTTTTAGTTTGTTTTTCTTTGGGCTATATACATTATTGAAGTACTGGTTGCGTCCTTTTCCCCGGTATCTTTTGTATGTTCTGTTTCCTCTCCGGGTTTGTGGGTCGCGCCTATTGTCAATCCTCCTTGTTGTGGGTTGACTTTAGGATTTATGGAGTCTATTATTAATTTTGTCTCCTGGAATACTAATGGTCTTAATCATCCTATTAAAAGAAAAAAAGTTTTTAAAGTGTTCCGGAGACTTAAAGCACAAATTTTATTTTTACAAGAGACCCATGTACGGAGGGGGGACAGACTACGTTTTTTCAAATTCTGGAAGGGACAACAATTTCATTCGAACTCCAATGCTAAGATTCGAGGCGTCTCTATTTTTATAGATTCCTCAGTCACTTTTATACAACAGGATATTATCTCTGATCCGAATGGTAGATTTTTATTGGTTAGTGGTTTACTATTTAATAAAAAAGTAGTTTTGGTTAATGTTTATGCTCCTAATATGGATTGTCCGGAATTTTATAAATCATTGTTTGATCAGTTTCCGAATTTGAACGAGTTTTCATTGATTTGGGGCGGAGATCTTAATACCTGTTTATCTCCAGCTTTGGACCGTTCGGCTCCTTTACGGACTTTACCTAATAAATCTGCAAATTTGATTAATTTTTTCCTTTCTGATTCTGGGTCGACGGACATTTGGCGTTTTCTGCATCCTCAGGAAAAAGATTTTTCCTTCTTTTCACATGTTCATCATTCCTATTCAAGAATTGATTATTTTTTCATTGATTCTCGTCTCATTCCTTCAGTGATTAAATGTGATTATGATTCTATAACCATTTCGGATCATGCTCCACTTAAGCTTTCTATTAAAATTATGGCCAATATACCAAACAATAGACAATGGCGTTTTAATTCGCTGTTGCTTCAGGACTCGGACTTTGTTAATTTTATGAATGAACAGATTGAGCTTTTTTTTACAATTAACCATACAGAAGATATTTCGGTTAACACTCTTTGGGACACTTTTAAAGCCTATATTCGGGGTCAGATTATTTCGTATTCCGTTGCTTTGAGGAAGAAACAGAAGCAGGAGGAGATGGCAATTGTGGACAAGATTAAAGAAATTGATAAGAAATATGTTATGGCTCCTTCTGAGGAGCTATACAAACAAAGAACTGAACTTCAAATGGAACACAGTTTACTACTCTCGTCCTCGATTGTAAACCAATTAAAGAAAACAAGAAGTGATTTTTATGTTCACAGTGATAAAATTGGCAAGCTGCTGGCTAATCAATTGAAATCTAATTATGTTAAATCTCAAATCAATCAGATTTATAACCAAAATGATCGATTGATATTGGATCATGTGGGGATTAATCAAACCTTTTGTGATTTTTATTCTTCTTTATATCAATCAGAGTCTCCTCGAGATTCTAAATATATGAATGATTTTTTAGATAAGTTAGACTTCCCTCAGATTTCACAGGATATGTCTTCTTTATTAGATACTTCCATTACAATGGATGAGATTAAGAATGTTATTTTTTCTATGAATCTGGGGAAAGCTCCTGGCCCTGATGGGTTTACCGTTGAATTTTATAAATGTTTTGCTTCTTTATTGATTCCTTGGCTCTATAAGGTTTTTGAGGCTTCTTTGAAACTTGGTAAACTTCCGGAATCTTTTAATAGAGCATCAATTTCTTTAATACTAAAGAAGGATAAAGACCCTGCTCAATGTGCATCTTATAGACCAATATCTTTATTAAATGTTGATTCTAAAGTTTTTTCTAAGTTATTAGCAAATAGACTAGAAAAAGTACTTCCTTCTATTATTTCGGAAGACCAAACGGGTTTTATTAAAGGTCGTTACTCTTTTTATAATATTCGTACATTGTTAAATATCGTTTATACTCCCTCACAAAATGTTCCTGAGTGTGTTATTTCTTTAGATGCCGAGAAAGCTTTTGATAGAGTAGAATGGCCTTATTTATTTAAGGTGCTTGAAATGTTTAATTTTAGCCTGAAATTTATATCCTGGATTAAACTGTTATATCACTCCCCTGTAGCCTCGGTTCGTACTAACTCTTTAAACTCACCTTTTTTTCCTCTCTTTCGTGGTACTCGACAAGGTTGTCCTCTTAGTCCCCTATTATTTGATATTGCATTAGAACCTCTTGCAATTGCTATTCGAGAATCTTCAAATATTACTGGGATAACTCGGGGATTAAAGTCCCATAAATTATCACTCTATGCTGATGATTTACTTTTATATATTTCTAATCCTGAGAGATCTATTCCTGCTGTTTTAGAGTTATTAGCACAATTTGGTCTTTTCTCAGGTTATAAATTAAATCTTAGTAAGAGTGAACTTTTTCCGATTAATAAACATCTTCCTTTATATTATAAATTTCCATTTAAATTGATTAATAATTACCTTTCATATCTTGGGATTAAAATTACTTGTAAACATAAAGATTTATTTAAGACTAACTTTTTACCATTAATAGACCATATTACTCAACTTTCATCTAAATGGTTTCCCTTATATTTAACTTTGATTGGTCGTATTAATGCAGTTAAGATGTTTTTTTTGCCAAAATTTTTATATGTGTTTCAGGCATTACCAATTTTCGTTCCTAAATCTTTTTTTGATAAAGTCGACTCTAAAATTTCTTCATTTATTTGGCAGAATAAGAATCCGAGACTGGGTAAAATACATTTACAGAAAGCTAAGAGAGATGGAGGTTTAGCATTACCTAACTTTAGATTTTATTATTGGGCTATTAATATTCGACATATGAAATTTTGGTTACTTGACCGGGACATACTATCTATTCCTAAATGGGTAGCATTGGAATTACAATCTGTTCAGGGTTATACACTTGGTTCTATTTTAGGTTCATCTCTTCCTTTTGATTCGAAACGCCTTAAGCAGGTCTCTAACCCGATCGTTAAATATGCTTTGCGTATTTGGTTTCAATTCAGAAAATTTTTTGATCTTAATCAATTCGGGTTAGCGATTCCTATTTTAGGTAACATATTTTTTCCTCCCTCTTTTACGGATCGCGCTTTTCAAACTTGGAAGACTAAGGGTATTTTACGGTTTTTGGATTTATTTTTAGATGGTTCCCTTATGTCTTTTGAACAATTATCTAATAAATATAACTTATCAAGAATACATTTTTTTAGATATTTACAAGTTAGAAATTTCCTAAGTACTATACTTTCTTCCTTTCCAATGCTTCCTCCTATATATATTTTAGATTCGATAATTAACCTTAATCCATGTCAGAAAGGTGCATCGGCTATGATTTATAATATTATTATGAAACTTAGGAAAGCTCCATTTGATAAGATTAGGGTAGATTGGGAACAGGAATTGGGGCTTACCATTTCTGTGGATGATTGGGGGCAGATTTTACAATTAGTTAATACTTCCTCTATTTGTGCTAAACATTCCCTAATTCAATTTAAAGTGGTTCATAGAGCACATATGTCCAAAGATAAGTTAGCGCGTTTTTACTCGCATATTAATCCTTTTTGTGATAGATGTTCGGGGCAGATAGCCTCTTTAACTCATATGTTTTGGTCTTGCCCTACTTTGGAAACTTTTTGGAGAGATATTTTCAATATTATTTCTAAGGTATTAAATATAGATATCTCTCCTCACCCTATTACTGCTATCTTTGGACTACCTAAAATTTCTAGTAATCTTTCCCCTTCAGCCCGTAGAATGATTGCATTTCTTACTTTAATGGCGAAAAGATGTATTTTACAACATTGGAAAGAGCTTAATGCTCCAACTACCTTTTTTTGGTTTTCTCAGACGATTTTATGTTTGAATCTGGAGAAAATTAGAAGTAACCTTTATGATTCTTCATTTAAATTTGAACAGATTTGGGGACCTTTTATTCGATATTTTCATTTAATGTAATATTTACCCTTCTTGTTTTTTTTTCACTGTTTTAATGGAGGTCGGGATTGAGGACGTGATTTTAAGTTTAACTCTGTTTGGTTTCAAGTTAGCCCATTGCTTTGCTTTGCTTTTAGTTAGTTGCACGGTGGGTTTTTTTTTTGGGGGTTTTTTTTTCTTTTTTTCCATTGATATATATAAAATCTAGTATACTATTATGTTATCTTGGTTTCTTATGCTTAAATTACATTGTTTGTAGTATTTTCTTTTTGGTATTGTTATCTTTTGGAATTTTATTATACTTTAACATTGTATTAATGTTTAAATGGCTTACCTTTTTTGTATACTTACTCAATAAAAAGATTTAAAAAGAAAGAAAGAGAGTAGCCACTGAGTAAACATAAGTGATAATAAACCTGATTCTAATGGTTTATGTTCACATGAGCTGCCCTGGGAGATTACCTACCCAATAAAGTGGCCACTGAGTTTATACGTACTTTGTTAATTAATTTAATTTGACTTTTAACTTGACTAAATGTACATGAGAGCAGAACATGAAACATCCACTACCTTGCCTACAGATATCTAGCCGTCTCAGTTAAGTATTTTGCTGGACAGAGTGTCTTGTGGCTTCTTTCCTAAACCTTACTCAATAAACCACTAATGCTCAATATTCAGTCTTATTTATGGTTTTGATGTCACAATTTAGCTTCATTTGCATGTCGAGCAACCAATATACTACAGAGATCAAATTCTCAATCACCTACCAAGGGTCTCCCTCTGTTGCCAGCTCGTGACGGATTCATCATTCTGGCTATTTGGGAGGCCGTTTTCAAAACAAAATCTCTCCTACATCTGTTTTAAAGTCTCTTCCTTCTCCTGGCATGCTGCCATTCTGAAATTCATCACTGCCAAATCCAACATGACGAAGGGTATCATGATGAATGTTGGAATCTTTTTGTAAGGAAGTTTTTATAGGGCATTTGCAAGACAACAGTAGGACTGGGCAGAGGCAGCACAGATTTATGAAAGGGGATGATGTTTGATAAATCTATTGGAATTTTTATGGTTTTGCATTCAGCAGAATAGATAATGGCAAACACACAGATGTGGCCTGTTTGGTGCTACACAAAAGATTAATGAACAAAATTGGAGTACTTGATATTGACAGATTTAACAATTAGCATTTATTTGTTACATGTACATGGAAACACAGTGAAGTCTTATTTGCATCAACGACAAACACAGTCCACTGGGGGCAGCCTGCAAGTATCGATATTGTTCCAGCACTAGCATAGCTTGCCCACAGCTTACTAGCCCTAGCCCATATATCATTGGAATGTGGGAGGAAACTAGAGCAGCCAGAGGAAACCCATGTGGTCATGGGAAAAATGCACAAACTTCTTACAGAAATGCCGGTATGGGAGGAAAATATGTTAATGAACACAAAACAAGCAATAAAAATATCAAGGGTATTACAAGGAGCAGTGTATCAATAGGGGAATCAAGACCTAGATGATAGAGGTTGGGATGTTACATTGTACAAGACATTGGTGAGGCCACATTTGGAATATTGTGTTAAATTTTGTTCTATCTTCTGTAGAAGAGGTGCCATTAAGCTAGAAAGAGTGAGGTGGAGATTTACAAGGATGTTGCCGCAATTTGAAGGACGAAGTTATTGAGAGAGCCTGAGGCTGAGCAGGTTGGAACATTATTCATTGAAGTGTAGGAGAATGAGGAGTGATCTTACAGAAATGTATAAAATCATAGAATGGGTGAATGATCACAGTCAGATCCAAATGAATATACCATTGTTGTCATCAATATCATCATTCGGTGGTGAGTCTGTGCCTTTGAGAACATATGAATGTACCCAAACCAAAAGCCATGGACGTTCGTAGTAGGTCTGTCATGTTTAAGGCTGACAATCAGAACCCTACAAGATGTCCAGGTACAACCAATGGAAGGCCATTGTGAGAGTGAGAATGCAATTCCGTGTAAAATTAGGAACACAAGTGTTTGCATATGAGCTTTGTCAAGGTTTGCAGGCCATTACTTCCCAAAACCTAACATCATGAATGGTAGTGACACTCCTCTCCCCGATGAGTTCAATGCCTTTTATGGACACTTTGAAAGGGAGAATAACACTACTCCTCTACAACATTCTTCTTGATAGAATAGATGCAGAGTTGTTCATTTTTTCCCTCTCCACTCACACATATCGTGGGTGGCATGGTAGCAACTGGGGTTCAATTCTTGCCGCTGACTGCAAGGCTGAGTGTACATTCTCTCCATGCGTTTCCTCTGGGTGCTCTGGTTTCTCCCACATTCCAAAGACATACAAATTAGTAAGGCTTGGTTAGTTGTCGCTATGCTATATTGGCACTAGCATGGCGACACTTACGGGCTGTCCCCAGACTGTGTTGATCGATAACACAAAAGACGCATTTCACTCTATGTTCCAATATTTTGATGCACATGTGATAAATCAAGCTTTAATCTTTCGTCCCTCTGAAACTCACTTGGGCCCAAATTATTATGAGGGTATATAGATAGGGTAAGTTCAAACAGGCTTTTTCCACTAAGGTTTGTAAGACTGGAACTAAAGGTCATGGGCTAAAGGTGAATTATGAAATGCTTAATCTGGATGATGGGGTGGTAAATTGGATTAGTAAGTATGCAGATGATACTAAGATAGGTGGCATTGTGGATAATGAAGTAGGTTTTCAAAGCTTGCAGAGAGATTTAGGCCAGTTAGAAGAGTGGGCTGAAAGATGGCAGATGGAGTTTAATTAAAGAGACTAGGAGAGAGGAGGTTAGTTCACAACAGGGGGATGGGAACAAGTGCAGAGAGTCAGAGGGGTGTAAAATAAGGGTAGAAGCAAAAAGTAGTCAGGTGAAAAGTAAAAGTGGCAGGCCAGCAAATTCAGGGCAAAAATCAAAAAGGGCCACTTTTCAACATAATTGTATAAGGGCTAGGAGTGTTGTGAAAGCAAGCCTGAAGGCTTTGTGTGTCAATGCAAGGTACATTCATAACAAGGTGGATGAATTAAAAGTGCAGATTGTTATTAATGAATATGATATAGTTGGGATCACAGAGACATGGCTCCAGGGTGACCAAGGATGGGAGCTCAACATTCAGGGATATTCAATTTTCAGGAGGGATAGAAACATAGAAACATAGAAAATAGGTGCAGGAGTAGGCCATTCGGCCCTTCGAGCCTGCACTGCCATTCAGTATGATCATGGCTAATCATCCAACTCAGAACCCTGTACCAGCCTTCCCTCCATACCCACTGATCCCTTTAGCCACAAGGGCCATATCTAACTCCCTCTTAAATATAGCCAATGAACTGGCCTCAACTGTTTCCTGTGGCAGAGAATTCCACAGATTCACCACTCTCTGTGTGAAGAAGTTTTTCCTAATCTCAGTCCTAAAAGGCTTCGCCTTTATCCTCAAACTGTGACCCCCCGTTCTGGACTTCCCCAACATCGGGAACAATCTTCCTGCATCTAGCCTGTCCAATCCCTTTAGGATTTTATACGTTTCAATCAGATCCCCCCTCAATCTTCTAAATTCCAACGAGTACAAGCCCAGTTCATCCAGTCTTTCTTCATATGAAAGTCCTGCCATCCCAGGAATCAATCTGGTGAACCTCACTGCCTGCTGTATCTGCATGCCCACTTTCATTGACTGGTGTATAATGACACCTAGGTCTCGTTACACCTCCCCTTTTCCTAATCGGCCACCATTCAGATAATAATCTGTTTTCCTATTTTTGCCACCAAAGTGGATAACTTCACATTTATCCACATTAAATTGCATCTGCCATGAATTTGCCCACTCACCCAACCTATCCAAGTCACCCTACATCCTCTTAGCATCCTCCTCACAGCTAACACTGCCGCCCAGCTTCGTGTCATCCGCAAACTTGGAGATGCTGCATTTAATTCCCTCATCCAAGTCATTAATATATATTGTAAACAACTGGGGTCCCAGCACTGAGCTTTGCGGTACCCCACTAGTCACTGCTTGCCATTCTGAAAAGGTCCCGTTTATTCCCACTCTTTGCTTCCTGTCTGCTAACCAATTCTCTATCCACATCAATACCTTACCCCCAATACCGTGTGCTTTAAGTCTGCACACTAATCTCCTGTGTGGGACCTTGTCAAAAGCCTTTTGAAAATCCAAATATACTACATCCACTGGTTCTCCCCTATCCACTCTACTAGTTACATCCTCAAAAAATTCTGAGATTTGTCAGACATGATTTTCCTTTCACAAATCCATGCTGACTTTGTCCGATGATTTTACTGCTTTCCAAATGTGCTGTTGTCACATCTTTGATAACTGACTCCAGCAGTTTCCCCACCACCGATGTTAGGCTAACCGGTCTATAATTCCCCGGTTTCTCTCTCCCTCCTTTTTTAAAAAGTGGGGTTACATTAGCCACCCTCCAATCCTCAGGAACTAGTCCAGAATCTAACGAGTTTTGAAAAATTATCACTAATGCATCCACTATTTCTTGGGCTACTTCCTTAAGCACTCTGGGATGCAGACCATCTGGCCCTGGGGATTTATCTGCCTTTAATCCCTTCAATTTACTTAACACCACTTCCCTACTAACATGTATTTCGCTCAGTTCCTCCATCTCACTGGACCCTCTGTCCCCTACTATTTCTGGAAGATTATTTATGTCCTCCTTAGTGAAGACAGAACCAAAGTAATTATTCAATTGGTCTGCCATGTCCTTGCTCCCCATAATCAATTCACCTGTTTCTGTCTGTAGGGGATCTACATTTGTCTTTACCAGTCTTTTCCTTTTTATACATCTCTAAAAGCTTTTACAGTCAGTTTTTATGTTCCCTGCCAGTTTTCTCTCATCTTGAGAAAAATGCTTGCCTCTTCTTAACTGTGTCTTTTCCTGTTTACACCGAAGACAGTTAAGCCAAAGCCTTCATGCTCTGACAATAGCCTATCTGCTTGAGCCCACCCTTCCTTTTATTTGCAGCTGAGGTTAGGCCTCTGACGCGAAACTTAGCACGTCGGCACTGTCCAAAAAGACCGACCCGAATCTGCTCCCTATATTCTCTCTCCCAACTTCCGTAGGGCTCTGACCTGATATACTAACCCTCTTGCCTGAGCCAGCAAAAATGTATACATATTAAATAATATTGTGGTACTGTAACACAGTAGAGAAGTAGTTAGGATAACTGTATTACAGTGCCATCAACCCAGGTTCAATTCCCAATGCTGTCTGTAAGGAGTTTGTACATTCTCCCTGTGATTGTGTGGGTTTCCTCTGGGTACTCCAGTCTCCTCCCAAATTCCAAAGATGTACGGGTCAGTAGGTTAATTGGTCACAGGGGTATAATAGGGCAGCACAGGCTCGTTGGTCTGGAAAGGCCTATTACCATTCTGTATCTCTAAATAAATACTATCTCTCTTTCCCCACACTGCCTGACCTACTGAGCATTTCCAGTCAGAGATTTTATGATGCTCCAAGGGTTTTGTTCAAAGAACTATGTTAGTTTCATTAACTCAGTACAGTAAAATGATCCAAAAGACTTCACAAAAAAGATAATCATGATAATCAATGCTGAGATACAGAAAGATATTAGGACATGTGAGTCAAGGACATAGATTTTAAAGACACAGGAGACTACAGATGACCATAATATGGTGGAATTCTTCATTAAGATGGAGAGTGACATAGTTAATTCAGAAACAAAGGTTCTGAACTTAAAGAAGGGTAACTTTGAAGGTATGAGATGTGAATTAGCTAAGATAGACTGGCAAATGACACTTAAAGGGTTGACGGTGGATATGCAATGGCAAGCATTTAAAGATTGCATGGCTTAATTAGGAAAGGGAAAAAAGATTATGAGAGAAAATTGGCAGGGAACATAAAAACTGACTGTAAAAGCTTTTATAGATATGTGAAAAGAAAAAGATTGGTTAAGACAAATGTAGGTTCCCTGCAGACAGAAACAGGTGAATTGATTATGGGGAACAAGGACATGGCAGACCAATTGAATAATTACTTTGGTTCTGTCTTCACTAAGGAGGACATATATAATCTTCCGGAAATAGTAGGGGACAGAGGGTCTAGTGAGATGGAGGAACTGAGGGAAATACATGTTAGTAGGGAAGTGGTGTTAGGTAAATTGAAGGGATTAAAGGCAGATAAATCCCCAGGGCCAGGTGGTCTGCATCCTAGAGTGCTTAAGGAAGTAGCCCAAGAAATAGTGGATGCATGAGTGATACTTTTTCAAAACTCATTAGATTCTGGACTGGTTCCTGAGGATTGGAGGGTGGCTAATGTAACCCCACTATTTAAAAAAGGAGGGAGAGAGAAACCAGGGAATTATAGACCGGTTAGCCTGACATTGGTGGTGGGGAAAATGCTAGAGTCAGTTATCAAAGATGTGATAACAGCGCATTTAGAAAGCGGTGAAATCATCGGACAAAGTCAGCGTGGATTTGTGAAAGGAAAATCATGTCTGATGAATCTCAGAATTTTTTGAGGATGCAACTAGTAGAGTGGATAGGGGAGAACCAGTGGATGTGGTATATTTGGATTTTCAAAAGGCTTTTGACAAGGTCCCACACAGGAGGTTAGTGTGCAAACTTAAAGCACGTGGTATTGGGGGTAAGGTATTGATGTGGATAGAGAATTGGTTGGCAGACAGGAAGCAAAGAGTGGGAATAAACGGGACCTTTTCAGAATGGCAGGCAGTGACTAGTAGGGTACCGCAAGGCTCAGTGCTGGGACCCCAGTTGTTTACAATATATATTAATGACTTAGATGAGGGAATTAAATGTAGCATCTCCAAGTCTGTGGATGACAAGAAGCTGGGCGGCAGTGTTAGCTGTGAGGAGGATGCTAAGAGGATGCAGGGTGACTTGGATAGGTTGGGTGAGTGGGCAAATTCATGGCAGATGCAATTTAATGTGGATAAATGTGAGGTTATCCACTTCGGTGGCAAAAACAGGAAAACAGATTATTATCTGAATGGTGGCCGGTTAGGAAAAGGGGATGTGCACCAAGCCTGGGTGTCATTATACACCAGTCATTGAAAGTGGGCATGCAGGTACAGCAGGCTGTGAAAAAGGCGAATGGTATGCTGGCATTCATAGCAAGAGGATTTGAGTACAGGAACAGGGAGGTACTACTGCAGTTGTACAAGGCCTTGGAGAGACCACACCTGGAGTATTGTGTGCAGTTTTGGTCCCCTAATCTGAGGAAAGACATTCTTGCCATAGAGGGAGTACAAACAAGGTTCACCAGATTGATTCCTGGGATGGCAGGACTTTCATATGATGAAAGACTGGATCGACAAGGCTTATACTCTCTGGAATTTAGAAGATTGAGGGGGGATCTTACTGAAACGTATAAAATCCGAAAGGGATTGGACAGGCTAGATGCAGGAAGATTGTTCCTGATGTTGGGGAAGTCCAGAACGAGGGGTATAGGAGTTGGGATGTAATGTTAAAATTGTACAAGGCATTGGTGAGGCCAAATTTGGAGTATTGTGTACAGTTCTGGTCACTGAATTTTAGGAAAGACGTTAACAAAGTAGAGAGAGTACAGAGGATATTTACAAGAATATTACCTGGGTTTCAACACCCAAGTTACAGAGAAAGGTTGAACAAGTTAAGCCTTTATTCTTTGGAGCGTAGAAGGTTGAGGGTGGACTTGATAGAGGTATTTAAAATTATGAGGGGGATATATAGAGTTGACGTGGATAGGCTTTTTCCATTGAGAGTGGGGGAGATTCAAACAAGAGGACATGAGTTGAGAGCTAAGGGGCAAAAGTTTAGGGGTAACATGAGGGGGAACTTCTTTACTCAGAGAGTGGTAGCTGTGTGGAACGAGCTTCCAGCAGAAGTGGTTGAAGCAGGTTCGATGTTGTTGTTTAAAGTTAAATTGGGTAGATATATGGACAGGAAAGGAATGAAGGGTTATGGGCTGAGTGCAGGTCAGTGGGACTAGGTGAGAGTAAGAGTTCACCACAGACTAGAAGGGCCGAAATGGCCTTTTTCCGTGCTGTAATTGTTATATGGTTAAGGAACCATGAAGGAGAACTCCTTTACTCAGAGGGTGGTGAGAGTGTGGAATGAGCTGCCAGCTCAACTGGTGAATGTGGGTTTGATTTCAACATGTAAGAGACATTTGGATAGGTACATGGATGGGAGGAGTCTGAAGGGCTATGGTCCAGGTGCAGGTCAATGGGTGCAGGACTAGCAGATTATGGACTCAATGGACTGAAGGGCCTGTTTCTATGCTGTAGTGATCTATGACTCTAAGTTCCTATGTTCCCCTGAAACTTGTAAGGGATCCAGTTCCACTGCTCTCTTGAAACTCAGTGGCCTCCTGGTTATGGCACAGGGTCCCTCTCTTTAGATCTCTCTCTCTAACAGTTTCCTATTAACTAGATGAGGAACAGGTGAACAGCTTTTGAAAATCACCAGGGGCTGATTTCCCACATTAAAGCCTTGGTTCCTGTGCTGTCTTCAAATTTACTGCATTAACTAGAAAATTTAATCGTTCAGGATTATCTCCAATCTGGCATCACCAAGGTGCTAAGCGCAAAGTCTAAGCCCAATAGCTGAGCCTGAAGAACCACATGCAAAATGCTGGAGGAACTCAGCAGGTCAACCATTTGGGGCCAAGACCCTTCAACTGGACCATCCAGCATTTTGTGTGTGTTACTCTGTATTTTCAGCATCTGCAGAATCTCTTGTGTTTATGATTGGCCAAAGTCTGGAGAATGGAGATTGGAGGCCCGTCCTGAAAAAAAAAAGAGAGAGAGAGAGAGAGCGTGCATTGGTGGGTGGGAGCGAGGAAAGGAGCTTGTTTTGTGTTATTCTTTTGTTGCTTGTTGTGTTCTGTATTGATTTGTCAAACATTGTGAACATGTGTGTTGGGGCTGGAATGTGTGCCACATCCTGAAGTTGTGTTGATTGTTCACGCAAACGACACATTTCACTGTATGTTTTGATGTACGTGGATAAATAAATGTGAATCGGAATCTGAGTGTGCTTGATTATTGGAGTTTTACTCAGAAGTGGTGGTTCCCCATTTTCACCAAGATGCACAATTTTGAAGCTGTTGAACTTTTAATATTTATCTTTCAATCCAGGTCAGTGAGGACCGAGGATCAACTTTATTCACCATATACTGTACATGTATTAGGGATTTGCTGTGGTGTGGGTGCAACATGTGATACAGTGTGGAGTAGGCCCTTTCAGCCCGTCGAGCCACAGCAACCCTGACAAACCCAATTAACCCTAACCTAATCATGGGACAATTTACAATGACCAATTAACCTATCCGACATGTCTTTGAACTCTGGGAGGAAACCGGAGGACCTGGAGGAAACCCATGCATTCCATAGGGAGAATGCGCGGAGACGTCCTACAGAGGACTCTAGGATTAAATTCCATACTCGGATGCCATGTGTTGAATAGCTTCACACTAAAAAGTACACTACCGTGACGTCCACATGTACTTTTCGTATATTGTAATATGCATATATAGATCTAAAACAAAATAATGCAGACACTAGAAATCTGAAGTAAAAGAGCAGACAAAAGTTCATCGACCCAAAATGTTAATCCTGTTTTGGCTCTCCACAAATAATGTCTGACATGCTGAATATTTTCAGTTTAAGATTTTTATAGTAAATGATCTGGTTATAAATGTTCTGCTATTTCTGGGATCATGCCATTGGCAGTGGGCCAGTCCTATGTTGTAATAATGACACTAATGGAGTTCTCCATTGACTGTGAGCTTTTTTCAAAATATCCCAAAGTCATATAGCGCAAGATCTCGCTCTTTAACAGTTTCCTATTGACTAGATGAGGAACAAGTGGACAGCTGTATGAATGCCAACCAAGACCATAACCGAAGGCAATTGGCGAAGTGTAACTCTAGTAAAAATGAAAAAATAAAAGTTTTATTGAAGCAGTTAAGAATGGATACATGGATATTAGGGTAGTTCCAAACAAAGATTCACCGGACTAATTCCTGGGATTGGAGGGCTGCCCTGTCAAGAACGAAATTAGACCTATATTCTTTACAGTTTTAGAAGAATGAGAAGCGATCTTATTGAAACAAGAGACTCTGAAGGGTCAAAACCAGGTAGATGTTGCAGTGCGGGTGCTAGTGGGAGAATCTTGAACAAGGCCAAGTACAAAGTTAATGGATAGTCACTTAAAACTGAAGTGTAGAGTCACGGAGTCATAGCACTACAGCACTGAAACTGGCCCTTTGGCCCATCTAGCTCATGCTGAACTGCTATTCTGCTTAGTCCCATCGACCCACGCCTGGATCCCTCCATACCCCTCCCATCCGTGTACTTATCCAAACTTCTCTTAACTGTTGAAATTTAAACCACATCCATCACTTCCGCTGGCAGCTTGTTCCACATTTGCATCACTGAGTGAAAAAGATCCCCCTCAGTTTCCCCTTAAATATCTCACCATGCACGCATAACACATGACCTCTAGTTCTAGCCTCACCAACATCAGGGGAAAATGTCTGCTTGCATTTATTCTATTCATATCCTTCGTAATTTTGTATACCTCTATCAAACGTCCCCTGATTCTACTACACTCTAGGGGATAAAGTCCCATTCTATTCCCTTTCCCTATAACTCAGGTCCTCAAGTCCTGGCAGCACCCTTATAAATTTTCTCTGTACTCTTTCAATCTTATGGATATATTTCCTGTAGGTAACTGACCAAAACTGCACACAATACTCCAAATTTGACTTCATCGACATCTTATAAAACTTCAGCATAACATCCCACCTTCTGTACTCAATACATTTATTTATAAGACCATAAGGCCATAAGACAAAGGAGCAGAAGTTGGTCATTCGGCCCATCGAGTCTGCTCTGCCATTTTATCATGAGCTGATCCATTCTCCCATTTAGTCCCACTCCCCCGCCTTCTCACCATAACCTTTGATGCCCTGGCTACTCAGATACCTATCAATCTCTGCCTTAAATACACCCAACGACTTGGCCTCCACTGCTGCCCGTGGCAACAAATTCCATAGATTCACCACCCTCTGACTAAAAAAATTTCTTCACATTTCTGTTCTGAATGGGCGCCCTTCAATCCTTAAGTCATGCCCTCTCGTACTAGACGCCCCCATCATGGGAAACAACTTTGCCACATCCACTCTGTCCATGCCTTTTAACATTCGAAATTTTTCTACAAGGTCTCCCCTCATTCTTCGAAACTCCAAGGAATACAGTCCAAGAGCGAACAAACGTACCTCATATGTTAACCCTCTCATTCCCGGAATCATTCTAGTGAATCTTCTCCAACGTCAGCACATCCTTTCTTAAATAAGGAGACCAAAACTGCCCACAGTACTCCAAATGAGGTCTCACCAGCACCTTATAGAGCCTCAACATCACATCCCTGCTCCTATACTCTATTCCTCTAGAAATGAATGCCAACATTGTATTCGCCTTCTTCACTACAGACTCAACCTGGAGGTTAACCTTAAGGGTACCCTGTACGAGGACTCCCAAGTCCCGTTGCATCTCAGAACTTTGAATTCTTTCCCCATTTAAATAATAGTCTGCCTGTTTATTTTTTCTGCCAAAGTGCATAACCATAGACTTTCCAACATTGTACTTCATTTGCCACTTCTTTGCCCATTCTTCCAATCTATCCAAGTCTCTCTGCAGACTCTCCATTTCCTCAGCACTACCGGCCCCTCCGCCTATCCTCGTATCGTCAGCAAACTTAGCCACAAAGCCATCTATTCCATGATCCAAATAGTTGATGTACAATGTAAGAAGAAGCAGCCTCAACACAGACCCCTGTGGAACACCACTGGTAACCGGCAGCCAACCAGAATAGGATCCCTTTATTCCCACTCTCTGTTTCCTGCCAATCAGCCAATGCTCTATCCATGTATGTAACTTTCCCGTAATTCCATGGGCTCTTATCTTGGTAAGTAGCCTCATGTGTGGCACCTTGTCACACGACATTGTGCAAAAAGCTCTTTACGACACGATTTACTGGTAATGCCATTTTCAAGGAATTATGGATCTGCATTCCCAGATCCCTCTGCTCTATTGCACTCCTGAGTGCCCTACCATTCACTGTGTAAGTCCTACCCTGGTTGGTCCTACCAAAGTGCAACACCTCACACTGGTCTGTATTAAATTCCATCTGTCATTTTGCAGCCCATTTTTCCAGATGGTCCAGATCCCATTGCAAGCTTGATGATCTTTCTCACTGTCTGCTACACCCCCAATCTTGGAGTCATCCACAAATTTCCTGATCCATTTAAACACATTATCATTCAGATCATTGATATAGATGACAAACAACAATGGACTACCGATGTACTACCGATCCCTGTAGTATACCACTAGTCACAATCAGAGAGGCAACCATCTATTACCACTCCCTGGTTTCTCCTGGGAAGCCAATATTGAATCCACTTTACTACGTCATCCTGAATTCCAAATGAATGGTGCATTGTAGGATTCCTTGACCTTAATGCATCTCATCACTCTCAGCAAAACCTCTATAAAATGAAGATGTCAGAAGTCCCAGCCATGGAACTAAACTATGTTCTGCAGCAATATTCAAAACATTCATTTTTTTTCTTTCCTTTTCACGCCAAGACAAGAATCGTCCAACACACTCAATAGTAATTTCTTCTTATAACACAGGAGACTATTCAGTCCATCAAGTCCATGCCAGCTCCAGAGGGAGTAAACCCTATTATTCCCACTCCCCCAGTTTCGCTGGACCCATCAGAACTCCACTTTCTTTCTTTGCCAATAAACTACACAAAGGCATCCAAATGGGTCCAAGCATATCTTTATGCTGTGTGTGACACTCCTCCCATCCCTCTTCAACAACTATCATTCCATCTCTAACTCCTCAGCTCTTTATCTAACAATGCTTCAAAGGGCTAGGGAATCAGGAACTAAATGCATATGTTTAAAGTGAGAAGGGAGAGATTTAACCTGAGGGTTCCTATTAAATATCCTTTTTCACACAAAGGATGGGCCTTATATGGAACGAGCTGCCAAGGATCAGAGGGCACAGCCTCAGAATAGAAGGATGTCTCTTTAGAACAGGGATGAGGAGGAATTTCTTTAACCAGAGAGTGATGAATCTGTGGAATTCATTGCCACAGACAGTGGTTGAGGCCAAGTCATTGGGTATACTTAAAGCAAAGGTTGATAAATTCTTGGTTAGTCAGGGTGTCAAGGATTACAGGGAGAAGGCAGGAGAATGGGGTTGAAAGGATAATGAATCAGTCATGATGGGCTGAATGGCCTAATTCTGCTCCTGTGTCTTGTCGTCTTATAGTCTGTGCCATATGACTCTGTAAAGGTGGTATGCAATAAATTTAGCATAAGCTCTTCATTCTCTAGCTCTTTCCCTCAAGAAATGAATCCCAGATAATGTTAAGCACTGACCACAATTTTAGTTCCATTGTCTGGCAGGGTGTCAATGGCAAGACTCGCTCCTACTAGGTCCTGGCTCAGCTGGACCCCTTCAGCATCCAAAGTTTTGACGGAGTTGACATTAATGGGCGTGCTTCGTCTCCAGCGCTGGTCTTTTGGATTCACGGCATCGGCTCTTGCATGGGACAGATGATATGTGAAATCTATTAAATGAAAGAGGATAAAAACAAATGGTTTGTGCTGTTTAGTGCTGTGTCTCAGGACAAAGTTGGCACTATGGAGTCTTCCACTTGTTGCAAAGCAACCAGATACTTTTAAATTTTATTTAGAGATTCAGCTCGGTAACAAACCCTTCCAACCCAACAAGCCCACGCCACCCAGTTACACCCCATGTGGCCAATTAACCTACTGACCCATACATCTTCAGAATGTAAGAGGAAACCTACGCAGTCATGGGGAGAATGTACCTACTCCTTACAGGCTGTGACAGGAATTGAACCCGGGTCGCTGAACTGTAATAGTGATACGCCTAATAACAGTGGTCTTCCTGCAATAGTCCAACCCCAAATCGAAAATAGAAAGACTATTGTCCAGTTACACTCATGTCTACAGTGATGAAGTGCTTTGAGAGGTTTCTTATGGCTAGAATCAACTCCTGCTTAATTAAGGACCTTGTCCCACTGCAACTTGCCTATCGGCACTATAAGGTTCATCCATCGTCATCGATGAAGACCTCGACACCATTAGTACTTTTTACAAGGTCGAGTTGCTAGCTTGACACTCAACCTGGCACGGATGGGAAGCGTGCCTGGGAGCGGCTTGACTGGATTCGAACTCGGGAACCTTCACTCCTGGAGTATGGTGCTGATGTCACTGCGCCACCAGCTGGCTGATGGTGTCGAGACTAGCGCTTGATTTGGATTTAAGTGAGGGAGAGTTGCGCAGTGTCAACTTCACTCTCTCTTCCCAGTTCCCATCTGGATCCGGTGGCAAGACAAGAATTGAGATGGCTAGAGATGGGACTAGGTGCAGTGGATGACCAGGACATCTTGTGTGTCTTGTCGTGCTCTACGCATTCCACGACGCTTGCAGAGACCGCCTTCTTGACCGTTGGACCTTCCATTGGTCTCATCCATTCAATCCGCCGGAGTCTGTCTTCACATGCTGGGATAGACAACTCTATCTCACCGAGGGTTTGAGACCCGTCCGCTACCCACACCTGGTTTAGCCAGCTTGTCGAAGCCGTTACCCGGGCTGTGGCCGCTGTCGCATGCAAACAGCTACGGGGAGCCACAGGTAAGAGCTGAGTGCCAGGTGGGGACCAAAGGTGGACAAACCGCCTTGAAAAGGACGCGACATGTTTCCCCAACAGAGGTGCTACCCCTCCCTGGCACCCCTATCAGCACAATAGGTCTACTGTGGATGCGATCTCATTGACTCTTCACGTGGCTTTGGATCACCTGGACAATACTAATACACATGAAACTCCTTTGTACCACATGTCTCTAGAGATGTGGATTATTAGCCTCTCGCTAACAGCCACTGGATTCAGCGGTGAGAAAAGCACCTTTCTTGAACTCCATGCGTCTCGGGTCGGTCTGACTTGGGTCCCACCAAAACTGAGAAGTTGGGATGTCTTGACCACCCAAACCTTGATCTGTGTGAATACTGTGTAAATACTGCCCCCATGCAATGAACTGTTGGCAAGAAATAACAGATCTTACACTGCATACAATTATAAAGCATATTTACAGTTGTCAGCTTTATCAAACAGTTAGTAGGAAAAAGAAAAAAAATTAAAATTAAAATTACAGTTAACCCAGTCCAAATGTGCACCCAAGTTGGAGCTCATCTTTAAGTTGTCTTTAACCCACACACTGGACCCAAGGTCTGCATGAAAGTGCACATCACATTCTGAACATTGCTCATAATCCATCTTGAATAAGTGGACTCCCCCATGGGAGTAATGGCCCTTCCTCTTTGAACCCATTCATCTGCACAAAGCACCTTGTGCAACAGCCATCTTCCCTCTTGTTTTCTCCCATTTCACACCAAAAAGATCACCAAAGTGTCCGTCACCAAAATCTCTCCATCCAGCATTCTCTAGGACCTTCTCCCAATACCACCATCCTGATAGGCTAATACAACATTCCCAAGTTGAACAACATAGCCCCTTAACTTTAGCTCAAACCCAAACATGCTAAAAGCAGAATAGACTGCTCTTGCAGAACTGCTAAAATGAAATACCTACAGAATAACAGTAAAAATCTTAACCAGGGTGTTACACTTTCATCAGGCTGCAATTTATTGACTATAGCATTTAACACTATCATTCCTACAGTTCTGATCAAAAAGCTTCCAAACCTGAGCCTCTGCAACTGGATCCTTGACTTCCTCACCAGAAGACTGTGTGGTTTGGAAATAACATCTCCTCCTCATCGATCATCAGTACTGGTGCACCTAAGGGGTGTGTGCTTAGCCCGCTGCTCTACTCTCTCTACACCATGACTGTGTGGCTAGGCACAGCTCAAACTCCATCTATAAATTTGCTGATGACACAACTATTAGCAGAATTTCAGAATGTAACGAGAAGTCGTACAGGAGCAAGATAGATCAACTAGTTGAGTGGTGTCACAGCAACAACCTTGCATTCAATGTCAGTAAAACCAAGGAATTGATTATGGACTTCAGGAAGGGTAAGACAAGGGAACACACACCAGTCCTCATCGAGGGATCAGCGGTGGAAAGAGTGAACGATTTCAAGTTCTTGGGTGTCAACATCTCTGAGGATCTACCCTGGGCCCAACATATTAATGCATTTACAAAGAAGACACGACAGCGGCGATATTTCATTGGGAGTTTGAGGAGATTTGGTATGTCACCAAAGAGACTCACAAATTTCTGCAAATGTGCCATGGAGAACATTTTTACAGGCTGCATCACCATCTGGTATAGAGCAGAGGGGTGCTGCAGCACAGAATTGAAATAAGCTACAGAAAGTTGTAAACTCAGTCAGCTCCATCATGGGCACTAGCCTTCTCATCATCTAGGACATCTTCAAGGAGCGATGCCTCAAAATGAGCAGGAATGGGACCTGCTCTCAGGGTCTCACGACCGGCTGCTTTTTGATATCCCAAGGACGCAGCCTGGAAGACGAGTGCGCCTTCAGGGTTCCTGGTTTTTGTGGTTCTGAAGATGTGCTGATCCTAGGCCGGTGCCCCTGACTGAAGCGTCGTGGGAGAACACGGAACATCGGGATCAGCAGGTTAGCTGACGGGGGCTGTGTGTCTGGAGAGCTGTGCCTTTCTGGTGCTGACTCTCTGGGCACAGAGCTCAGAAACAGACTTTTAACATCGTGAATCAGCGAGTTGTTTGTTATGTCTCCCCTCTGGCTGTGAAACGGGGATATCTCTTTTTCCCCTATTAGGGAGAGAGAGAGCCTGTGGTATGTCGAATGACCGGGTAAACATGTAGTTTCTGGGATACTGCAAGTCTGTGTCGTTATTAATGCTTTGTTGCACGTTTGAGTGCTCAGTGGAGAGTGCTGATGCTTTTATGTTGGTGGGGGGGGCTTTGGGGTTCTAAAGTTTTAACTGTCAGTCATTCTTTGGGGCACTCCTCTGTTTTCATGGATGCTTGTGAAGAAAATGAATTTCAGGATGTATATTGTATAAATTTCTCTGACATTAAATGCATCTATTGAAAAGGTGGCATCCATCATTAAGGACCCCCATCACCTAGGACATGCCTACTTCTCATTACTACCATTGGGAAGGAGGTACAGAAGCCTGAAGGCACAAACTCAGTGATTCAGGAACAGCTTCTTCCCCTCTGCCATCTGATTCCTAAATGGACATTGAACTCATGAACACAACTTCACTTCCTCTTTTTGTTTCTCTTCCTCTTTTTGTACTACTTACTCAGTTGAACTTTTTAACTACATATTTTATATATATATATATACTTCTAACTGTAATTTACTGTTTTATTATCACATATTGCAATGTACTGTTGCCACATAACAAGTTTCACAACACATGTTAATGATATTAAATCTGATTTTGATTCTGAATCTGAATGTACCTGTAGAACATTACAACACACCAGAAATAGGCGCTTTGTTCCATGATGTTTTGCCAAACTGATTCAGCTAAAGGCACGTGATTAAGTGAATCTATTCTGCCTGCACATAGTCCACTTCCCTCCATTTTCTGTATACTCATGTGCCTAAAAGCCTCTTAAACACCTCTATTGTATCTGCTTCCACCAGCACCTCTGGCAGGGTGTTCCAGGCACCCACAACTCAATATCCTTTCAGGGAGGTTTGTTAGTGCTATTGGGGAGGCTTTAATCAAGATTTGCAGGGGGATAGGAACCAGAGTGCCAGAGCTTACAGTGTGGCTGGGGTGAAAATAAATGATGTTAAAAGTTCAAGCAAATCCGCTAATAAAAAGGTTGTGAGTGGTGGTAAAAATCTTCTGAGGTGTATATATTTCAATGCTAGGAGTATTGCGGGGAAGGCGGATGAGTTGAGGGCGTGGATTGGCACGTGGAATTATGACGTAATAGCAATTAGTGCAACTTGGCTACAAGAGGGGCAGGACTGGCAGCTTAATATTCCAGGGTTCCGATGTTTCAGATGTGATCGAGGCAGAGGAATGAAAGGTGGGGGAGTAGCATTGCTTGTTAGGGAAAATATTACAGCAGTGCTCAGGCAGGACAGATTAGAGGGCTTGTCTACTGAGTCCTTATGGGTGGAGCTGAGAAACAGGAAAGGTATGGCCACATTAATGGGATTGCATTACAGACCACCCAATAGTCAACGAGAATTGGAAGGGCAAATCTGCAGAGAGATAACAGGCAACTGCAGGTAACATAAAGTTGTGGTGGTAGGGGATTTTAATTTTCCATGTATTGATTGGGACTCCCATACTGTTAGGGGTCTAGATGGTTTAGAGTTTGTAAAATGTGTTCAGGAAAGTTTTCTAAATCAATATATAGAGGGACCAACTAGAGGGGATGCAATATTGGATCTCCTGTTAGGAAACGAGTTACGACAAGTGACAGAAGTCTGTGTAGGGGAGCACTTTGGTTCCAGTGATCATAACACCATTAGTTTCAACTTGATCATGGACAAGGATAGATCTGGTCCAAGGGTTGAGGTTCTGAACTGGAAGGCGGCCAAATTTGAAGAAATGAGAAAGGATCTAAAAAGCGTGAATTGGGGCAGGTTGTTCTCTGGCAAAGATGTGATCGGTAGGTGGGAAGCCTTCAAAGGAGAAATTTTGAGAGTGCAGAGTTTGTATGTTCCTGTCAGGATTAAAGGCAAAGTGAATAGGAATAAGGAACCTTGGTTCTCAAGGGATATTGCAACTCTGATAAAGAAGAAGAGGGAGTTGTATGATGTGTATAGGAAGCGGGGAGTAAATAAGGTGCTTGAGGAGTATAAGAAGTGTAAGAAAATACTTTAAGAAAGAAATCGGGAGGGCTAAAAGAAGACATGAGGTTGCCTTGGCAGTCAAAGTGAAGGGTAATCCAAAGAGCTTTTACAGGTATATTAAGAGCAAAAGGATTGTAAGGGATAAAATTGGACCTCTTGAAGATCAGAGTGGTCAGCTATGTGCGGAACCAAAGGAAATAGGGGAGATCTTAAATAGTTTTTTTGCGTCTGTATTTACTAAGGAAACTGGCATGAAGTCTATGGAATTAAGGGAAACAAGTAGTGAGATCATGGAAACTGTACAGATCGAAAAGGAGGAGGTGCTTGCTGTCTTGAGGAAAATTAAAGTGGATAAATCCCCGGGATCTGACAGGGTGTTCCCTCGGACCTTGAAGGAGACTAGTGTTGAAATTGCAGGGGCCTTGGCAGAAATATTTAAAATGTCGCTGTCTACAGGTGAGGTGCCGGGGGATTGGAGAGTGGCTCATGTTTCATTGTTTAAAAAAGGATCGAAAAGTAATCTGGGAAATTATAGGCCGGTAAGTTTAACGTCGGTAGTAGGTAAGTTATTGGAGGGAGTACTAAGAGACAGAATCTACAAGCATTTGGATAGACAGGGACTTATTAGGGAGAGTCAACATGGCTTAGTGCGTGATAGGTCACGTTTGACCAATCTATTGGAGTTTTTTGAGGAGGTTACCCGGAAAGTGGATGAAGGGAAGGCAGTGGATATTGTCTACATGGACTTCAGTAAGGCCTTTGACAAGGTCCCGCATGGGAGGTTAGTTAGAAAAATTCAGTCGCTAGGTATACATGGAGAGGTGGTAAATTGGATTAGACATTGGCTCAATGGAAGAAGCCAAAGAGTGATAGTAGAGAATTGCTTCTCCGAGTGTAGGCCTGTGACTAGTGGTGTGCCACAGGGATCAGTGCTGGGTCCATTGTTATTTGTCATCTATATCAATGATCTGGATGATGATGTGGTAAATTGGATCAGCAAATTTGCTGATAATACAAAGATTAGAGGTATAGTAGACAGTGGGGAAGGTTTTCAGAGCCTGCAGAGGGACTTGGACCAGCTGGAAAAATGGGCTGAAAAATGGCAGATGGAGTTTAATACTGACAAGTGTGAGGTATTGCACGTTGGAAGGACAAACCAAGGTAGAACATACAGGGTTAATGGTAAGGCATTGAGGAGTGCAGTAGAACAGAGGGATCTGGGAATACACATACAAAATTCCCTAAAAGTGGCGTCACAGGTAGATAGGGTCGTAAAAAGAGCTTTTGGTACATTGGCCTTTATTAATCAAAGTATTGAGTATAAGAGCTGGAATGTTATGATGAGGTTGTATAAGGCACTGGTGAGGCCGAATCTGGAGTATTGTGTTCAGTTTTGGTCACCAAATTACAGGAAGGATATAAATAAGGTTGAAAGAGTGCAGAGAAGGTTTACAAGGATGTTGCCAGGACTTGAGAAACTCAGTTACAGAGAAAGGTTGAATAGGTTAGAACTTTATTCCCTGGAGCGTAGAAGAATGAGGGGAGATTTGATAGAGGTATGTAAAATTATGATGGGTATAGATAGAGTGAATGCAAGCAGGCTTTTTCCACTGAGGCAAGGGGAGAAAGAAACCAGAGGACATGGGCTAAGGGTGAGGGGGGAAAAGTTTAAAGGGAACATTAGTGGGGGCTTCTTCACACAGAGTGGCGGGAGTATGGAATGAGCTGCCAGACGAGGTGGTAAATGTGGGTTCTTTTTTAACATTTAAGAATAAATTGGACAGATACATGGATGGGAGGTGTATGGAGGAATATGGTCCGTGTGCAGGTCAGTGGGACTAGGCAGAAAATGGTTCGGCACAGCCAAGAAGGGCCAAAAGGCCTGTTTCTGTGCTGTAGTTTCTATTCCAAAATTTGCCCTGTAGATGTCCTCCCTCTTTCCTCCCTCTCACCTTAAATACAGGCCCTCCACTATTAGACATTTCAACTCCAAGAAAAATATACTCCAAAGCCTCGACATCCTTCTTAAAAAGGGGCAAAATGAATTGAATGCAGTACTCCAGATGTTACTTCACCAGGTTTTATACGGGTGCAACATAACACTTGACTCTTAAGCTCAGTGCCTCAATGAATAAAGGCAAATATTAGACTGTTAGACATAGGAGCAAATTAGGCCATTTGGCCCATCGTCAGTTCCTCCATTCAATAATAGCTGGTTTATCATCTTGTCAACCCAATTCTCCTGCATTCTCCCAGTAATCTTTGACTCCCTGTCCAATCAAGAATCTATCAACTTCCACTTTAAATATATCCAATGTCTTGGCCTCCCCTCCACAGCCATCTGTGGCAATGAATTCCACAGATTCACCATCCTTTGGCTAAAGAAATTCCTCTTCATCTCTGTTCTAGAAGATGTCCTTCTATTCTGAGGTTGTGTCCTCTGGTCCTAGACTCCCCCATCCTCTCCACATGCACTTTATCCAGGCTGTTCAATATTCGATAAGTTTCACTGAGGTCCCCCCATTCATGCCAAATAGCTTCTTTACCACCCTGTCAACTTGTGCATGTACTCTCAGAGAACCGTGGACTTGAACCCCATTAATCCCTCGGAAAATCAACATGGTTAAGGGTCCTGCCATTAACTACATACTTCACCTTTACACTTGATCACTCGAAGTGTGGCATCTCACACTTGCTTCGACTAACTAAGGGCTGCCCATTATTTCTGATCCTAAATAAACTGTGGGAAATGATCGGCAGGAGAAAAACACTTGGACTTTTAGATCAGATGTTGGGTTTCACTGTGGAAACACAAGATCCTCCCTCTTCACTCAGTGCTGATGCAGAATCCTAATCTGAAATATTGCTAAATCCTATCAGCACTCTCCCACCTATCTCTCACCACCTAAGCCCACCCCCTCTGCCACTCTAACAGATGCTATTCAACCTGCTGAGTTTCTCCTGCAGATTGTTTTTGACCTCAGATTTCATTACAACTAGAAAAACCCGAGCCTGAAGATACACAGCTTCTTCCCCTCTGCATCAGATTTCTGAATGGACCACGCACACTACTACACTTTCTGATCTCTTTTTGCACTACTTTTTAAAATATATTTCTTATTTTAACTTATAGCAATTTCTCATGTATCACACTGTACTGCTGAAACAAAAAAACATTTCACGACGTCAGTGATAATAAACTGATTCTGATTCTATGCAGGTAAAGTGAGGAGGTAACAAAAATATGAAAAGGTTGGTACTGGTTTGGGAAGTTTAAGTACAGAAAGGGGTGATAAAACAAAACAAACTGAGCAAAAAAGGAAATAAAAATGACATTGAATACTTTCTTTCCTGTAAATGCCTGCAAGAAAATAAATCTCAAGGAAGTATATATGTACATTGATAATAAATTTTCTTACAGATATGAAAATGATCACTATTTACAATTGTTAAACTCATCATTAATTCTAGATGTGGGAGATCACGATGTGAGCTGCTTATTTCACCCTTACAGTAGTAATTCTATATTAGAATCATTTCACTATTAAGCACTTTGGAATGAGCTGAATGGGATGTGAAAGGCAAATAAGAAAGGCAAATATAAATGCAAGTAAGAATTTTCCACCCAAGACATATAACAAATGCAAATTAATTCACTGTTTCATTTGGCATGGTGGCACAATGACGCAGTTACCCCAAAGCCATTGCTTCACAACTCCAGCAGCCCAGGTTCAACCTTGACCTCGGTGCTGTCCGTGTGCTTGCACATTTTCTCTGTGACTATGTACAATTCTTCCGGGTACTCTACATATTCTCCCTGTGGGCATCTTCCAAGTGCTCCTGTTTCTTCCCAATTTCAAGGAAGTGCAGATTGGTAGGTTAGTTAATCCAAGACTGCATGTGAGTGGCCAGATCTAGGGGAGTTGATGGGAATGTTGGGAGAATGAGAAAAACAAGATGAAAGAATCTGTGTAAGTGAAATGTGACATCAGTGGTTGGTATAGACTCAGTGGGCTGAAGGGCATGTTTCTATGCTGTCTCTCTATCAGTACATTCCCATTAGTCCTCAACGATCCCAATTTCAAGCCAAACCCCAGTCTGCACTCCAATTCTGGCACTGGGGAAATACTTAAGAAAGATGCCACACAATTGCCAAAAGCACAGTGGGAACCTTGCTGTCCAAAGCCTGGCACAGAGCTGCATGCAGTGCCCAGAGATGGCACTAACAACATATTGATGTATAACTGGGTCATACTGCTAATTGGCTGTGCATTCAATAAATCTAGCTTCAATCACCAAGCTGTCAGAAACCCTTCCACCACTGTTACTTAATTTGTTTCATTCGTACCTATTTGTTTAATTTGTACCCATTGTATGAAATTCAAGTATTTCAAGATCCTTTCACATTTCTGTGCATACTTACATGCTGATCTTGAAATCAAGGTTAAGAAGTCTAAAGCACAAAGTTATGCAAAGTCAAAGTCAAATCTATCATCAAAGTACATATATGTTACCGTATACTACTTTGAGATTCATTTTCTTACAGGCATTTACAGGAAAATAAAATACAATAGAATTTATGAAATACTATAACTAAACAAAGACTGACAAAAAACTAATGTGCAAAAGAAGACAAATTGTGCAAATAAAAGAATAATACTGAGAACATGAGTTGTAAAAGTCCTGGTAAGTGAGTCTGTAGGTCAGAGAATCAGTTCAAAGTGGAGGTCAACGAAGTTATCCGCTCTGTTTCAGGAGCCTTATGGTTGAAGGGTAATAGGCTGTTCCTGAACCCAATGGTGTGGGACCTAAGGCTCCTGTACCTCCTGTCCAATGGTAGCAGTGAAAAGGGAGCATGGCCTGGATGGTGGGGGTCTTTGATGATGGATGCTGCTTTCTTGTGACAGCACTTGTAAATGTGCTCAGTGGTGGGGAGGCATTTCCTGAGATGGGCTGGACTGTAACCATCACTTTCTGTAGCCTTTTCTGTTCCTGTGCATTGGTGTTTCCATACCAGGCTGTGATGCAACCAACTAGGGTACTCTCCACTGTGCATTTATAGAAATTTGTCGAAGTTTTTGGTGACATGCTAATTTCACACAAACATCGAAGAAAGTAGAGGTGCCATTGTGCCTCCTTTGTGATAATGCTTACTGTACGTGCTGGTCCCAGGCCAGATCCTCTGATATGATATCACCAAGGAACTACTGATCCTCTCCACCTCCAATCCCCTAATGAGGACTGGCTCATAGATCTTCAGCTTCTTCCTCCCGAGGCTGATAATAAGTTCTTGGGTTTTGCTGCCAACAGATCTGATGGGCAGAGGCAGTGGTGAGAACGATGTAGTTATAGAGGCAAGTGTCCCCTGACAGCACTACTGAAGCTTGTGATTTACATAACTTGAAAGATGAGGGCAGCTGGCCTATCTTCTCCACCACCCCTCCAACTGAGGTCTCCACCTGATGGAAAGAACATCAAAGTTGATGCATCACTATTCTAGAACCAACCAAACTAATTAGTAATCTTGATCAGGGCATCAAAGGTTATGGAGAGAAGGCAGAAGAATGGGGTTGAAAGAGATAATAAAACAGCCATGATGGAACATGGACTGAATAGCCTAATTCTGCTCTTACGTCTTATGGTCGATACGAAGGTAACTGAAGGGACAGAAAGTGTTGAGGAAACAGGGAGGCTGCAAAAGGACTTAGAAAGATTGGAAGAATGAGCAAAGAAGTGGCAGAATGACTATAACATTGGGATGTATGTGGCCATGCAGGAAGAAGGAATATAGGAACAAACTGTTTCCCAAATGGAGAGAAAACTCAAAAATCATAGGTGCAAAGGGACTTGGGAGTCTGTATGCAGGATTCCCTAAATGTTCATTTGCAGGTTGTTTCAGTGGTGAGGAAGGCAAATGCAATGTTAGCATTCAGTTTGAGGGGACTAAAATACAAGAGCAAGGACGTAATTATGAGGCTTTATAATGCATTGGTCAGACCATACTTCAAAGTTTAAAGTAAGATTTATAATCAGAGTGGGCACGTGGCCAAGTGGTTAAAGCATTGGACTAGCGACCTGAAGGTTATGAGTTCGAGCCCCAGCCAAGGGAATGTGTTGTGTCCTTGAGCAAGGCACTTAATCACACATTGCTCTGCGACGACACTGGTGCCAAGCTGTATGGATCCTAATGCCCTTCCCTTGAACAACATTGGTGTTGTGGAGAGGGGAGACTTGCAGCATAGGCAACTGCTGGTCTTCCATGCAACCTTGCCCAGGCCTGTGCCCTGGAGAGTTAAGACTGTCCAGGCACAGATCCATGGTCTCGCAAGACTAACGGATGCCTTTACTTTACATACATATCATCACTTACAGCCCTGAAATTCTTTTTCTGCAGGCATACTTAGCAAATCCACAGAACAGTAACTGTAAACTGTAACCATCAGGAACTGATAACTGTAAACAAACTGTGCAAATGCAGATATAAATAAATAGCAATAAATAATAAGCATGAAATAACAATATGACAGAGTCCTTAAATGAGTGTAGTGATCCCCTTTGTTCAAGAGCCTGATGATTGAGGGGTAATAACTGTTTTTGAACCTGATGGTGCAAGTCCTGAGGCTCCTGTACCTTCTACCTGATGGCAGCAGCAAGAAAAGAGCATGGCCTGGGTGGTGAGGATCTTTGATGATGGATGCTGCTTTTCACCGGCAACACTTCACGTCAATATGCTCAATGGTTGGGAGGGTTTTACCCGTGATGTACTGGGCCAAATCCACTACCTTTTGTAGGATTTTCCACTCAAAGACATTGGTGATCCATCATCATCTTCATCAGGTGCCATGCCCAGTTTGAGCTTTGACTGCCATGGCCCACAGAATTCTGTTTCGGGTCAAGTGGATCAATTTATTGGTATTCATTTCCAGTTCTCTGGCTACTGTCTTCATCATCATTTGTCTTTGCTTTCCTCTTGCTTTCTTCCCTTCAATCTTTCCCGTAATTACCATGCATTCTAACTCCTCTTTCCCAATCACATGTCCAATGAAGGTACGTTGCCTTTTCATGATCTCATACATTATTTCTCTTTTTGTGTTTGCTCTGTTCATGACATCCTTGTTAGATATTTGCTTTGTCCATGATATTCTTTGCATCCTCCTCAAAAACCACACCTCTGCTGCTACAATTCATTTCCTCATGTTACTAGATATTGTCCAACATTCTGAGCCATATAACACATCTGCATAAACGTAACATTTCACTACTCTGAGGTGGGTTGTCATGCCTAGTTTAGTGTTGGTTAGTATACTCTTCATTCTTGTAAAGGTGTCTTTTACCATCCCTATTCTTCTTTTGATGTCCAAATCGCACCCGCCATCTGATGTCACCCAGCTTCCTAAGTAGCAAAAGTTCTGTACTTGTTTTATGTCTTCCCCATTTATTCTCAGCCTGCAGATAGGATTCTCCTTCTTTCTGGATATCACCATACATTCTGTCTTTTTGCAATTGATAGATAGACCCATTTTTGAACTTTCAACAATTATATCAATTAAGTTTTGTAGTTCTTCCTCCATACTTGCAATTAACACAGTGTCATCTGCATACCTGAAATTATTGATGTTTTCACCGCCAACTTTGATTCCCAAGATGTCTCTTATTTTTTGCAATATTCTTTCACTGTACACATTAAATAAATCAGGGGAGAAAACACAGCCTTGTCTAACACCTCTCTTGATTTTCGTAAACGGACTCACTTCTCCATCTAATCTTACAGCGGCAGTTTAAGTGTTCCCATACCAGGCCGTAATGCAGTCAGTCAGCACATTTTCCACCACACACCTATAGAAGTTTGCCAAGGTTTTCGATTGCACACCGACCCTCCGCAGACTCCCGAGGAAGTAGAGGTGCTGTCATGCTTTCTTCACAGTTTTTATGTGATGGGTGCAGGACAGGTCCTCTGAGAGAGTGACACTCAGGAATTTAAAGTTAATAACTCTCTCCATCTCTGATCCTCCGATGCTTACTGGCTCGTGTACCCCTGGTTTCCCTCTCCAGAAGTCCACAATCAGTTCCTTGGTCTTATTGACATTGAGTGAGAGGTTGTTGTTATTACGCCACTCTGCCAAGTTTTCAATCTCTCTCCTGTATGCTGATTCATCACCACCTTTGATACAGCCCACAACAGTGGTGTCATCAGCAAACTTGTATATGGTGTTGGAGCTGTCCGTAGCCACACAGTCATAGGTGTAAAGCGAGTAGAACAGGGGGCTAAGTACATATCCCTGCTGTGATCCTGTACTGATGGAGATTGTGGAAGAGATGTTTGTGCCAATCCGAACTGACTGGGGTCTACAAATGAGGAAATTCAGGACTGAATTGCATAACGGGGTTATTGAGGCCCAGGTCTTGGAGTATTGTGAGCAGTTTTTGGCTCCTTATCTAAGAAAAAATGTACTAGCATTGGAGAGGGTCCAGAGGAGTTTCACAAGAATGATTTCAGGAATAAAAGGGTTAACGTGTGCGGAGTGTTTGATGGCTCTGGGCTTGTACTTGCTGGAGTTTAGAAGAATGAAGGGGGAATATCACTGAAAGCTATCAAAGTCAAAGCCAAAGTTAAAGCAAAAGAGAGGGCATACAAGGAAGCAAAAATTAGTAGGAAGAGAGAGGATTGGGAAGTTTTTAAAACCTTACAAAAGGAAACCAAGAAGGTCATTAAGAGAGAAAAGATTAACTATGAAAGGAAGCTAGCAAATAATATCGAAGAGGATACTAAAAGCTTTTTCAAGTATATAAGGAGTAAAAGACAGGTGAGAGTAGATATAGGACCGATAGAAAATGATGCTGGAGAAATTGTAATGGGAGATGAGGAGATAGCAGAGGAACTGAACAAGTATTTTGCATCAGTCTTCATTGAGGAAGACAACAGTATACCGGACACTCAAGGGTGGCAGGGAAGAGAAGTGTACGCAGTCACAATTACGACAGAGAAAGTACTAAGGAAGCTGAATAGGCTAAAGGTAGATAAATCTCCCGGACCAGATGGAATGCACCCTCGTGTTCTGAAGGAAGTAGCTGTGGAGATTGCGGATGCATTAGCGATGATCTTTCAAAAGTCGATAGATTCTGGCATGGTTCCGGAGGACTGGAAGATTGCAAGTGTCACTCCGCTATTTAAGAAGGGGGCAAGGAAGCAAAAAGGAAATTATAGACCTGTTAGCTTGACATCTGTGGTTGGGAAGTTGTTGGAGTCGATTATCAAGGATGAGGTTACAGAGTACCTGGAGGCATATGACAAGATAGGCAGAACTCAGCATTGATTCCTTAAAGGAAAATCCTGCCTGACAAACCTATTACAATTTTTTGAGGAAATTACCAGTAGGCTAGACAAGGGAGATGCAGTGGATGTTGTATTTTTGGATTTTCAGAAGGCCTTTGACAAGGTGCCACACATGAGGCTACTTAACAAGATAAGAGCCCATGGAATTACGGGAAAGTTACATACGTGGATAGAGCGTTGGCTGATTGGCAGGAAATAGCGAGTGGGAATAAAGGGATCCTATTCTGGTTGGCTGCCGGTTACCAGTGGTTTTCCACAGGGATCAGTGTTGGGGCCGCTTCTTCTTACATTGTACATCAACTATTTGGATCATGGAATAGATGGCTTTGTGGCTAAGTTTGCTGACGAGACAAAGATAGGTGGAGGGGCTGGTAGTGCTGAGGAAACGGAGAGTCTGCAGAGAGATGGATAGATTGGAAGAATGGGCAGAGAAGTGGCAAATGAAGTATAATGTTGGAAAGTGTATGGTTATGCACTTTGGCAGAAAAAATAAATGGGCAGACTATTATTTAAATGGGGAAAGAATTCAAAGTTCTGAGATGCAACGGGACTTGGGAGTCCTCGTACAGGATACCCTTAAAGTTAACCTCCAGGTGGAGTCAGTAGTAAAGAAGGCGAATGCAATATTGGCATTCATTTCTAGAGGAATAGACTATAGGAGCAGGGATGTGATGTTGAGGCTCTATAAGGCGCTAGTGAGACCTCACTTGGAGTACTGTGGGCAGTTTTGGTCTCCTTATTTAAGAAAGGATGTGCTGACGTTGGAGAGGGTACAGAGAAGATTCACTAGAATGATTCCGGGAATGAGAGGGTTAACATATGAGGAACGTTTGTCCGCTCTTGGACTGTATTCCTTGGAGTTTAGAAGAATGAGGGGAGACCTCATAGAAACATTTCGAATGTTAAAAGGCATGGACAGAGTGGATGTGGCAAAGTTGTTTCTCATGATGGGGGAGTCTAGTACGAGAGGGCATAACTTAAGGATTGAAGGGTGCCCTTTCAGAACAGAAATGCAAAGAAATTTTTTGAGTCAGAGGGTGGTGAATCTATGGAATTTGTTGCCACGGGCAGCAGTGGAGGCCAAGTCATTGGGTGTATTTAAGGTAAAATCGATAGGTATCTGAGTAGCCAGGGCATCAAAGGTTATGGTGAGAAGGCAGGGGAGTGGGACTAAATAGGAGAAAATGGATCAGCTCATGATAAAATGGCAGAGTAGACTCGATGGGCCGAATGGCCTACTTCTGCTCCTTTGTCTTATAGTCTTATGGTAATATTGAAAGGCCTAGAAAGAGTGGATGTGGAGAGGATGTTTCCTATAGTGGGTGAGTCTAGGACCAGAGGGCACAGCCTCAGAATAGGGGGATGTCTGTTTAGAACAGAGATGGGTAGGAATTTCTTTCGTCAGAGGGTGGTGAATCAGTGAAATTCACTGTCACAGGGAGCTGTAGAGGCCAAGTGATTAGGTGTATTTAAAGTGGAGTCTGATAGGCTCTTGATTAGTCAGGGTGTCAAACATTACAAGAAGGCAGAAGAATTGAGTTGAGAGGGACAATAAATCGACGTGATGCAATGGCAATTGCAAAGATGCAAATCCTTAATTCTGTTTCTATGTCTTATGGTGTTATGGTAATAGCACCACCCTTTGTCACAATTCAGGCAGATGGGTCACTGCCAACTTCAAGGGCAATTAGGGATAGCCCCTTTCTGCACCTCATGAATAAATGGGTGGCCTTGGTGATGCATTGAGCACAGAGTCAGAAGTCTACCTTGAGATCACACAAATGTCAAAGTCAGTGGTCATTTGCTTAGGGACCAAAGATTCTGATGGAGGTCAAAGACAATGGACTTAGATATCTCAGCACTTATGCAAGAAATCAGAGTTAGCATCCAGTTTATTACCACTGATGTATTTTGTGAAATTTGTTGTATTGTAGCAGCAGTACACTACGTCATAAAAAATTACTATTAGTTACAATAAAAGTATAATAAATAAATACGACAAAAGCGAAATAGTGAGGTGGAGTTCATGGACCATTCAGAAATTTGGTGGTGGAGGGGAGAAGCTGTTTCTAAATTGTTAAATGTGGTTCTTTACCTCCTGTACCTCTTCCCTGATGGTAGTAACGTGAAGAGGACATGACCCAGATGGTGAGGGTCACCATCATCATTAAAGATGGCTGCTGCCTTCTTGAGGCACCGCCTTTTGAAGATGATGGGGAGGTTGTGATGGAGCTGGTTGAGTCTACAACACTCTGCAGCTTCTTTTGATCCAGTGCATTGGTGCCTCCATACCAGATGGTGATGCAACCATGGTACAGCCGCAGAAATTTTTTAGAGTCTCGGTGACATACCAAATCTTTTCAAACTCCTAATGAAAAATAGCCACTGGTGTACATTCTTAATTTTTGCATCATTGTGTTGGGTCAGGAAAGATCCTCTGAGATATCAATGTCCAGGAACTTGAAGCTGCTCACATTTTCCACCACTGACCATTTAGTGAAGACTGGTGTGCCTCTCCAGTCCTGGATGTTGAATATAGGAATGTACTATGCACATATACAATGCCAATAAGTCATTGACTCTTCTTCTGAAACAGGACTGAGGTTGACTTGCCTCCACTCTGGTTTTATGGGGTGTGAGGTGAACAGATTCTGCCTGACCTGTTGAATTTCTCCAGCATTTTGAGTGTGTGTGTGTGTGTGTGTGTTACTGGAGATTTCCAGTGTTTGCAGCCTCCCTTGTGTCTCAGGTTTCTGTCCATTGGGTTGACCCATCAATGGTGTGCAGCATGATAATCCCAACGCATCGATGTCAAGGAAAAAGCATGGCATGGAAGTGGACTTGGCTGACATCACTCAGCTTGTTTTTCTGTACGCTTTTGTGAGAGATGGGTCTCATGAATTAAACGTAACAGTGTCCATGGACAGATCTTTAGGGATTAGAAGTGTTAAAATGGATTGGAGCATTTCAAGAAGAGACTGGAAAGCGTAGGTTCAGTTTCCCTGGTGCATGTGATAAGGATTAACGTATGAGGAGTGTTTGATGGCTCTGTGCCTGTAGTCACTGGAGTTCAGAAGAATGAGGGGGTGGGTCTCATTGAAACCTATTGAATATTGAAAAACCTGGACAGAGTAGACGTAGAGAGGATGTTTCCGAAGATGAGGTTTCTTACAGTGCCGAACACTAGAAGGCACAGCCTCAGAATAGGCAGATGTCCCTTTAGAACAGAGATGAGGAGAAACTGCTTCAGCCAGTGTGGTGAATCTGTGAAATTCATTGCCACAGAAGACAGTGGAGGCCAAGTCATTGGATATACTTAAAGCGGAGTTGATAGCTTCTTGATTAGTCAGGGTGTCAAAGGTTAAAAGGAGAAAGCAACATAATGATGTAATATAGGAGAGGTAGATAGGATAGATTGTAAGGGCCTTAGAAGCACAATTTAAGAAGCATCTAGACAAAACTCTTCAATCACCAAAGAGGCGATGGACACAATGAGAGTAAATAATATAGATAAGCAGCATAGGTGTATAGGAGAATGAGGGGTGTTTTGGTAGAGATATACAAAATTATGAGGGATGTACACTCAATAGCCACTTTATTAGGCACTGCCTGTACCTAATAAAATGACTATTGAGTATATGTTCATGGTCTTCTGCAGCTGTCGCCCATCCACATCAAAGTTTGTTGTGTTGTGCATTCAGAGATGCTCTGCCGCACATCCTATTCTAAATTGTAGTTATTTAAGTTACTGTCACATTCCTGTCAGCTTCAACCAGTCTGGCCATTCTCCTCTGACCTGTCATTAACAAGGTGTATTTGCCCACAGAACTGCCACTCACAGGATGTACTTTGTTTTTTGCACCATTTTCTGAAATCTCTATTGACTGAGAGAGTCAGCAACTTTAAATTCTTCGGTGTTATTATTTCAGAGGAAATGTTCTGGGCCCAGTATGTAGTGCAATTACGAAGAAAACATGGCGGCGTCTCTACTTCCTTAGGAGTTTGTGAAGATTCAGCATGAGTGTATTCACTGGTTGCATTACAGCCTGGTATGGAAACACCAATGCCTTTGAACAGAAACTCCTACACAAGGCAGTGGTTCAACCCAGTACATCACGGGTAACACCCTCCTAGCCATTGAGCACATCTACATGAAACTCTGTTGTAGAAAATGGCACCAATGCCCTTGAACATCCCACAAAAATTAATGGATATGGTCTAGTCCATCGCAGGTAAAGCCCTCTCCAGCACTGAGCACATCTTGTCATAATGCAGGCTGTTCTGTCATAAGGGGGCTGCTGGGAGCAAACCCATATGCAAGACACAGACACTGAAGTGCTAGGAACAGGACTTGAATAGAAAGCAGGGACAAGAACATGGACTCAGGCTAGGACATTGGCTAGGCAAGCAGGACCAGGACAAGGAACTGGGAACTAGGAGCCTGGGCTTGGACTCCAAGTCAGAGACTGGGAAAGGACCCAGAACTTGGGTCTTGACTTGGGCTCAGACCCTGGAACTAGGCGAGGACAGGACATGGCTACAGGACTGGACATGGCTTGGGTTCCTCGAGGCAAAGACATGACGAGGCTTGGGTTTGGACTCCGAGCCAGAGACTGGACAAGACCCAGAACCTGGGTCTTGACTCAGGCTCAGACTCCAGAACTAGGTGAAAACATGACGTGGTCTTGGGAGACAGGACTAGGCAAGGCTACAGGACAGAACAAGAATGGGAACGCAGAGCCTTGGTCGAGGGAGAATGGGAACCTCGGAACCTTGGACTTGGGACGACAGGAACACAGAGCCTTGGTAATCTTGGGAGACAAGAATGTGGAACACAGAGCCCTGGTAATCTTGGGAGACAGGAATGCAGAACACAGAACAGAGAGCTGGGACCCCTCGTTAGGAACAGGACATAGGGCCGGGGCTCATACACGGTACACAGAGACAGTTTCCAACACAAGATAGCAGAAAATGGCCAGACCTACCTAGCGAAGGCGTGGACACAGAGACGGTTTCCAACACAAGGTAGTGGCAAATGGCCGGACCTACCTAATGAAGGCGTGGACACAGACGGTTACAACTCAATGATAGACAGTTCCTATCTTGACACAGCAAGGCTCCGGTGGTTGAACTTGACAAGGTTGCAGGCAAGGCTCCAGACATAGGTTGCAGGGCAAGGCTTCAGGAGGAAGGTGAAGGGAACAGTCCAGCAACTGAAGCTGAACCCAGGAGCTGTTTATGTAGCCAGCCCAAAATCAGAATCATGTGCCTCAATTAAGGCACACAACAGGACAAGGGAAAACCGGAAAACCTGGAATACGGAACGATGGACAGGACCGTGAACCAGAATGCGGACTTCACGGACTGGACCATGACACATCTATATGAAATGTTGTCGCAGGGAAGCAGCATCCATCACCAGGCTATGCTCTCTTCTCACTGCTACCATCAGGAAGAAGGAACAGGAGCCTTAGGACCCACACCAGCAGGTTCAGGAACAGTTACTACCCCTCATCCAAGCTCTTGAACCGAAGGGGATAACTTCACTCAACTTCACTAACCTCAGTATTAACATGTCCCCACAACATATGGGCTGACTTTCAAGGATTCTTTATCTCATGTTCTCAATATTTGTCATTTATTTATTTATTATTTCTCTCTGCTTGTATTAGCACAGTTTGTGTCTTTTGTACACTGGTTGAATGCCCAAGGTGGTGCGGTCTTTCATTGCTTATATTATAGTTATTATTCTATCATGGATTTACTGTGCACCTGCAAGAAAATAAATCTCAGGGTTTTTTTTATGAAGACATATATGTACATTGATAATAAATTTACTTTGAACTTTGACTTGTGCACAAAAATCCCAGGAGATCAGCAGTTTCTGAGATACTCAAACCACGCTGTCTGGCACTAACAGTTAATTCACAGTCAAAGTCACTTAGTTCATATTTCTATCCCATTCTCATGTTTATTCTGAACCTCCTGACCATGAATGCATGATTTTATGCTACCACATGATTGACTGATTAGATATTTGCATTCTATCTCAAATACACAATACATTGATTTATGAAGGCTAATGTTCCAAAAGTTGTCTTTACAATCCTATCTAACTGTGACTCCACTTTCAATGAATTATGTACCTATATTCCCAGTTCCCTCTGTTCTACCACACCCCTCAGTGCCCTACCATTCACTGTGTAGATGTAAGTGTAAATGTGTTGGCGCGTGGCCAAGTGGTTAAGGAGTTCGTCTAGTGATTTGAAGGTTGCTACTTCGAGCCTTGGCTGAAGCAGCATGCGTGTCCTTGAGCAAGGCACTTAACCACACATTGCTCTGCGATGACACCGGTGCCAAGCTGTATAGGTCCTAATGCCCTTCCCTTGGACAACATTGGTGGCATGGAGAGGGGAAACTTGCAGCATGGGCAACTGCCGGTCTTCCATACAACCTTGCCCAGGCCTGTGCCCTGGAAACTTTCCAAGGTGCAAATCCATGGTCTCACGGGACTAACGGATGCCTAAAAAAAACATTTACCCTATCTATACCCCTCACAATTTTGTATACCTCTATCAAATCTCCTCTTAATCTTCTATGTTAGAAACATTGAAAACCTAAAGCACAATACAGGCCCTTTGGCCCACAAAGCTGTGCCAAACATGTCTTTACCTTAGAAATTACCTAGGGTTACCCATAGCCCTCTATTTTTCCAAGCTCCATGTACCTATCCAGGAGTCTCTTAAAAGAACCTATCGTTTCCTCCTCCACCATCGTCGCCTGCAGTGCATTCCACGTACTCACCACTCTCTGCGTAAAAAACTTTCCCCTAATACCTCCTCTGTACCTGATTCCAAGCACCTTAAAGCTATGCCCTCTCATGCTAGCCATTTCAGCCCTGGGACAAAGCCTCTGACTATCCACACGATCAGTGCCTCTCATTATCTTGTACATCTCTATCAGGTCACCTCTCATCCTCTGTCGCTCCAAGGAGAAAAGGCTGAGTTTACTCAACCTATTCTCATAAGGCATGCTCCACAATCCAGGCAACACCCTCGTAAATCTCCTTGTAAATGTTCTAAAGAATATAGTCCTAACGTATTCAATCTTTCCTTATAACTCAGGTACTTCAGACCTAGCAACATCCTTGTAAATTTTCTCTGTACTCTTTCATAGAAACATAGAAACATAGAAAATAGGTGCAGGAGTAGGCCATTCGGCCCTTCGAGCCTGCACCGCCATTTATCATGATCATGGCTGATCATCCAACTCAGAACCCTGCCCCTAGGTGACCAAACTGCACACAATACTCCAAATTAGGCCTCACTAACATCGTATATAACTTCAATATTACGTCCTATCTCCTATACTCAATACATTGATTTATGAAGGCTAATGTTCCAAAAGTTGTCTTTACAATCCTATCTACCTGTGACTCCACTTTCAATGAATTATGTACCTGTATTCCCAGTTCCCTCTGTTCTACCACACTCCTCAGTGCCCTACCATTCACTGTGTAAGACCTACCCTGTTTGGTCCTACCAAAGTGCAACACCTCACACTTGTCTGCATTAAGTTCCATCTGCCATTTTTCAGCCCATTTTTCCCACTGATGCACGTCCCTCTGCAAGCCATGATAGCCTTCCTCACTGTCCACTACACCTCCAATCTTGGTGTCATCCATCATTGATGTAGATAACAAACAACAAGGGGCCCAACACCGATCCCTGTGGCACACCGCCAGTCACAGTCAGAGAAGCAACCATCTATGAACACTCTCTGGCTTCTCCCACAAAGCTTGGAAGAGGAGCTTAGGAGGAGACAATGGCACCTAACGGTGACTCCTCTGCTTGCATCTTCGTAAGCAGCTCTATTTCTATCTTTAATATCTCTATTTCTCCCTTTTGGGGTTCTTTTGAAGACCCTGGCCTGGAGTTACACACTGACTATGGTTCTTTGTGGGAATGGGACCTGCTCTCAGGGTTTTACGACTGGCCATTATTCAATATACCAAGGATGTGGCCTAAGAAATTAGCTCACCTTCAGAGTTCTGGGATCTTGTGGCTCTGGAGATGGGCGGATCGAAGGTCGGTGTCCCAGCAGGAAATCGGTGTGTCGTGGGAGACAGAAGACTATTCTTAATCAGTCTATCCAAATACCTAGATATCCAGTCCCTTAGAATACCTTCCAAGTACTTTCCCACAACTGATGTTAGGCTCACTGGCCTGTAATTTCCTGGTTTCTGTTTAGAACCTCTTTTAAACAGTGGGAAAAAAATTGGCTATCCTCCAATCCTCTAATACCTCTCCTGTTGCTAAAGATGATTTAAATATCTCTGCTAGGGCCTCAGCAATTCCTGCACTTGCCTCCCATAGGGTCCAAAGGAATATGTTGTCAGGCCCTGGGGATTTATCTACACTGATATGCCCTAGGGTAGCAAACACCTCCTCCTCTGTAATCTGTACAGGGGTGTGAAGTTGATGTCACTTTGCCTCACTTCAGTAGACTCTGTATCCATCTCCCAAGTAAATATAGATGCAAATTTAAGATCTGCTTTGGCTCTACACATGGATTACCATTCTGGTCTTCCAGAGGACTAATTTTGTCCCTAACAATCCTTCTGCTCTTACCATACCTGTAGAATCTTTTAGGATTCTCCTTCACCCTGTCTGCTAGAGCAACCTTATGCCATCTGTTAGCCCTCCTGATTTCTTTCTTAAGTGTTCTCTTGCATTTCTTGTACACCATAGGAACCTCATTTTTTTCTACTTGCCTATACCTGCCAAGCACCTCCTTTTTTTGCTTAACCAAGGTTTCAATATCTCTTGAAAACCAAGGTTCCCTATATTGTTATCTTTACCTTTTACGCTGACAGGCACATACAAGCTTTGTACTCTCAAAATTTCATTTTTAAAGGCCTCACACTTACCAAGTACACCTTTGCTAGAAAACAGCCTGTCCCTATCCACACTTGCCAGATCCTTTCTGATAGCATCAAAATTGGCCTTTCTCCGATTGAGAATCTTAGCCTGTGGACCAGACCTATCTCTTTGCATAGTTACTTTGAAATTAATGGCATTGTGGTCATTGGATGAAAAGTGTTCTGTCACCTGCCCTTTCTCTAATAGCAGATCCAGTACTGCTCTCTGGTTGGGACGCCTACATACTGATGAAGGAAACTTAGCTGAAAACATTTGATAAGCTCTATCCCATCTAGTTCTTTGATCATATGGGAGTCCCAGTCAATATGTGGAAAGTTAAAATCACCTACTATAACAACATTATGTTTCTTACAACAGTCTGCGATCTCTTTACAAATTTGTTCCTCAAAATCCTGAGGACTTTTGGGTGGTCTGTAATATAGCCCCATTAACGTGGTCATGGTTTTCTTATTTCTCAGTTCCACCCATAATGCCTCACTAGTTGAGTTCTCCAGTCTGTCCTGATGAAGCACTGCAGTGACATTTTCCCTGACTAGTAACGCCAACCCCCCTCCTTTAATCCATTTAATCTGTTCTGTCATATCTAAAACAACAGAACCCTGGAATATTGAGCTGCCAGTACTGCCCCTCCTGCAACCAAGTCTCAATAATAGCTGCAACATCATAATTCCAGGTGTTAATCCATGCTCTGAGCTCATCTGCCTTTCCTACTACACCTGTTGCATTGAAATAGATGCAGGTCAGGACACTAGTTGCACCATCCTCAACCTTTTGATTCCTGACTTTGTCTGAGTTCTCACCAACATCTGCCTCCACAACCTGTCTACTATCTGTTCTGGCACTCCAGCTCCCATCACCCTGCAACTCTCGTTTAAACCCCACTGTGCAGCATTAACAAACCTTCCCACTAGGATATTAGTCCCCCTCCAGTTCAGGTGCAAACCGTCCCTTCTGTACACGTCCTACCTTCCCTGGAAGAAAGCCCAATGATCCAAAAATCTTATGCTCTCCCTCCTACACCAACTCCTTAGCCACATATTAAACTGTAGAATTTTCCTAGATCTGGCCTCAGCAGCACGTGGCACAGGTAGCAGTCCCGAGATCACAACCCTGGAGGTTCTGCCCTTTAACTTAGCACCTAACTCCCTGAATGCCCTATGCAGAACCTCGTCACTCATCTTACCCATGTCATTGGGACCTACATGGATCACGACTTCTGGTTGTTCACTCTCCCACTTAAGAACGTTGAGGACTCAATGTGAGATATCCCAGATCATGGCACCCAGGAGGCAACATACCATCCAGGAATCTTGTTCTCACCCACAGAACCTCCTGTCCGTCCCCCTAATAAATCCCCTATCACCACACTGTGCCATTTCTCCCCCCTTCCCTTCCGAGTCGCAGAGCCAGACTCAGTGCCAGAGACTCAACCACTGTGACTTTCCTCTGTTAGGTCATTCCCCCCGCCCCCACTGCCCCCCAGACAGTATCCAAAGAGATATACCTGTTATTGAGGGGAATAGCCACAGGGGTACTCTGCACTGGTTCCTTAACCCCTTTCCCTTTCCTGACTGTCACCCAGTTTCCTGTGACCTGTATCTTGGGTGTAACCTCCTCCCAAAATGTCCTGTCTATCACCCTCTCAGCCTCCCGAATGATCCGGAGTTCACCCAGTTCCAGCTGCAACTCCTTAATGCGGAGTGTTAGAAGCTGTAGCTGGATGCACTTCCCACAGTTGTAGTTATCAGGGACACTGGAGATCTCCCTGCCTTCCCACATCCTGCAAAAGGAGCATTCAACTATCCTGCCCAGTATCTCCACTATCCTAACTGAACAGATATAAAGTAGGGATGGAAAAAAAACTTAACCTTGAGCTTTTCTTTTCTTTGCTTTCTCTGATGGAAGCCTCTGGATCACCATTCTTACTCTGTCCACTCAGAGGATGGCCACCGCGATTGCCCGCGCCGTCCTTTAATTTACTCTTGCTAATCAATCTCAAACATGGATTGGCCATTGGTCAAAGCTCCGTTATGTTGCTGTGACCCACTCCTGCCTTTTATCCTCGGTAGTGGACCTGAGTGGAATCCCCTCCTCTCAAACTTCCGATGCCTGGATTGGTCACTGGTCAAAGCTCTATTACATTGCTGTGACCTGCTGCTCCTCCCCATAGGGTAAAATCTCCATAGAAACAATGGCATGTCCTATGCTTATTTGCAGTTCATGTTGCAGTATTGATCAGGGACTGGGTGACTATCCCCATGCACACCCTGCACCCCCCCACCCGCCCCACCTGCCAACAACTATTGGGTCAGTTCTCGGATAATCAGTCGATATGCCAGTCAGTGGACATTCCACTTAGAATCAGCAGCGGCCAAAAAAGCCCAATGTGTTTTCATTCATTATTAAAGCCACTATTGTGAACGGATGTTTGTTGGAGTGAAAAAACAAGTGACTCTCGGGGTGCCACCAGCAAACCTGTTACACTCTAGGGCTCTGCCTGATTGAGTGGGCTGTGATCTCGAACATATTTAGAAACATCCATTGCAGTGCAAATGCATTCTCAGAAAATAACCTCCACAACATCATTAATTGTGTCTAAATTTGGTACAATTCGGCAGTGTACAGACTGTATCTGTAATGGGGTCAGCACTGATTTTTTTGGCATGCAGGGGAAGACTTGCTTTGCTCCTGGGACACGTTCTTCACCTCTCGGTCTTTCTGTTCTGAGCATTTTTAAAATCAGATTAAATTGAATGTAACTGTTGGGAGTACATAGATGATTTATTCCTAAAATGTAGCAGACTCAAACTTCTACACAGTATTACCTTGGATGAGGATTTCTATTCCAGAACGGGTTCCCCTTCCACCACCATCGATGCTACCCTCTCCTGCATCTCCTCCTTTCCCCAGACATCTGCACTCATCTGATCCTCTTTTCACAATAAAGGGGATAGGGCTCTCCTCAATCTACCACCTCACAAGCCTTCCTATCCAGCACATCATTCTCCATAAACTACCGTCATCTAGAATGGGATCCTCCCACTAAGCATATCTTTCCCTTCTCACCCCCACCACTCTCCACTTTCTGTAGGGATCGTTCTCCACGCAATTCTCTTGTCTGCTCATTCCTTCCCACTAATCACCCTTCTGGCACTTATCCCCACAACCATGCTCAGTGCTACACCCTCTCCCTTATGATCATTCTGGGCCTCAAACAGTCTTCCAGTTGAGGTGACCCTTCACCTGCGAGTCGATTGTGGCCATCTATTATATTTGATACACCTAATGTCAGAATCAGAATCAGGTTCATTATCACCGGCATGTGTTGTGAAATTTGTTAACTTAGCAGCAGCAGTTCAATGCGGCCTGTAAGACCTGAAATTGATTAGGAGACTGTTTCATCAAACAACTTTGCTTCATCCGCCACAAAAGGCAGGATTTCCTAGTTTGGCATCCATTTCAATTCCAATTCAGTTCGACTTTCCATTCCCATTTCAACATGTTTGCCCCTAGCTAGAATGAGAACACATTTAGATTGGAGGAGCATATTCCATCTGCATCACCTCCAACCTAATGGCATGAACATTGATTTCTCTAACTTCTGGTAACTTCTCCATCTTCCCCCTTTTTTCTTTATCCATTCCCCATTTTGGTTCCCCTTTCACCCCTTCTGTTCTCTGCACCTGCCCATTACCTCCCTCTGGCGCCCCCCCCCCCTTATTTTACTTTTTTCATAGTCTATTGCCCTCTCCTATTAGATTCCTTCTTCAGCCTCTTCCCTCTCCCACCTGTCACCTCTCAGCTTCTCACTTCAACCCCTCCCCCACACACCCACCTTCCCCCTTATCTGGTTTCACCTGCCAACTTGTACACCTTCCCCTCGGCCCTTCCCACCTTCTTATTCTGGTTCCTTCCCAGTTCTTTAATCCTTTCCATAGATGCTGCCTGATCTATTGAGTTCCTCCAGCAGTTTGTGTGTGTTACTCTGGTATTTTACTCTTTAAGGAAAGTTTCCACATTGTTACAAAATTATAGGTGGACAGAATGGAGGTGATTTTGTAATTTCTCTGTCACACATGCTTAATGCCTGCTCCACCAGAAGCAGCAGAGACTGGATATATGCACACAATTTTTGTGTAACTATTCTCCAGCCACTGTATTTCTCCAGAGAAGCTATCTGCTCTTATTGGGAAATGCTGTTTACTATTCAAATTCTTTTCCCTCTGCTCTTCAAATAAAATCTATTTTTGGAGGAAAGTAGCTTGGTGTACAATGAGTCTTTGCTGGTCTCACATGTGCCCACGTGTCTGGGGATGGAGTGTAGAAACAAAAGAGTATGAATGATGCAATCTGAAGTGAAAAGCAAAGAGCTGGAAGAACTCAGAGGGTCAAGTAGCATTTGTGGAAGCAAAGAGAAGGTTGACATTTCAGGTTCAGACTCTGCATCAGGGGGTGGAGAGACTACACCATGAGATTTGCAGTGTTGGATGTGGGAAGATAGCATCGGTGGCAGATGGTGAAGTCTGGGGTACACAGTCATATAGTTCAGCGTTCAGAGCCCCATTCCACAGGATAGGTGTCTCCTGGGATCGATGGTAAGGATTGAGGCCTGAGGGTTGAATTGGACATCTGGAGGTTGAGGCCTGTTGGTTGAAGCTGAGCCTGTGAATCTCTGTGAATCCTCTGGGGAGGTCGAAGCCTAATGCAGGCTCGAGTCTGCATCCGCTGGATGTTGGAGGCCTGTCCGAGGGTTCAAGCACTGTGTGTGTATGTGGGTGGGAGGGAGTTATTGTTGTTGCTGATGCTTGTTGTGTTCTGTGAACATTGTGGGCATGCTATGTTGGTGCCGGATTGTGTGGTAGCACTTGCAGGCTACCCCAAGCACATCCTTGGGTGTGTTAGTTGTTAACACAAATGACACATTCCATTGTATGTTTCGATGTGCGTGTGACAAATAAACATGAATCCTGAATCTTGAATCTTGAATCTTGAGAGGGGACGAAGCTGGTATACATTGGTGCGGGGGGGGGGGCGAAGGGCCTTGAACTTCTCTGAGTGTGGTGCCTACCTCTCCTGCACAAGGATGAAGTTAAGTTCTTGCCAACTCTGCATCCTTGTCTGGCACTGTGATGGTCCATTTTCCTTGGAGCACCCATCAATGGCCATACGCAGCCCAAGGTCTTCTGTAAGGCTTCAGTAGGAGGTTACAGGCACTGATGCATTCATGGGAAATGAAAATCATTATTTAAATAACAATACAACTGTATTTAGCAGCTGAATTCCTGTTATCAAATTTTCATTTTGCATGTGGCCTTGTACTTCAGAATGCTGACATGGAAAATATTTGAACTGATCTTTCTTTTCAACTCTATATTCGCTAAAGATCAGAATTGGATTTCAAATGAGAACAATCAGTGTTTAGAGGGTTTGCCATCAAACATCAGAAGAATATTACTGCAAATATCATAGTTCATTAGAAGCTTATTGCAAAATTGGAAATATTATTGTAGACAGATGTGTTTGCAGTTCTATTATTAAAGACACGGTATTATATTTTCTAACTGCTTCAATTCCCACCTGAGCATTTAACACCCTTGTTGTAAATTATTCCATGGTCTTGCTTAATTTCCTGTCGTTTCCACTAAAAGAAGTACACAGAGAAATTTGGTGTAAGTGTGCTGGATATTTTTAGTCGTACTACACAGAAACAGGCACCGCAGCCCACCGTGTCCATGCAGATAATTGTACTTTGAGTCAGAGAGTCATAAAGCACTACAGCACAGAAACAGGCCTTTCTGCCCATCTAGTTCATGCTGAACTGTTATTCTGCCTAGTCCCATTGACCTGCATCTGGAACGTAACTCTTCATTCCTCTCCCATCTTATTCAAACCTCCCTTAAATGTTGAAATTGAACCTGTATCCACTGCTTCCACTGGCAGCTCATTCCATATTTTCACCACCCTCTGAGTGGAAAGATTCATGTGCATGTTCCCTTTAAACATTTCATGTTTCACCCTTAACCCATGACCACTAGTTCTGGTCTCAGCCAACCTCAGTGGAAAAAGACTGCTTGCATTTACTCGATCTACCCTCAGTGGCCACTTTATCAGGTACAGCTGTACAACTGCTCATTAATGCAAATATCAAATCAGCTAATCCCGAATGCAGTTAAGAATAGCATATAGAACCTAGTATGGCACAGTGAAGGCCCTTTGCCCGCAATGTTATTTCTATTCTTTAATCTACTCCAGGACCCTTCCCTCCCACATTAGCCTTCTGTTTTTATTTCACCCACATGCCTAAGACTCTCTAAAATGGTATCTGCCTCTACCACCACCTCTGTCAGTGAATTCCAAGTACCTACCACTCTGTGTAAAAAAACCTACCTCTGACATCCTGCCTATACTTTCCTCCAATAACCTTAATATTATATTCACTCATTTCAGTCTGTTCCACTCTGGGAAAAAATCTCAAGCTGTCCACTCGATCACTCAATCTATGCCTCTTATCATCTTGTCTATCAAGTTACCCCTCATCCTTCTTCACTCTAAAGAGAAAATCAATCCCTGGTCACTCAAACTATCCTCATAGAATATGCCCTCTAATCGAGGCAGCATCCTGGTATGGTGACACAACAGTCCTCTAGCAGTTAACACAACTCTATTCTAGATCAGGGTACTGGAGTTTGGAGTTCAATGCCGGCGTCCCCTGTAAGCAAATATTGTATGTTTCTTCCTGTGTGCGTGTGGGTTTCCTCTGTGTGCTTGGTTTCCTCACACAGTCCAAAGACATAGCAGTTAGTAGATGAATTAGTCATTGCAAATTTTTCCGTCATTGGGCTAGGGTTAAATTCATGGGTTGCTGGGTGGCACCAGAAGGGCCTGTTCTGCGCTGTATTGCTAAATAAACAACTCTCTCTGCATCCCCTCTAAAGCTTCCACGACCTTCCTATAATCAGGCAACTAGAACAGAATACAATACAATTCAAGAACAGCCTTTTCCTCTCTGAAATCAGATTTCTAAATGATCCATGAACACATTATTCTTTCTTGATGGTGCTAGTGAGAAGAGAGTGTGACCTGGATGATGGATGCTGCTTCCTTGTGGCAGTGCTCTTTATAGATGCGCTCAATGGTGGAGAGGGATTTTCCTCTGATGTACTGAACTATATCCATAAATTTTTGTAGGCTTCTCTGTACCTGGGCATTGTGTTTCCATACCAGGCTGTGATGCAACCAGTGTATTCGCCGCTGTGCATCCATAGACATCTGTCTATGTTTAAGATAACATACCAAATCTATACAAACCTGATGATAGGCAAAGATTAGGTTTATCCCAGGATGGAAATGTCAGATATAGAGGGCAGAACATCCCTCTAACCCTGGGTGAATCTATTCTGCACTGCCTCTTGTGCCAGTAGATCCAGTGGAACCCAAGTTGCCTCGTACTCCAGGTGCAGACTCACCAAAACCTTGCACAATCAAACAATGATGTTCTATTTTTAATCTCCAACTCCAGACCAATAAAATATAATATGTTAATTACCTTCTTAATTAATTATTGCACATGCATGCCAAGTTTTTGTGTTCCACACACAAACAGAGAATAAGAGTTTACATAAAAAGCAAATGGAGACTGAAGCTGACGTGTTAAGCTGATATTTTGCACCGTTCCTTCACTAGACGATATTTTGAAGAACCCACTAATACTGACTAACACCGAGGAGGAATTAAACACCAGCCCCATCTAGCAGTGGAAGTTCAGTGACAGTTGTGACTTTCCAGGCGTGAACTCCGGAAAGCCATTAAGGGCACCAAGAGGCAATATCGAGCCAAGTTGGAAGCCCTGGCTAACCAGAGGGATGCCAGTAGACTATGGCAGCGGTCTAAATGAGATCACTGGGTGCAAAGAAAAGGCTGGGAATATCAATAACTGTGGTGCTTCTCTTCCTGACGAACTTAACGTATTCTACACAAGATTCGAACAGAAGAGGAGCGTCCCTCTCCCTCCAGATGAACCAGACCTGGTGGCACCGAGATTCATCGTCACTGAGGAGGATGCTAGAAGGGCCTTCCTGAAGATAAATCCAAGGAAAGCCACGGACCCAGACGGCGTCCCACGACGGGTTCTCCGGGCCTGTGCAAACGAGCTAGCTGGAGTGTTTGCTGACATCTTCAACTGCTCCTTGCTTCAGTCTAAGATCCCCTGGTGTTTTAAGAAGGCAACGATAATATCAGTGCTGAAGAAGAGCAAGGTGGCATGCCTGAATGACTATCGACCTGTGGCTCTGACATCAATTGCTATGAAGTGCTTCGAGAGATTGGTTATGGCACACATCAACTACAGCCTACCGGTCAACCTCGACGCTTTCCAACTTGCCTACCGGTGTAACAGGTCAACAGCAGATGCCATCTCCCTGGCACTACATTCCTCCTTAGAACACCTGGAGAATAAAGACGCATACTCAAGGCTCCTTTACATTGACTACAGCTCTGCCTTTAATACATCATTCCAAATAAACTGATTCCTAAGCTCCACAACCTGGGCCTTAGCAATCCGATCTGCAGCTGGATCTTCAACTTCCTCACAGACAGGACCCAGGCTGTAAAAGTAGGGGACAAGCTCTCCTCTACAATCACTCTGAGCACCGGTGCCCCACAAGGCTGTGTAGTCAGCCCCCTGCTGTACTCACTGTACACCCATGATTGTGTAGCCAAGTTTCTATCGAACTCAATATATAAGTTTGCTGATGACACAACAATTGTAGGCCGTATCTCAGGTAATGATGAGTTTGAGTACAGAGAGGAAATTAAGAACCTGGTGGCATGGTGTGAAGATAATAACCTATCCCTCAACGTCAGCAAGACGAAGGAATTGGTTGTTGACTTCAGAAGGAGTAGCGGACCGCACGACCCAATTTACATCAGTGGTGCGCAAGTGGAACAGGTCAAAAGCTTTAAGTTCCTCGGGGTCAATATCACAAATCACCTGACTTGGTCCAACCAAGCAGAGTTCACTGCCAAGAAGGCCCACCAGCGCCTTTACTTCCTGAGAAAACTAAAGAAATTTGGCCTGTCCCCTAAAACCCTCACTAATTTTTAAAGATGCACCGTAGAAAGCATTCTTCTAGGGTGCATCACAACCTGGTATGGAAGTTGTCCTGTCCAAGACCGGAAGAAGCTGCAGAAGATCGTGAACACGGCACAGCACACCACAAAAACCAATCTTCCGTCCTTGGACTCACTTTACACAGCATGCTGTCGGAGCAGTGCTGCCAGGATAATCAAGGACACGACCCACCCAGCCAACACACTTTTCGTCCCTCTTCCCTCCGGGAGAAGGCTCAGGAGATTGAAGACTCATACGGCCAGATTTGGGAACAGCTTCTTTCCAACTGTGATAAGACTGCTGAACGGATCCTGACCCGGATCTGGGCCATACCCTCCAAATATCCGGACCTGCCTCTCGGTTTTTTTGCACCACCTTACTTTCCATTTTTCTATTTTCTATTTATGAATTATAATTTAAATGTTAATATTTACTAATTTTTACTATTTTTAATACTTAATATTTGTAATCCAGGGAGCAGGCAGCGCAGAATCAAATATCACTGTGATGATTGTACGCTCTAGTATCAATTGTTTGGCGACAATAAAGTATAAAGTATAAAGTTGATAGGATAAATCGATTTATTGTGATTACTGAGGTTGGGCGGGAATAGGAAGTGGGGAGTAGGATGTGAGAGCTCTGGACAAAATAGTACATGTAAAATGTGTGAGTACTTTAGAGAAGGGGAATAACTAGTTAAAAATGTTACTGTATGGTTGAGATCAATTGGAACTTGACATGAAGGGAAGAGAAAAACTGACTAAGAACCATAGAACCATAGAATTAATGAAAAGTTACAGCAGACAAGAAGGACATTCAGCCCATTAAGTTTACTCCAACTACATTAAAGAACAATCAGGATACCCAAGTCCCCATAGATGTGCAGATTCTTTCCTTTGAAGTACTGCATAGACCTCAGAACATTTATCTCTATTTCTTTGAGATACAACGCAGAGCAGGCCCTTCTGTCCCAGAGAGCTGCATTGCCCAGCAACCCACTAATTTAACCCTTTGGACTGTGGGAGGAAACCAGAGCACCTGGAGGATACCCACATGCACACGGGAAGAATGTATAAACTTTCTTCTTGAAGAAGCTGGAATTGAACTCTGACCTCCAATGCCCCGAACGGTAACAGCATCTCGCTAACCACTACACTACTATGGCACTCTATTACAGCACCATTCAGGCTCTTTGGTCCTCAATGTGGTGTCAACCTTTTAAACTACACTCACATCAATTTAACCCTTCCCTCCCACATGACCCTCCATTTTTCTTTCATCCATGAGCTTAGCTAAAAGTTTTTTAAATGTCCCTAATGCATCTGTCTCTACAACATAGCTCGACAAATCCAGTATTCTTTGAATGCCACAATTGAACCTACTTCCACTATCCCCTTTAGCAATGTCCTTAACCGTCCTTTATAGAAAATAGATTCATTGTACCACGCTTGCCAATCACCCTTGTTCTATGTCCACTGGTCTAGACTCTCTGCCAGCAGTAGATCACCATATCCTTTGTATCCATTGTTCATGTGGGAAAATACTTCCACTAGATCTTCTGGCATTCTCCTCTGTCCACAGAGAAGAACCCAACTTCTCAGAAAGGCTCTTAGATGAGCACCTGGATGAATGGAAAATGGAAGGCGATCCAGGAGGGAAGCGTTACATTGACCTTAGAGTAGGTTGAAAGATCGGCAGGGCCCAAGGGTCTGTACTATGCTGTAATGTTCTATGTTCAATCCTGCCAAATATTGAAAAGCTGAGATAGAGTGGATGTGGAGAGGCTGCTTCCGAAAGTGGGGGAGTCTAGCACCAGACGGCACAGCCTTAGAATCGAAGGACATCCCTTTAAAACAGAGATGAGGTGGAATTTCTTTAGCTGGAGGGTAGTGAATCTGTGGAATTCATTGCCACAGTTGGCTGTGGAAGCCAAGTCAGTGAGTATATTTAAAGTGGACATTGATGGGTTCTTGATTAGTAAAAAGGTCAAAAGTTATGGGGAGAAGGCAGGAGAATGGGGTTGAGAGGGATAATAAATCAGCTATGATGAAGTGGCAGAGCAGATTCAATGGGCCAAATGGCCTAATTCTGCTCCTATGTCTTCTGGTTTTCTACACCCTATCCACATAACTGAAGTATTTCATCCTTATCATTCTGCAAAACATTTCTGCATCCATTCAAAAAGCCTTCCCATCTTTTCTAAAGAGCAGTGACCATAAATGAACTCAATAGAACAGAGAACAGAGATGTGAAGAAATTATTTTAGCCAGAGGGTGGTGAATCTATGGAATTTATTGCCCCGGGCGGCAGTAGAGACCAAGTCATTGGGTGTATTTAAGGCAGAGGTTGATACGTATCTGAGTAGCCAGGGCATCAAAGGTTATGGTGAGAAGGCAGGGGAGTGGGACTAAATGGGAGAATGGATCAGCTCATGATAAAATGGCGGAGCAGACTCGATGGGCCGAATGGCCGACTTCTGCTCCTTTGTCTTATGGTCTTATGGTCTAATGCTTGTGGTTGAACCCGAGTTTGTCCAACCTCTCGTTAATATGCCCTCTCAACCAAGCAGCATCCAAGTGAACCTCTTTTGCACCTTCTCCAAAGCCTCCATATCCTTCCTATAATGGGATAACCAGAACTGAATACAATACTCTGGATGTGGCCTACTTAGAGTTTTATAAAGCTGTGCGCTTTACCTTCCCAACTCTTGAATTCATTTCCTCAACTAATAAAATAAAATAAAGCATGGCAGTTGCCTTCTTTTGTTGCCACCCTATCAACCTGTGCAACCACTTTCAGAGAGCAATGGATTTGGACCCCAAAACTAAGTTCAAATCTATTGTCAATCTGACTGTACATATTATCGACCAAATCCAGACCACGGTGCACCCACAAGGCATATATCACACACAGCACATAAAACAAAACAAAATATTACCACAAATCCTTCTGCACATCAACATTGTTACGGGTCTTGCCTTTAACAGTGTACTCTCACTTTACATTTGATCTTGCAGAGTGCAACACCACATTTGGCCGGGATCAACTCCATCTGCCTCCATCTCTAATTATTTATATCCCACTGTATCCTTTGTCAGTCTTCTACACTACCCACAACACCACCAATCTTTGTATCGTCTGCAAACTTAGCGACCCACATATCTATGTTTTCATCCAAATCACTTCTATACTGTACATCACAACAGCAGAGGTCCCAATACAGATGAGCAAGGCACTAGAGGGATATGCAGGCAAATGAGATTAGTTTACATAGACATGATGTCAGCATGGAAATGGAGAGCTGAAGAACCTGTTTCTATACTGCACAACTTTAATTCTGAATTTAACCATGCAGTGTGGTTGGAAAGAGAACGCGAACAGTTTACACTCACATTCACCTTTGACTTGATTAAGCAGCACCAGAGACCATAAGACCATGCGACATAGGAGTAGAACTAGGCCATTTGGTCCATCAAGTTGCTTCGCCATTCCATCATGGCTGATTTATTTTTCCCGTCAAACCCATTCTTCTGCCTTCTCCCCATAACCTATGACACCCTGACTAATGAGATCCCCTCTCAGTCTTCTAAACTCCAGCAAGTACAGGCTCAGAGTCATCAAATGGAATGGAGAAACTAATTCATCATCCCTCTCAACCTTATTCTCCTGCCTTCTTCCCTTTCCACAGATTCCACAGATTCACCGCTCTCTGGCTAAAGAAGTGCTTCATCTCTGTTCTAAAGGGATGTCCATGTATCCTGAGTCTGTGCCCTTTGGTCCTAGACTCCGCCACTATTGGAAACATCCTCTCCACGTCCACTCTGTCTAGACCTTTCAATGAGATAGAAACATAGAAAACCTACAGCACAAATACAGGCCCTTCAGCCCACGATGCTGTGTCAAACATGTACTTACTTTAGATATTACCTAGGGTTATCCATAGCCCTCTATTTTTCTTAAGCTCCATGTATCTATCCAGGAGTCTCTTAAAAGACCCTATCGTATCCGCCTCCACCACCGTCACTGGCAGCCCATTCCACGCACTCACCACTCTCTGCATAAAAAACTTACCCCTGACATCTCCTCTGTACCTACTTCCAAGCACCTTAAAACTGTGTCCTCTCGTGTTAGCCATTTCAACCCTGGGAAAAAGCCTTTGACTATCCACACGATCAATGCCTCTCATCATCCTATACACCTCTATCAGGTCATCTCTCATCCTCTGTTACTCCAAGGAGAAAAGGCCAAGTTCACTCAACCTGTTTTCATAAGGCATTCTCCCCAATCCAGGAAACATCCTTGTAAATCTCCTTTGCACCCTTTCTATGGTTTCCACATCCTTCCTGTAGTGAGGTGACCAGAACTGAGCACAGTACTCCAAGTGAGGTCTGACCAGGTTCCTATATAACTGTAACATTACCTCTCGGCTACTAAACTCAATCCTGTGGTTGATGAAGGCCAATACACTGTATGCCTTCTTAACCACACAGTCAACCTGCGCAGCAGCTTTGCGTGTCCTGTGGACTCAGACCCCAAGATCCCTCTGTTCCTCCACACTGCCAATACTCTTACCATTAATACTATATTCTGCCATCATATTTGACCTACCAAAATGAACTACCTCACACTTATCTGGGTTGAACTCCATCTGCCACTTCTCAGCCCAGTTTTGCATCCTATCAATGTCCTGCTGTAACCTCTGACAGCCCTCCGCACTATCCACAACACCCCCAACCTTTGTGTCATAGCAAATTCACTAACCCATCCCTCCACTTCCTCATCCAGGTCATTTACAAAAATCATGAAAAGAAGGAGTCCCAGAACAGATCCCTGAGGCACACCACTGGTCACTGACCTCCATGCAGAATATGACCCGTCTACAACCACTCTTTGCCTTCTGTGGGCAAACCAGTTCTGGATCCACAAAGCAAGGTCCCCTTGGATCCCATGCCTCCTTACTTTCTCAATAAGCCTTGCATGGGGTACCTTATCAAATGCCTTATCAGATGCCTTATGGATCCCTGTCATTCTTCTAAACTCCAGTGAATACAGTCCCAGAGCCATCAAATTCTCCTCATATATTAACACTTTCACTGTTGCATATCTCCTCTGAGCCTTCTATAATACCAGTACAGCTTTTCTTAGATAAGGGGCTCTAAACTGCTCACAATACTCCAAGTGTGGTCTGACCAATACCTTATAAAGCCTCAGCATTGCATCCTTGCTTTTATTTTCTAGTTCTCTCAAAATGAATGCCAACATTACATTTGCCACCTTTACCACTGATTCAACCTGCAAGGGAAGCTGGCTTGAGGAATCCCAAATCCCTTTGCACCTCTGACTTCTGAAGTTTCTTCCCTTTAGAAAATAGCTTTCACTTTTCTAGAAACCATGGCCCCTCTATGGACAAATTTATATTTAAGTCCCACCTGATCTCTATCACTTTCTCTGAAGTCTATGACCCTCAGTGAATGCTCCATTACTGATTTCCGGAGTATCCCTCGCAGTCTCCATACCTTTCTGTGTCTCAGCCCTAAGCCTGAGCTCTCCTCACTTCCTTCAAGATGTTCTTGAAAACCCAGCACCGTGACCAAGCAACTGCCGACTTCCTCACATCTCTTCCACTGACTCAGTGTCCATCAGGGAAGAGGTAACGTAGCATCCACACCAAGGCCATCGGACTCAAAAACAGTTACTTTTCCCGAGCAGTAAGGATCCACCCACTAACTCATGCCCCCACAACCCCCAACCACCATTACTTTATCATTTCCTGTCAGTCACCTTATGTACAGACGCTATTGTGCCTAGTGTCACTTTATGGACATACAATTGATCTATATGTATAAGCTATCTTATGTATTCATATTTATTATGTTTATTTTTATTGTGGTTTTTTTGTGCTGCATCAGATCTAAAGTAACAATTATTTTGTTCTCCTTTACATTTGTGTACTGGAAACAACATTAAACAATTTAAAATATAATATAGGCTCAAGGGACAATGTGACCTACTCCTGCATTTCCCTTGTGTTTTTACACATCAACCTGTTAGAGTTCTATTAAAAACTGTTGAGTCTGAATAACGTAAGCCACCTTGTTCCATATTGACTGCTTTTAGGCTATGCCATAAAATTTAGAGTTATCAACCTAAAATGTTAAGTAAGTTATTAAATATTAAATAAAATATATTACATATGAAACCCTGTTGGTTTCCTTGGCTGCGGAAGTCAAGGGAAAACACACTCCGGTCCTGCCAAACCCATGAGATTGAGACGACTCTCCTACCCCAAACCCCAGTCTGTGTGGATGCTGTGTAATTTGCTGCCCTGTTACAACTCAGTGCCAAGAAATATCAGACAGCACACTGCATACAACTAAAGGAATTATATTCATGAATCTTAACTAAAGGGTTAGTAAAGAAAAGAAAGAAAACACAGAAAGGGCCCATTATAATTAAACAGTCAAATGTGCTCAATTCACCGATCCTCAGTCAATCTCAGTGCCTGACTCCATTGAATCACAATGTCCCCACCGGGTCGTATCCTACGACTGGTTCTCTCCAGCGTCTTCTCTCTCTATCTCAAGCCGAACAAAGGACCCAGCTCACATTCCAAAGTACCTGTTATCTCTAACCATACCCCAAACACTGCTTCTACAGAAAGACCATTATGTTCGCAGTGAAACCTTTCCCAGGGTGTTACACATAAATAGAACATAGAAAAGTACAGCCCAGTAACAGGCCATTTGGCCCACAATGCTGTGCTGAACTATTTAAAAGCAAATCAAATACACACGAACACCAATCTCTCCTACCTACAGTACATAATGTTCGTATCCCTCCTTCTTCCTTATATCCATGCATCTAAAGGTCTCTTAAGGACCTCTAATATACCTGCCTCTACCACCATATCAGTCAGCGCATTCCAGGCATCTGCCACTCTCCGAGTAAAAAAGCTCACCCCTCACATCCCCCTTAAACCTACCCTCTCTCACCGTAAATGCATATCCTCTGGTATTAGACATTTCAATCCTGGGAAACAGATACCCTCTGTCCATGCCTCTCATAATCTGTAAACCTCTATCTAAACTCCCCTCAGCCTCCAGCACTTCAGAGAAAGCAACTCAAGCTTATCCAGCCTCTGGTGATAGCACATGCCCTCTAAACCCGGCAGCCTCTTCTGCACTATCTCCAGGACTTCAATATCCTTCCTATAATGGGGTGACCAGAAATATATGCAATACTCCAGATGAGGCCTTACCAGAGTTTATTAATTTACAACATAGCCTCCTGACTTTTTAACTCAATATCTTGTCTAGTAAAAGCAAGCATTCCATTAGCCTTCTTAACCACCTTATCAACCTGTGAGGCCACTTTCAAGGAGCTATGAACTTGGATCCCAAGATCTCTCTGATAAGTAACAGTTAAGGACCTTGCCCTTGACAGTGTACTGTTTCCTTGCATTTGGCTTACCAAGGTGCAACACCTCACATTTATCTGGGTTAACTGGCGGGAGGAGAAGATGGCAGCGCGACGCAGCGCGCGCGGCCTCTCCAGTGATGAATATCTGTAATCTGTCAAGTAGGATGCCGTGCACAATTCTGATTTGATGGAGGTAGACATGAAAGCACAGAGGAACATCTGGTGAAACTTCGGAAATGCCTGTTTCGCTGCCGCCACTACTGTGTGATCTGAAATCTCCGGAGGGGAAGACCCCGAATCCTTGGTTTTGCCTGTTGCTTGGTGGCTGGGGCGGGGGTTGAAGCACTCGGCAGAGATGGTGCTCAGTGCTCGGTGTCGGAGGGCTGGTCGGAGGCTCAAAGTTTTCGGATGGACTCAGAGTCGGACTTTGGTTGGGTGCTTCCAGGATGCTGCATTGGCAAGTTTGCAGCACTGGAAGCTCATGGCAGGGAGAGCTTTCTCCCTTCTACCGTCCGCGTGAGATGTTGGGGCTATCGGGACTTTGAGACTTTTATTTACTGTGCCCATGGTCTGCTCTTATCAAATTACAGAATTGCTTTGCACTGTTGTAACCATATACTATAATTATGTGGTTTTTGTCAGTTTTAGTCTTGGTGTGTCTTGTGTTTCTGTGATATACCGGAGGAACATTGTATCATTTTTTAATGCATGCATTTCTAAATGACAATAAACGAGGACTGAGTGTCCTCATAATCTAATCTAAATCTAATCTAAACTCCATCTGCCATTTCTCAGCCCATATCTGCAACTGACCTATATTGTGCTGTATTGTTTGCCAGTCTCCTCACTATCCACAACTGCACCAATCTTGGTATCATTTTCAAATTTACTCACCCATCTATATTTTCATCCCGGTATTTATATACATCACAAACAGCAGAGTTTCCAGCACAGATCCTTGCGGAACACCACTAATTACAAACCTTCAGCACAAATAAGTTCCTTCAACCACTACCCTCTGTCTTCTATGCACTAGCCAGTTCTGAATCCAAACAGCCAATTCGCCGCAGACCCCATGCATCTTCGCCTCCCATAAGGGCCTTTGTCAAACACCTCACTAAAATCCATGGAGACAACATCCATTGCCCTACCCTTGTCAATCTCTCCTGTCATCTTGTCAAAAAACTCAATCAAGTTGGTAAGACACGACCTGCCATGCACAAAGCCATGTTGGCTCTCCCTAATTAGGCCATGGGTTTTGAAATGCTTGTATATCCTATCCCTAAGAATTTTCTCCAGTAATTTCCCTACAAATGATGTAAGACTCACTGGTCTATAGTTCCCAAGATTTTCCTTTGTTCCCTTCTTAAAAAGAGGTACAATATTAGCCATCGCCGGTCTTCCGGGACCTCGCCTGTGGCTGGAGAGGAGACAAAAGATATTGGTCAAGGCCTCAGCAATCTTGTCTCTTGACTCCTTTAATAACCTGTGGTAAATTCTATCAGGCCCTGGGGATTTATCCAACTTAATACTCATTTGGAAGTCCAACACTTCCACCTCCTTGACATCTAAACGCTCGAACATATTTATACACTCAGCACTGATCTCCTGGTCCTCCATATCCTTTTCCTTGGTAAATACTGAAGCGGAGTACTCACTGAATACCTCACTCACATTCTCTGCATCCAAGCAAATAGGATCCACCCTTTATCCTTCAGTGGTCCCAGCCTCTCCCTAGTTATCCTCTTGCTCTGGATGTATATATAGAATGCTTTAGGATTCACCTTAATCCTACTTGCCAAGGACTTCATGGTCCCTCCTGGCTTTCCTGATTCCCTTCTTTAGTTCTTTTTTGGCTTCTTAATATTCCTCATGTGTTTCATTTGATCCTGACTTCTGAAGCTTTACATACATTTCCATTTTCTTCTTGACTAAATTCATCACCTCTCTGGACATCCAAGGTTCTCTTATCTTTCCATCCCCATCCTTCCTTCTAACAGGAACATACCTAATTGTACTCAGTGCAATTGATCTTTAAACACCCTCCACATGTCTGATGCGGACTTGCCAGAGAAAAGGTTTTCCCAATTAATGCTTCTTAGTTCCTGCCCAATGCCCTTGTAATTTGCCCTACTAAAACGCTCTTGCAAGGACCATACTCTCTCCTTATCTATAGCTATCCTGAAAGTTCAGGAGTTGTGGTGACTGTTCCCTAACTGCTCACCAGGTCACCTGGCCAAACTCATTACCCAACACCAGGTCCAGCACAGCCCATTCTCTTGTTGAATTTCCACATATTGATTTAAGAAACTGAACAAATACTGCCCCATCTAAATCCCTTGCACTAAGAAGGTCCCAGTTTATATCAGGGAAGTTGAAATCCCCCATGACAATAACTCTATTATTTTTCCACATTTCCGTAATCTGATACATATCTGTTCCTCAATGTCCCAGTGGCTATTAGGGGCTCTGTAGCACAATCCCATCAGTGTAATTATACCCTTCCTGTTCCTGAGTTCCACCCAAATGGACTCAGTGTCGGATCTCTCTGTTATGTCTCCCCTCAGTATAGCTGTGATATTGTCCCGGATTAGTAGTGCAACTACTTCACCACACCCAACCCCCTTTTTCCTCTTCCTCTACCTTTTCTAAAATTTCAAAAACCTGGTACATTAACCACCCATTCCTGTCCCTCTCTCAACCAAGTTTCAGTAATGGCTACAACATCATAGTTCCATATCCATGCTCTAAGTTCATCACCCTTACCGGTAATACCCCTAGCATTAACATATACGCACTTCAAACTGTCCAACCCATCGTACCTGTTATTTCAATGTTGTCTTTCAGTACTTTTCCTGACATCTACCTTCTGGTCCAATACTTCCCTTACTGACCCGAGGCTCTGGTTCCCAGCTCCCTGCAAAACTAGTTTAAACTCTCCCGAGTAGAATCAGCAAACCTCCCGGCCAGGATGTTGGTTCCCCTCCAGTTCAGGTGCAACCCATCCCTCTTGTACACCCCTTCCCCAGAAAAGGTTCCAATGATCTTGGAGCGACGGAGGATGAGAGGTGACCTGACAGAGGTGTATAAGATGATGAGAGGCATTGATCGTGTGGATAGTCAGAGGCTTTTTCCCAGGGCTGAAGTGGCTAACACGAGAGGACACAGTTTTAAGGTGCTTGGGAGTAGGTACAGAGGAGATGTCAGGGGTAAGTTTTTTACACAGAGATTGGTGAGTGCGTGGAATGGGCTGCCGGCGACGGTGGTGGAGGCAGATACAATGGAGTCTTTTAAGAGACTCCCGGATGGATACATGGAACTCAGAAAAATAGAAGGCTATGGGTAACCCTAGGTAATTTCTTAGTAAGTACATGTTCAGCACAGCATTGTGGCCAAAGGGCCTGTATTATGCTGTAGGTTTTCTATGTTTCTATGATCCAAGAACTTGAAACCCCGTACCCTGCACCATTCAGTCATCTGTGTTATCACACTATCCCTACCTGTACTAGCCCACGGTACAGGGAGTAATCCAGAGGTTACAACCTTGGAGGTCCTTCTCTTCAGCCTCCTTCCTAACTCTATATACTCTCTGCATCAGACCTCTTCCCCTTTTCTGCCAAAATGCACCCATCCTCTGGCTATCCCCCCCAACCCCCTGAGAATATTCTGCACCCACTCCGATACATCCTGGACCCTAGCACCTGTGAAGCAACACACTATCTTAGTGTCTCTTTTGCGGCCTCAGAACCTCCTTTCTATCTCCCTAACTATCGAGTCCCCTATCACCTCCACACTGCCTAATACTGCCTGTGTTTACCCTTCCCTGCTGAGCCTCGGAGCCGGCCACAGTGTTTCTAGCCTGGCTGCTGCTGCTGTGCCCTGATGGGTCACACCGCCGCCCCCCCCCCCCCCACCACCGCAGGTATACTCGTTGCTGAGGGCAATGGCCACAGGGAACCCTGCACTGACTTCCTAATCCCTTTACCTTTCCTGGTGGTCACCCATCTACCGTCTGAAGCCTGTACTCTGGGTGTGACCACCTTATCGAAAGTCTCATCCATAATATCTACAGCTTCCCAAATGATCCTGAGTCCGTCCAGCTCCTTGACCGGGTCAGTTAGGTGCTGAAGTTGAGTGCACTTCCCGCAGATGTAGTCCATAAGACCATAAGACAAAGGAGCAGAAGTCAGCCATTCGGCCCATCGAGTCTGCTCCGCCATTTTATCATGAGCTGATCCATTCTCCTATTTAATCCCACTCCCCCACCTTCTCACCATAACCTTTGATGCCCTGGCTACTCAGATACCTATCAATCTCTGCCTTAAATACACCCAGTCATCATGTCATGAATTCCCACATCTGACAGGAGAAGTATTCCATTCTGACTACTCTATACCAAAAAAGAAAACATAGAAACATAGAAAACATAGAAAATAGGTGCAGGAGTAGGCCATTCGGCCCTTCGAGCCTGCACCGCCATTCAGTATGATCATGGCTGATCATCCAACTCAGAACCCTGTACCAGCCTTCCCTCCATATCCCTTGATCCCTTTAGCCACAAGGGCCATATCTAACTCCCTCTTAAATATAGCCAATGAACTGGCCTCAACTGTTTCCTGTGGCAGAGAATTCCACAGATTCACCACTCTCTGTGTGAAGAAGTTTTTCCTAATCTCACTCCTAAAAGGCTTCGCCTTTATCCTCAAACTGTGACCCTCCCGTTCTGGACTTCCCCAACATCGGGAACAATCTTCCTGCATCTAGCCTGTCCAATCCCTTTAGGATTTTATAAGTCTCAATCAGATCCCCCCTCAATCTTCTAAATTCCAACGAGTACAAGCCCAGTTCATCCAGTCTTTCTTCATATGAAAGTCCTGCCATCCCAGGAATCAATCTGGTGAACCTCACTGCCTGCTGTACCTGCATGCCCACTTTCATTGACTGGTGTATAATGACACCTAGGTCTCGTTACACCTCCCCTTTTCCTAATCGGCCACCATTCAGATAATAATCTGTTTTCCTATTTTTGCCACCAAAGTGGATAACTTCACATTTATCCACATTAAATTGCATCTGCCATGAATTTGCCCACTCACCCAACCTATCCAAGTCACCCTACATCCTCTTAGCATCCTCCTCACAGCTAACACTGCCGCCCAGCTTCGTGTCATCCGCAAACTTGGAGATGCTGCATTTAATTCCCTCATCCAAGTCATTAATATATATTGTAAACAACTGGGGTCCCAGCACTGAGCTTTGCGGTACCCCACTAGTCACTGCTTGCCATTCTGAAAAGGTCCCGTTTATTCCCACTCTTTGCTTCCTGTCTGCTAACCAATTCTCTATCCACATCAATACCTTACCCCCAATACCGTGTGCTTTAAGTCTGCACACTAATCTCCTGTGTGGGACCTTGTCAAAAGCCTTTTGAAAATCCAAATATACCTTAGAACTTGACGATGTGGTTCGAGCTGTGTGTTGCAGCACAGTCGTGGGTCAGCAGAGTGAACAGCAGTGGACTGAGCACACAGCCCTGGGGGGCCCCTGTGCTCAGTGTGATGGTGTTGGAGATGCTGCTTCCAATCCGGACTGACTGAGGTCTCCCAGTCAGGAAGTCTAGGATCCAGTTGCAGAGGGAGGTGTTCAGGCCCAGTAGGCTCAGCTTTCCAATCAGTTTCTGAGGAATGATTGTGTTGAATGCTGAACTGAAGTCTATGAACAGCATTCGAACGTACGTGTCTTTTTTGTCCAGGTGGGTTAGGGCCGGGTGGAGGGTGATGGCAATGGCATTGTCTGTTGAACAGTTGGGACGGTACACGAACTGCAGGGGGTCCATTGAGGGGGGCAGCAGGGTCTTGATGTGCCTCATGACAAACCTCTCGAAACACTTCATGATGATGGATGTGAGTGTGACGGGACGGTAGTCGTTGAGGCAGGACACTGAAGACTTCTTCGGCACGGGGACGATGTTGGTGGCCTTGAAGCACGTAGGAACGACGGCACTGCTCAGGGAGATGTTGAAGATGTCAGTGAGAATCTCAGCTAGCTGGTCTGCACATCCTCTAAGCACTGTGTTGCTCCAGATTTCCAGCATCTGCAGAATCTCTTGCATTTGCAATAAATAGTTATTGAGCGTGGGGGAAAGCAAAAGCAATCATGAGAAAGTATAAGGTGGAATAATGAAGGAAGAAACAGCTGGTGGCAAAAGAGTATTATTATACCTGCCACTTGAATAGAGGCAATGAACAGGCTTTGCATGATCCAACACACTACTTTAAGGAATCATTTAACACAACATTATCTGTTTTTCATCTCTCTTTCCTCCCCAAAACCTTAGTTCTAGGCAGCACAATGTTAAATGAGAGGAAATGTTGATTATCTGCACTACTATTTATTGTTTTTGGAACTGTGAGAGCTGTGGGATTTCAAAAGTGGTCTGGTTTAACTCCTCAACTGTACAGAGTAATTTGTCATTTGTGAAGCCATTTTAAATAAACAGTTCTGAAAGAGCAATTACTTTTTCCATGGGCTTGGGATTGTGGAATCATTCAACATGTTGTACCTAAACTGGTTTAGTGGAAGAACTATGAATTAGATAAATTCAGAGTAAATTGATTATCAAAGCATGCATATGTCAGTGTAGTGGAATGGAGATGAGATACATCTCTATCAAAAGAAGTGTATGGTGCTCCTACCCTCCCCTATCCAGCAGGTCATCCTTGGGCAAGGTGTAGCACCTGATTAGCCACCCACGGTCACATGAAACCATGGGAGCAGGTGGTGGATGGTCGTATGAGCAGCTGGCTCAGATCACAAGTCCTGGTTATATGATCACTGATGCCAGGCAAACAATCTCTGAAGAGTATTGATAATGGCAGGGTTCACCTGTCTTGTAAAGACACTGCCCAGAAGGCGGCAATGGCAAACCACTTCTGTAGAAAAATTTGCCAGGAACAACCATAGTCATGAGACCATGATCATCCACGTTATATGACCTGTCACATAATGATGATGGTGGTAATGTTGTATGCATCACTGTATACTACTTGTGATTCATTTTCATGTGGCATTCATAGTAGAACAAAGATACAGTATAGGATAGAGTCAGTGAAAAACTATACACACAGACTGATAAATCAATGCAAAAGAAGACAATCTGTACAAATACAAAATAAACTAATAATAAATAAATACAGAGAACATGAGTCCTTGAAAGTGAGTCCATTGATTGTGGAATCAATTCAGTGTTGAGGTGAGTGAAGTTATCCTCACTGGTTTCAGATGGGTCCAGGAGTCTCATTCTCATGGATTTTTCCCATGGCTTCTACAGTCAATTGCCATATAGTGGGTTGCCCTCAAGTTTTTAAGTCACTAACGCTGTGGGTTCAAGTCTAAACCCAAATGAGCACAGAAGTCTGAATAGATATCTTGCGCACTTCGAGGAAATCCTGCAGTGAGATCCCATCTTATAGCTGTGGTGGACTTAAAGATCATACAACACAAAACAATAGAGCACAGGAACAGGCTATTTGACCTATGGGATCCAGGGCAATGTTCTGGGGAACAATGTGTAAATGTTCTCAGTTTATCTGCAAGACCTCATGTCTTGGTTATTTTAAAAACGCAAACACGAGGAAATCTGAAGATGCTGGAATTTCAAACAATACATGCAAAAAATGCTGGTGAACGCAGCAGGCCAGGAAGCATCTCTGGAAAGAGGTACAGTCAATATTTCAGGCCGAGACCCTTCGTCTTTGTGTATGTCTTGGTTATTGTTTACTTTTCATCTGACACTCTCAGTCAGATCAATGAGTTATCTGTTTGCAGATACTTGCTGGGCATAAATTGGCTGCTGCACTTCCCACAATGGAATGGTGACCACAGTTCAGAGAGTACTTGACTAGGTAAGTGGTTTGGGGTACTCTGAGCCTGTGAATGTTGTTTCAGAAAGGAAAGTCATCCTTTCTTTTGCACTTTTTCAAGTATACACCAAGTTGCCTTTTGAAAGATGTAGTTCAAGATTAATGCTTAACTTTATTGTCACATGTACATACTGTGAAATAATTTTTTTTGTGTCAACTATCAACAACAGTCCAAGGATGTGCTGGGGACAGTCCGCAAGTATCACTTTGCTTCTGGTGCCAGCAGAGCATTTCCCACAATTTACTAACCCCAACCCTTAAGTGTTTGGGAGCTTCATATGTTAACTCTTTCCCAGGATCGTGAGCCTCCTCTGAACTCTCTTCAATGACAGCACATCCTTTCTTAGATCAGGGGCCCAAAACTGCTCACAATACTGCAGGTCAATGGGACAAGGCAGGTTAAGAGTTTGGTACAATCTAGGTGGGCTGAGGTACATTGTTTCGGTGCTGTAGTGCTCATTGCATAGATGTCTCTGGGAGCCAACCTGAATACAGCTCACTAAAGAGTCATTGACCTCAAATATTAATTTCTTCTCTCTCCATAGATGCCCCCAGACCTGCTGACATTTTCTGATATTTTCCAGTTTTATTACAGATTGTCAGCATCTGCAATCTTTTCAATCAGCTGGGTTTATTTCCTCTACAGCCGAAGAAAGGATAATTCAGCCACATTGTCCTCCCAGGATTTGAACACGTGATCAAAATCAGCTCAGACCGGGTTCACCTTGTCTCTGCTTGGCATCGAACTCCCATCATGTGCTTTTATTCTTTGGAATCTGTCCATTTAATTTTTCAATATCCCAGCTAAGCATGTCTTCATTGCCACAGTTTTCTCACTTTATCTACAATTTCTCATTCTTGCTCCCTTGGACTGATGAGACTACAGCACCACAGCATCATTCCTCCATTCCAAGGTCTGCCTGTCAGCAAGCCAGTCTGGAATACAGACTTGGAAAAGATGCTGAAAGCTTTGGTGAGATGATACACCATGTGACTTTGGTATCTGTGCTGACCGACCTTCATCAGACAGTTAGAGAAGAGCCTCAATTCCACCCTAGCTATTGTCTGAGGCTCTCTGTAACCCTGTGGGGCACACATATATAGCTACAGTGCCCAAGACTTTTACACAGTACTGTATTTGTCAACATGGAGCGGAGAGCGAGTTTGTAAATCTGGCGGGAACAAAGGATGTTGGGAATGGCGAGGGTGGAGTGCCAAGTGCGGGGTTGGTGTGGGTGCAGACATAGGACACCAGGGTGACACCAGGCAAGGTCATTTGATTCCAAACAGCTGGTTTATTGATCATTACTGAATGTCTCTCTGGTGCTTCCCGCTCTCTTCCCTCATCCTTCACCTTTTCCCTACCATGATTCTCCTCTCCCTGTCCCCCTCCCACTCTCAGTCCACAATAGAGACCCATATCAGAATCAGGTTTATCATCACTTACATATGTCATGAAACTTGTTTTTTTTTGCAGCAGTACAGTGCAATACATAAAATATACTATAAATTATAAAAGAAATTATAGATATATGTATATAAAATAAATTAGTGTAAATGAGAGCAAAAATAATGAGGAGGTGTTTATGGGTTCATTGTCCATTTAGAAATCTGGTGGAGAAGGAGAAGAAGCTGAAGCTGTTCCTAAAATGAGAAATGCACTTATATTACTTAATTATTTTCCAAGTTTCTCAAGTCCACTAATTCACTTGAACAACTGACTGGACTTCTATGCTTAAAAATCCACATAGGAACCTAGCTCCCATTTCTCTACAGGTGTGCTTTGCCCTAGCAATGATTTTTGATTGATTTCCGTTTAATTTACACTCAGTGGCCACTTTATTAAGTGCCTCCTGTACCTGATAATGTGGCCACAGAATGTATAATTGTGTTCTTCTGTTGCTGTAGTCCAAGTTCGACATGTTGTACATTCAGAGATGCTCATCTGCACACCATTGTTGTAAACCGTGGTTATTTATAGTAAGTTACTGTCACCTCCCTGTCAGCTTGAACCTTTCTGGCCGTTCTCCTCTGACCTCTCTCATTAATAAGGCATTTTCACCTGCAGAATTACTGCTGCCTGAATGTTTTTTGATTTTCACACCATTCTCTGTAAACTCGAGAGACTGGTGCGCATTAAAATCCTAGGAGATTAGCAGTTTCTGAGATACTCAGACCATCCATCTGGCACCAACAATCATTCCATGGTCAAAGTTACTAGATCACATTTCTTCCCCATTCTGATGTTTGGTCTGAACAACAACTGAACCTCTTGACCATGTCTGCATGTTTTTATGCATTGAGGTGCTGCCACATAATTGGCTGATTAAATATTTGCATTAACGAGCAGGCGTACAGGTGTACCTAATAGAGTGGCCACTGAGTGTCACTATAGATGCCAATTATTTATTTATTCAGAGATACAGTGTGGAACAGGCCAGTCCATCCAACTGCGCTGCCCAATAACCCACCTGTTTAAACTCTAGCTTAATTACAGGACAATTTACAATGATTAATTAACCTACTAACCAGTATGCCTTTAGAATGCAAGAGGAAACCAGAGCACCCAGAGGAAAGAAACCCACTCACACACGGGAAGAACGTACAAACTTTCTTACAGAGGATGCTGGAATTGAATTCAGAACTCCAAAGCCCCGAGCTGTGATAGTGCCACACTAACGGCCGTGCTACTGCAGCACGCCACCCACATGATAGGGATACATTCAATGACAGAACATGGCAGCACAGTACTGTAGCAGTTATCACAATGCTATTAAGTGCCAGCAACCTGGGTTTAATTCCGCCACTGTCGTTAAGGAGTTTGTACTTTCTCCCCATGTCCATGCAGAGGAGAGCTCTTCTTTAAAATGTTTGCACTTCCTTGTCAAGAGAGAGATAGGCAGACTTCAGGACATCTAAAAGTGGCTCCTTTGATGATTTTCTGTCGTCTGTTCCATGACCACTGATACAAACACTCTGATGTTGTGCAATTATGTACATCGTTCTTGGGATAAACCTGACACATCACAAAGGAACAGCAAAAATTTCCTCAGACTAATAGCTCCGTTCAACTGGCGGCAAAACCAGACCCAGAGAAATGAGTTGAAATGACATAGTGGGGCAGGTGGTGCTCCAGATGAAAGCCAATTTATCCTGAGGAGTGGGAGTCATGCCTCAGTCGCATCACCAAGACAACCATTCAAACAGGTCATTGAAAAATGTAAACACAAGGAAATCTGCAGATGCTGGAATTTCAAGCAACACACATAAAAGTTGCTGGTGAACGCAGCAGGCCAGGCAGCATCTCTAGGAAGAGGTACTGTCGACGTTTCGGGCCGAGACCCTTCGTTAGGACTAACTGAAAGAAGAGCGAGTAAGAGATTTGAAAGTGGGAAGGGGAGGGGGAGATCTGAAATGATAGGAGAAGACATGAGGGGGAGGGATGGAGCCAAGAGCTGGACAGTTGATTGGCAAAAGGGATATGAGAGGATCATGGGGCAGAAGGCCCAGGGAGAAAGAAAGGGGGAGGGGGGGAAAACCCAGAGGATGAGTAAGGGGTACAGTGAGGGGGGCAGAGGGAGAAAAAGAAGAGAGAGAAAAAGAATGTGTGTATATAAATGAATAATGGATGGGGTACGAGGGGGAGGTGGGGCATTAGCGGAAGTTTGAGAAGTCAATGGTCATGCCATCAGGTTGGAGGCTACCCAGATGGAATATAAGGTGTTGTTCCTCCAACTTGAGTGTGGCTTCATCTTTACAGTAGAGGAGGCCGTGGATAGACATATCAGAATGGGAATGGGACGTGGAATTAAAATGTGTGGCCACTGGGAGATCCTGCTTTCTCTGGCGGACAGAGCGTAGGTGTTCAGCAAAACGATCTCCCAGTCTGCGTCGGGTCTCGTCAATATAAAGAAGGCCACATCGGGAGCACTGGACGCAGAATATCACCCCAGCCGACTCACAGGTGAAGTGTCGCCTCACCTGGAAGGACTGTCTGGGGCCCTGAATGGTAGTGCGGGAGGAAATGTAAGGGCATGTGTAGCACTTGTTCCGCTTACAAGGATAAGTGCCAGGAGGGAGATCAGTGGGGAGGGATGGGTGGGACGAGTGGACAAGGGAGTTGCGTAGGGAGCGATCCCTGTGGAAAGCAGGGGGGGGGGAGGGAAAGATATGCTTAGTGGTGGGATCCCGTTGGAGGTGGCGGAAGTTACGGAGAATTATATGTTGGACCCGGAGGCTGGTGGGGTGGTAGGTGAGGACAAGGGGAACTCTATTCCTAGTGGGGTGGCGGGAGGATGGAGTGAGAGCAGACGTGCGTGAAATGGGGGAGATGCATTTGAGAACAGAGTTGATGGTGGAGGAAGGGAAGCCCCTTTCTTTAAAAAAGGAGGACAGCTCCTTCGTCCTGGAATGAAAAGCCTCATCCTGAGAGCAGATGCGGCGGAGACGGAGGAATTGCGAGAAGGGGATGGTATTTTTGCAAGAGACAGGGTGAGAAGAGGAATAGTCCAGATAGCTGTGAGAGTCAGTAGGCTTATAGTAGACATCAGTAGATAAGCTGTCTCCAGAGATAGAGACAGAAAGATCTAGAAAGGGGAGGGAGGTGTTGGAAATGGACCAGGTAAACTTGAGGGCAGGGTGAAAGTTGGTGGCAAAGCTGATGAAGTCAACGAGCTCAGCAGGCGTGCAATGCAGTCGTCGATGTAACGAAGGAAAAGTGGGGGACAGATACCAGAATAGGTTTGGAACATCAATTGTTCCACAAAGCCAACAAAAAGGCAGGCATAGCTGGGACCCATATGGGTGCCCATAGCTACACCTTTAGTTTGGAGGAAGTGGGAGGAGCCAAAGGAGAAATTATTAAGAGTAAGGACTAATTCCGCTGGACGGAGCAGAGTGGTGGTAGAGGGGAACTGATTAGGTCTGGAATCCAAAAAGAAGCAGAGAGCTTTGAGACCTTCCTGATGGGGGATGGAAGTATATAGGGACTGGACATCCATGGTGAAAATAAAGTGGTGGGGGCCAGGGAACTTAAAATCATCAAAAAGTTTAAGAGCGTGAGAAGTGTCACGAACATAGGTCGGAAGGGATTGAACAAGGGGGATAAAACCGTGTCGAGGTATGCAGAAATGAGTTCAGTGGGGCAGGAGCAAGCTGAGACAATAGGTCTGCCAGGAAGGCAGGTTTGTGGATCTTGGGTAGGAGGTAGAAACGGGAAGTGCGGGGTGTGGGAACTATAAGGTTGGTAGCAGTGGATGGGAGATCCCCTGAGCGGATAAAGTTGGTGATGGTGTGGGAGACAATGGCCTGGTGCTCCTTAGTGGGGTCACGATTGAGGGGTAAATAAGAGGAGGTATCCGCGAGTTGTCGCTGTGCCTCGGCAAGGTAGAGGTCAGTGTGCCAGACTACAACAGCACCCCCCTTATCAGCGGGTTTAATAATAAGGTTAGGATTAGTGCGGAGGGAGTGGAGAGCAGAGCGTTCCGAAGGAGTGAGGTTGGAATGGGAACAAGGTGCGGTGAAGTCGAGACGGTTGATGTCCCATCGGCAGTTAGCAATAAAGAGATCCAGAGCAGGCAGAAGACCAGAGCGGGGTGTCCATGCAGAGGAGAAGGGTTGAAGACGGGAGAAGGGGTCATCGGTGGGGGTGGAAGAGTCCTTGCCGAAGAAGTAGGCTCGGAGATGGAGACGGTGGAAGAAGAGTTCCGCATCATGGTGAACACGAAACTCGCTGAGGTGTGGGCGAAGGGGGACAAAGGTGAGGCCCTTACTGAGGACCGAGCGTTCTGCCAACGACAGTTGAAGGTCAGAGGGGATGGTAAAGACCCGGCACGGATGAGAGCTGAGATCAGAGCGGGGAGCGGGGAGGCTGGTGGTGTCAGTGGAGAGGGGAGGGTTGGGGTGAGAGGAAGATGGAGCCTCTGAGGGCCCAGGAGTTGACGGTGGGATCTGAGGAAGACGGGGTTGCAGAGCGGTGGTGGGGGAAGGGGAGACGGGAGTCACAATAGCAGCACATAAAGATCCGGCCTGGAGTTCAAGGCTGGAGTTGCAGTTGGTGATTGCGCAATCACTTTGAAGGTGTCCACGGTCGTTGCTGGAGTCCGGGTTTTGAATATACCCTGGGGTGTTGGAGCCGCCGAGATCAATGGCAGGAGCCGCAATCTGAAGTTCATGCCTGCTAGCGTCGGGGCCAGCAGGCTCTGGTATTGAAAAATGTAAGTCATTGCCTGCATTGTCGATGTCTGGTGAAAGTCTTGCACATGAGAGAAATATGAGGGTCGCAGAGCTGAAAAACCAGGAGGGTCATAACTGCAGTAGCAAGACCAGACCATCTAAGTATGTCTCCTGAGAATTGTTAATGGTCAGATTCTTGAGGTCACCCTCACTTGCTCTAACTCCACTGACTGATATGAGAGTATAAGAACATAAGGACGTGAGAAGTAGGGATAGAAACAAGCCATAGAGTCATTCGAACCTGTTCCATCATTCAGGAAGATCATAAATGATTTGATACTTTTTGTCTCAACTTCAACTTCACATTACTGCCTTGAAAAACACACAAAGCAGAAAATGCAGGGAACACTCATCAGGCCAAGCAGCATCTACAGATACAGAGTTACTGCTTCAGCTTGATGGCCTATTGTCAGGACTGACAGAATTTAGAAAACTGGCAATTGAGGAATGATGGAAAGAGGTTGAACAGGTTGGGACTTTATTCATGGGAGAGTATGGGAATGAGAAGATATCTTATAGGGTGTATAAAATCATGAGGGGCATAGATATGGTGAGTGCACACAGTCTTTTTCCAAGGGTTGGGTAGTCAAGACCTAGAAGGCACAGCTTTTATGTATGAAGGGAAAGATTTAGTAGTAACCTCAGGTGCAACCTTTTCAACCAGAAAGTGATCAGTGTATGGAGTGAGCTACCAGAAGAAGTTGCTGGTGTTCATTATCAAGTCCCTCTGAACACCAACCTTTTCAGATTCCCTACCATTTCAACAATATTCTGCCTTCCTATTTTTTCTACCTTCAAGTTCTTCCACATTATGTATATGGTGAGGAAGATAATATCTATATCCCACCTGAAGCCCTCTGCAACCTTACAACTTACAGTACCATCCAATTTTGATGAATTGTTAGCAATTTGGATACCATGCACACGAACTAGCTCCTGCCTCCCGCAAAAACTTACTCAGACTGTGAACATCCAGGCCCTAATATTAATCACTGCGATATCCCATTCATACCATGCCAACCTGAAAAATCACTCTTTATTCCTATTTGCTCCTCTCTGTTAATCAATCCTTAGAACACATTAGTGTCTCATTCCCAATCCCATACGCTCAATGGTGTTCTATACCTTGGTGAAAATCCAAAAACATTACATCCATGGCTTCATCCTTATCTGGTCTGGTCTGGTCCTGTGACTAAAATATGCCAGAATGCAAGGACATAGAACATTACAGCACAATACTTTATACTTTTATACTTTATACTTTATTGTCGCCAAACAATTGATACTAGAACGTACAATCATCACAGCGATATTTGATTCTGTGCTTCTCACTCCCTGGATTACAAATCAATAGTAAATATTAAAATTTTAAATTATACATCATAAATAGAAAATAGAAAAATGGAAAGTAAGGCAGTGCAAAAAAACCGAGAGATGGGTCCGGATATTTGGAGGGTACGGCCCAGATCCGGGTCAGGATCCGTTCAGCAGTCTTATCACAGTTGGAAAGAAGCTGTTCCCAAATCTGGCCATACGAGTCTTCAAGCTCCTGAGCCTTCTCCCGGAGGGAAGAGGGACGAAAAGTGTGTTGGCTGGGTGGGTCATGTACTTGATTATCCTGGCAGCACTGCTCCGACAGTGTGTGGTGTAAAGTGAGTGCAAGGACGGAAGATTGGTTTATGTGATGTGCTGCACCATGTTCACGATCTTCTGCAGCTTCTTTCGGTCTTGGACAGGACAACTTCCATACCAGGTTGTGATGCACCCTAGAATACATGCCCTTCGGCCCATGATGTTGTGTCAAGCTTTTGGCTTACTCTAAGATCAATCTCTCCCACATAGCCCTCCATTTTTCTATCATCCATGTGCTTATCTAGGGGTTTCTTAGATGTCCCTAACGTATCTGCCGCTATAACCATCCCTGGCAGTGTTCCACGCATCTATCATTCGCTGTAAAACTCCTACCTATGACATACCCCTTATACTTTCCTCCAATCTCTTCAAAATGATGTCCACTCGTATTTTTCATTTCCACACTGGGGAAAAGCCTCCAGCTGTCTATTCGATGTATGCCTCTTACCAGCTTGTACATCTCTATCAAATCACCTCTCATCCTCCGAGAAAAGCCCGAGCTTGCTCAACATATTAAGAAGCGATAGAACGTAGTGGACTCAACTCAATTCCTTATAGGCATGTTTCCCCCTACAATTGAAAATATCTACATGAGATGGTGCCTCTAGAAGGCAACATCCATCATCCCCACCATTCGGGCCAGCCCATCTTCTCAGAGCTACCATCAGGCAGGAAGTACACAAGCCAGAAGTCGCCCATCACTAGGTTCAAAACAATTACTCCCCTTCCACCATTCGGTCTTGAAACAACCGGCATAACATTAATCACTACGGTTTGGCAACACTGCAAACACATTGATTACTTTGTACTAAAATGTATTTTTTACTGTAATTGTTTTTCACTGTAAAGATGGTATTTAAGTCTAATTTATTATTTTCCCTGTGAAAGTTGTTTATATACTAAGCGCCTGTGATGCTGCTGCAAGTTAGTTTTTCATTCCAACTGTGCATATATAGTGTATATGTATATATACAGAGTGCATATAACGGACAAAGTCAGCATGGATTTGTGAAAGGAAAATCATGTCTGACGAATCTCATAGAATTTTTTGAGGATGTAACTAGTAGAGTGGATAGGGGAGAACCAGTGGATGTGGTATATTTGGATTTTCAAAAGGCTTTTGACAAGGTCCCACACAGGAGATTAGTGTGCAAACTTAAAGCACACGGTATTGGGGGTAAGGTATTGGTGTGGGTGGAGAATTGGTTAGCAGACAGGAAGCAAAGAGTGGGAATAAACGGGACCTTTTCAGAATGGCAGGCGGTGACTAGTGGGGTACCGCAAGGCTCAGTGCTGGGACCCCAGTTGTTTACAATATATATTAATGACTTGGATGAGGGAATTAAATGCAGCATCTCCAAGTTTGCGGATGACACGAAGCTGGGTGGCAGTGTTAGCAGTGAGGAGGATGCTAAGAGGATGCAGAGTGACTTGGATAGGTTGGGTGAGTGGGCAAACTCATGGCAGATGCAATTTAATGTGGATAAATGTGAAGTTATCCACTTTGGTGGCAAAAACAGGAAAACAGATTATTATCTGAATGGTGGCCGATTAGGAAAAGGGGAGGTGCAACGAGACCTGGGTGTCATTATACACCAGTCATTGAAAGTGGGCATGCAGGTACAGCAGGCGGTGAAAAAGGCGAACGGTATGCTGGCATTTATAGCGAGAGGATTCGAGTACAGGAGCAGGGAGGTACTACTGCAGTTGTACAAGGCCTTGGTGAGACCACACCTGGAGTATTGTGTGCAGTTTTGGTCCCCTAATCTGAGGAAAGACATCTTTGCCATAGAGGGAGTACAAAGAAGGTTCACCAGATTGATTCCTGGGATGGCAGGTCTTTCATATGAAGAAAGACTGGATGAACGGGGCTTGTACTCGTTGGAATTTAGAAGATTGAGGGGGGATCTGATTGAAACGTATAAGATCCTAAAGGGATTGGACAGGCTAGATGCGGGAAGATTGTTCCCGATGTTGGGGAGGTCCAGAACGAGGGGTCACAGTTTGAGGATAGAGGGGAAGCCTTTTAGGACCGAGATTAGGAAAAACTTCTTCACACAGAGAGTGGTGAATCTGTGGAATTCTCTGCCACAGGAAACTGTTGAGGCCAGTTCATTAGCTATGTTTAAAAGGAAGTTAGATATGGCCCTTGTAGCTACAGGGGTCAGGGGGTATGGAGGGAAGGCTGGGTTCTGAGTTGGATGATCAGCCATGATCATAATAAATGGTGGTGCAGGCTCGAAGGGCCGAATGGCCTACTCCTGCACCTATTTTCTATGTTTCTATGTTTCTATGTATATGTATATATATAGAGTGCATATAACTGTGCATATATAGTGTATATGTATATATACAGAGTGCATATAACTGTGCATATATAGTGTATATGTATATATATACAGAGTGCATATAACTGCATATATAGTGTATATGTACATATACAGAGTGCATATAACTGTGCATATATAGTGTATATGTATATATACAGAGTGCATATAACTGTGCAAATATAGTGTATATGTATATATACAGATTTGGGTGCCATAGTGAAGCAGTTTTTCTAAAATTTCAAAATATACTTTATTCAAAAATAAATTATATACAATAAACCATTCAATAACTTCCCATCCTTTACATACGTTTCCATCATAGTCAGTACATATCCATACTTATGGCCACCAACGTGGCACTCCATTGGTTCACCTTCCCACACCATTGTTGAGGGGTATACTCCCCGCCACTCGACCCCTCCCACTCCGGCGGGAGAAGAACCCTAAACTGTGGTCTTTCCCCACCGGGCCCTTGCGGTGGCTGCACCAAGTTTCAGTGCGTCCCTCAGCACGTACTCCTGCAGCCGAGAATGTGCCAGTCGGCAGCATTCTGCCATGGACATCTCCATGTGCTGGTAGATCATCAAGTTTCGGGCTGACCAAAGAGCATCTTTCACCAAGTTGATGATCTGCCAGCAGCACCGGATGTTGGTCTCCATGTGCGTCCCCGGGAACAGCCCGTAGATCAGAGGGTCCTCTGTTACGCAGCTGCTGGGGATGAAACATGACACTAGCCCGTCCATCCTCCTCCACACCCCCTCTGCGAACTGACAGTGTGCAAAGAGGTGGGTCACAGACTCCTCCTCACTTCAGTCCTCCCGTGGGTCGTCGGGTGTGGAGACGACGTTCCGGGTGTACAGGAGAGATCTGACTGGGAGGGCCTCTCTCACCGCCAGCCAGGTGAGGTCCTGGTGCCTGTTGGTGAGATCTGGTGATGAGGCATTTTGCCAGATGAACTGGACGGTCCGCTTGGGGAACCACCCCACTGTGTCCATCACGTCCTTCTCCTGCAGAGCCTGCAGGACATTACGTGCCGACCACTGCCTGATGGCCCTGTGGTCAAAGGCGTTCTCCTGGAAGAACTTTTCTATGAATGACAGGTATGGCAGCAACGACCAGCTGACTGGGGCGTTGCGCGGGAGTGGGGCCAGACCCATCCTTCGTAGCCAGGGCGACAGGTAGAACCTGGGCACATAGTGGTACTTGGTGCCCACATACCTGGGTTCTACACACAACCTGATGCAGCCACGCACAAAGCTGGCCATCAGGGTGAGGGCGACATTGGGGACGTTCTTGCCCCCGTTGTCCAGGGACTTGTGCATACGGTCCGTCTCACCCGCTCCATCTTGGATCCCCAGACGAATCTGAAGACAGCTCGGGTGATTTCCGAGCTGTAGGAGCAGGGGACGGGCCACACCTGCACCAAGTACAGCAGCCTGAGAGCACCTCACACCTGATGACCAGGTTCTTGCCCATTATCGATGGGGAGCGCCCTCCCCACAGTCCCAGTTTCTGTTTCACCTTGGCAGTCCGCTCCCGTCAGTTCTTGTTGCACGCCTCCGCCCCTCCGAACCAGATCCCCAACACCTTCACGTGGTCAGACCTGATGGTGAAGGGGACACTGGATCAGTCGGGCCAGTTGCCGAAGAGTATGGCTTCACTCTTCGTGCGGATGACCCTGCCCCCGAGGTTAGCTCGAACTGTTCGCAGGTGCCAATCAACCTGTGAACTGACCTCGGATCAGAGCAGAAGACGGTGACGTCGTCCATGTACAGGGAGGTTTTCACTTGGGTCCCTCCACTGCCTGGCAGCGTCACCCCTCTTATACCCTCATCCCTCCTGATGGCTTCCACAAAGGGTTCTATGCAGCAGACAAACAAGACAGGGGAGAGGGGACAGCCCTGCCTGACTCCAGATCTGATGGGGAAGCTGTCTGTTTCCCATACGTTGACCTGGACTGCACTACGGATGTCTGTGTAGAGCAGTCTAATCCAATTCCGGATTCCCTCCCCAAATCCCATTTTGGAGAGCACGTCCGAAATGTACGTGTGGGATATCCTGTCGAAGGCTTTCTCCTGGTCCAAGCTGACCAGGCAGGCATTCACCCCACTGTCCTACTCGTAGGCAATGGTGTCCCTCAGCAGCGCGAGGCTGTCTGAGATCTTCTTGTCTGGTACAGCACAGGTTTGGTCCAGGTGGATCATCTGTCCCAGAGCAGACTTGACCCTGGTGAAGCAGTTAGTGTGACACTATTACAACTCAGGGCGTAAAGGTTTGTAGTTGAATTCCCACATCACCTGTAAGGAGTCTGTATGTCCTCCCCATGCAATATGTTGGTTTTCTCCAGATGCTCCAGTTTCTTCTCACAGTCAAACACTCACTGGTTAGTAGGTTAATTGGTCTTTGTTAATTGTGCCCTGATTAGGCTGGGGTTAAATCTGGGGTTGCTGGGCATTGTGGCTTGAGGGTCTAATCCATGACCTATCTCTATCGAGTGCAATGGACAATAAAATCAGCTTTCACTCTGGCATTAAAGTCCTTTTCTGAGCTTATATCAGAACTGACTCATTCTGCTTTAAGGTCATCCTTACATTCTAGCCCATAAATTCTGCCTGATCTAATGTGTATTCCCTCAGTCTTCACTGCTTCCAGTTTCTGCAGGAGGTCTGGACTTGCATTTCACTTTCATGTGATCTTGTGTTAATGTTCACCCTCCCTCCCTCCCCTCATTAATTTATCAACCAGATGGCATTGTTACACTGTTACAGCCATAGCAACCTGGGTCTCATCCTATCAGAGTCATTCCCTTTGTCCAGACTATCACACCCCCACCCTCTCTGCAACTTTAAACTGTTTTCTCACTTTTCCAGTTCTGATGAAATACCTTGACCTGAAACATTAAATTTTCTTACAGATCTGCTAAATATTTCAGCATTCATTTTCTTTTTTTTAATTATTTATGGCCAGTTTTGAAATTTGTGATTCAGATAGTCTGACAGTATTTTAATGGTACAGTGAGCAAGTCGGAAGTTACTACTATCACGACATTCACAGAAGCTGAACTTAATCGGACAAAAGTCTTAAAAATGGTGATGGGAGTGACAGTTCTGCATCGCAGTGGTTTCTATCATTTATCCAACAAAATGCATAAATTAAGTGCTATTAACAGTTTAAAGATTTAAGACACATCAAAGGCACTGGCATTTGGTGAAAAGAAAGGTAATGTTTGATTAATACCTGTGAGGCAGTGCAATCACTCGAGTCGAGTATGATGCTCTCCCAAAGTGTAATTCCCTTAATGGAGGACACCTGCATGACTTTGCTTAACGTGGGAGGCAGATGCATGGACAACCACCACACGGTCCCTGACAGATCGGAGTCAGGATCCAGTGGCATGGAATGCAAGACAACTGTGGATCCTTCACTGATGCAGCCTTTTTCACTGCCGTTGTGATGTGTCATCATCTTCTACCAACTCTACGGTCGAGATCTTGGTTGGATCTCTCTTTGTCCACCTTGACTTTATTGCCATGGGTAACCCTACTAGGAGCTAGGTGCCAGATGCTAAACTCCAGAGGGCATCACTCTCGGGATCTCAGGAACTCACAAGCCTCTCCACCACAATGAGGTCATGATCCTCAGAGAAGACTTCTAGGGTATTAAATGTAAGCAGAACATTCCAAGGATCATAGTAACCAAAAGCTTGGTCAATGATGTACATTTTAGACCATAAGACAAAGGAGCAGAAGTCGGCCACTCGGCCCATCGAGTCTGCTCCGCCATTTTATCATGAGCTGATCCATTCTCCCATTTAGTCCCACTCCCCTGCCTTCTCACCATAACCTTTGATGCCCTGGCTACTCAGATACCTATCAATCTTTGCTTTAAATACACCCAATCACTTGGCCTCCACTGCTGCCTGTGGCAACAAATTCCATAGATTCACCACCCTCTGACTAAAAAAGTTTCTTCACATTCCTGTTCTGAATGGGTGCCTTTCAATCCTTAAGTCATGCCCTCTCGTACTAGACTCCCCCATCATGGGAAACAATTTTGCCACATCCACTCTGTCCATGCCTTTCAACATTCGAAATGTTTCTATGAGGTCTCCCCTCATTCTTCTAAACTCCAAGGAATACAGTCCAAGAGCGGACAAATGTTCCTCATATGTTAACCCTCTCATTCCCGGAATCATTCTAGTGAATCTTCTCTGTACCCTCTCCAATGTCAGCACCTCCTTTCTTAAATAAGGAGACCAAAACTGCCCACAGTACTCCAAGTGAGGTCTCACCAGCGCCTTATAGAACCTCAACATCACATCCCTGCTCCTATACTCTATTCCTCTAGAAATGAATGCCAACATTGCATTCGCCTTCTTCACTACCGACTCAACCTGGGGGTTAACCTTATGGGTATCCTGTACAAGGACTCCCAAGTGCCAATGCATCTCAGAACTTTGAATTATTTCCCCATTTAAATAATAGTCTGCCCATTTATTTCTTCTGCCAAAGTGCATAACCATACACTTTCCAACATTGTATTTCATTTGCCACTTCTTTGCCCATTCTTCCAATCTATCCAAGTCTCTCTGCAGACTCTCTGTTTCCTCAGCACTACCGGCCCCTCCACCTATCTTCATATCATCAGCAAACTTAGCCACAAAGCCATCTATTCCATAATCCAAATCGTTGATGTACAATGTAAAAAGAAGCAGCCCCAACACTGACCCCTGTGGAACACCACTGGTAACCGGCAGCCAACCAGAATAGTATCCTTTTATTGCCACTTTCTGTTTCCTGCCAATCAGCCAACGCTCTATCCACGTATGTAACTTTCCCGTAATTCCATGGGCTCTTATCAGTGATCAGCAGCACTGGGGCTCCACAGGGGACTGTCTTGTCTCCCTTTCTCTTCATCATTTACACCTCGGACTTCAACTACTGCACAGAGTCTTGTCATCTTCAGAAGATTGCTGATGACTCTGCCATAGTTGGATGCATCAGCAAGGGAGATGAGGCTGAGTACAGGGCTACGGTAGGAAACTTTGTCACATGGTGTGAGGAAGGAGCTGGTGGTAGACCTGAGGAGAGCTAAGGTACCGGTGACCTCTGTTTCCATCCAGGGGGTCAATGTGGACATGGTGGAGGATTACAAATACCTGGGGATACGAATTGACAATAAACTGGACTGGTCAAAGAACACTGAGGCTGTCTACAAGAAGGGTCAGAGCCGTCTCTATTTCCTGAGGAGACTGAGGTCCTTTAACATCTGCTGGACGATGCTGAGGATGTTCTACGAGTCTGTGGTGGCCAGTGCTATCATGTTTGCTGTTGTGTGCTGGGGCAGCAGGCTGAGGGTAGCAGACACCAACAGAATCAACAAACTCATGCATAAGGCCAGTGATGTTGTGGGGATGGAACTGGACTCTCTGACGGTGGTGTCTGAAAAGAGAATGCTGTCCAAGTTGCATGCCATCTTGGACAATGTCTCCCATCCACTACATAATGTACTGGGTGGGCACAGGAGTACGTTCAGCCAGAGACTCATTCCACCGAGATGCAACACGGAGCGTCATAGGAAATCATTCCTGCCTGTGGCCATCAAACTTTACAACTCCTCTCTTGGAGGGTCAGACACCCTGAGCCAATAGGCTGGTCCTGGACTTATTTCCTGGCATAATTTTACATATTACTATTTAACTATTTATGGTTTTATTACTATTTATTATTTATGGTGCAACTGTAACGAAAACCACTTTCCCCCAGGATCAATAAAGTATGACTATGACTATGACTTATCTTGTTAAGTAGCCTCATGTGTGGCACCTTGTCAAAGGCCTTCTGAAAATCCAAATATACAACATCCACTGCATCTCCCTTGTCTAGCCTACTGGTAATTTCCTCAAAAAAATGTAATATGTTTGTCAGGCAGGATTTTCCTTTAAGGAAACCATGCTGAGTTCTGCCTATCTTGTCATATACCTCCAGGTACTCTGTAAGCCCATCCTTGACAATCGACTCCAACAACTTCCCAACCACAGATGTCAAGCTAACAGGTCCATAATTTCCTTTTTGCTTCCTTGCCTCCTTCTTAAATAGCAGAGTGACATTTGCAATCTTCCAGTCCTCCGGAACCATGCCAGAATCTATTGACTTTCGAAAGATCATCGCTAATGCCTCCGCAATCTCCATAGCTACTTCCTTCTGAACACGCGGGTGCATTCCATCTGGTCCGGGAGATTTATCTACCTTTAGACTATTCAGCTTCCTGAGTACTTTCTCTGTCGTAATTGTGACTGCGCACACTTCTCTTCCCTGGCACCCTTGAGTGTCCGGTATATGGCTGATGTCTTCCTCAGTGAAGACTGATGCAAAATACTCGTTCAGTTCCTCTGCCATCTCCTTATCTCCCATTACAATTTTCCAGCATCATTTTCTATCGGTCCTATATCTACTCTCACTTGTCTTTTACTCTTTATATACTTGAAGAAGCTTTTAGTATCCTCTTTGATATTATTTGCTAGCTTCCTTTCAAGTTAATCTTTTCCCTCTTAATGACCTTCTTAGTTTCCTTTTGTAAGCTTTTAAAAACTTCCCAATCCTCTGTCTTCCTACTAATTTTTGCTTCCTTGTATGCCCTCTCCTTTGCTTTAACTTTGGCTTTGACTTCTCGTCAACCACGGTTGCATCCTTTTTCCATTCGAAAATTTCTTCTTTTTTGGAATATACCTGTCTTGCACCTTCCTCACTTCTCGCATAAACTCCAGCCACTGCTGCTCTGCCGTCTTTCCCGCCAGTGCCCCTTTCCAGTCAACTTTGGCCCGTTCCTCTCTCATGTTATTTTAGGGAGCATTTCATGATGAGAGATAGAGAGCAGAGAGGAAATGATAAGGAATTTCAGAGAAAAATGTGACCAGGCAGTTGAAGCCCCAGCTCATCCTCCTGTCATAGTAGAGTGAAGGAAACTGGAGGTCAAACATGGAGGAAGGTGAGACTTCATTTGCATACAGATAAAGCCTAAAGAAAAGCAAGGCTCCAGAGATCAAGGCAACCAAGAGGCAGTTGCGGGAGGCAGAGGAACGGTGACAGGATTGCTTTGAATTAGTGGACTGGGCCGTATTCAATAACTCATCTGAGGACCTCAATGACTACACCAGGGTCGTTACAGACTTTAATAAAACAGCTGTGGATGAGTGTGTCCCCACAAAATCATTTAACATTTTTTCAAATCAGAAGCCCTGGATGAACAATGAAATCCAGAACCTACTGAGAGCCAGATCAGAGGCATTCAAATCTGGAGATAAAGAATGCTACAAGAGATGTAGGTATGATCTCCAGAAAGCCATCTCTTGGGCGAAATGGATTCTAGACCTGACTAGAATCAATGAGGGATGTTCAACAGCTGTGGCAGGGTTTGAATGCCTCCTACAAAGCTAAATCTTGTGACATAAGCGACAGCAGAGCTTCGCTTCCAGATGAACTCAATGACTTCTGTGCTCACCTTGATCACCGGGACAGGGAGAAAACATTGCACACCCCAATGTCTCCTGATGATCCTTTGGTCTCAGTATCTGAAGATGACATGCAAGCTGCCTTCAACAGAGTGAATCCAAGGAAATCATCTCGTCCAGATGGAGTACCCGGCCGAGTACTGAAGACTTGTGCCACCCAACTGGCTGCTGATTTCACGGATATCTTCAACCTCTCACTCCAGCAGTGTGTGGTACCCACCTGCTTCAAGCAGGCTTCAATTGTACTGGTGCGCAAGGAGAGCGTGGTAACCTTTCTAAATGGTTATCGCCCAGTGACACTTACATCCACAGGCCTGAAGTGTTTTGAGAGGCTGGTGTTGAAGCATATCAGCTCCTGTCTTAAGGGTGACTTGGATCTGTTCCAATTCACCTACTGAAACAACAGGTCTACAGCAGATACTATAGGTTGGCTTTTCACACAACGCTGGAACATCTGGACAGCAAAGATGCATACATGAGCTCAGCATTTAACACCATCATCCCCTCAGAATTAATCAGTAAACTCCAAGACCCAGGCCTCAATACCCCATTGTACAATTCAATCCTGGATTTCCTCACTTGTCGGATTGTCAGAAACATCTCCTCCATTATCTCCATCAGCACAGGTGCATCACAGGGATGTGTACTTAGCCCCCTGTTCTACTCGCTTTACACCTATGACTGTGTGGCTAAGGACAGCACCAACACCATATACAAGTTTGCTGATGACACCACTGTTGTGGGCTGTATTAAAGGAGGTGATAAATCAGCATACAGGAGGGAGATTGAAAACTCCACTGAGTGGTGTCATAACAACAATCTCACTCAATGTCATCAAGACCAAGGAACTGATTATAGATTTCAGGAGTGGGAAACCAGAGGTCCAAGAGCCAGTAATCAGAGGTGGAGAGGGTCAGTAACTTTAAATTCCTGGGTGTCACCATCTCACAGGAGCTGTCCTAGACCCAACATATAAATATTATTGAGAAGAAAGCACGACAGCGCATCTACTTCCTCAGCAGTCTAGGAAGGTTTGGCACGTTGTCCAGTAGCACTCACATCTACGATGATGAGATGCGTTGAGATGGCTAGAATGAACTCCTGCCTCAGCAAGGACCTGGGCCCACTGCAATTTGCCTATCACCACAATAGGTCTACAGCAGATGTGATCTCAACGGCTCTTCGCATGGCCTTAGATCACCTGGACAACACAAACACCTAAGATAGGATGTTGTTCATCGACTATAGCTCAGCATTTAAAACCATCATGAACCTAGGCCTCTGTACCTCCCTCTGCAATTGGATCCTCAACTACCTAACCGGAAGACCACAATCTGTGTGGATTGCTGATAATATCTCCTCCTTGCTGATGATCAACACTGGTGCACAGCAGGGGTGTGTGCTTAGCCCACTGCTCTACTCTCTCTATATCCATAACTGTGTGGAACACCATAGGAAAGTGATGGGTGGGCAAGGAGATAACATGAGAGAGGGACAAGGGGATGGGAAATGGTGAGGGGGGGGTGATAGAGGCATTACTGGAAGTTTGAGAAATCGATGTTCATGCCAATCAGGTTGGAGGCTACCCAAACAGAATATACAGTGTTGTTCCTCCAACTTAAGTGTGGCCTTATCCTGACAGTGGAGGAGGCCATGGAGGGACATATCGGAATGGGAAGTGGAATTAAAATAGTTGGCCACTGGGAGATCCCGCTTGTTCTGGCAGATGGAGTGTAGATGCTCAGCAAAGCAGTCTCCCAATCTACGTTGGGTCTCACCGATATACAAGAGGCCACACCGGGAGCACCGAACACAGTATATGACTCTAACAGACTCACAGGTGAAGGGTCACATAATTCTCTGAAACTTCTGCCACCTCCAACTGGATCCCACCACCAAACACATCTTTCCCTCTCTCCCACATTCTGTATTCTGCAGGGATCCCTTGTCCATTTGCCCCTCCCCACTGATCTCCCTCCTGGCACTTATCCTTGTAAGCAGAACAAGTGCTACCCCTGCCCCTACACCTCCTGCCTCAGTACCATTCAGGGCCCCAAACAGTCCTTCCAGGTGAGGTGACACTTCATCTGGGATCTCCCAGTGGCCATCCATTTAATTCCACTTCCTGCTCCCATTTCGATATGTTCATCCATGGCCTCCTCCACTGTCGGGATGAAGCCACACTTAGGTTGGAGGAACAACACCTTGTATTCCATTTGGGTAGCCTCCAACCTGATGGCATGAACATCGATTTCTCAAATTTCCAATAATGCCTACACTCCCCCCCCTTCACCATTTCACATTCCTTTTCCCCCTCTCTTGTTATCTCCTTGCCTGCCCATCACCTCCCTCTGGTGCTCCTCCCCTCTCCCTTTTTTTTTTCTTCCATGGCCTTCTATCTCTTTCACCAACTTCCTAACTCTTTGCTTCATCCCCCCCTCCAAGTTACCAATCGCCTGGTGTATCTATCTCCCCTCCACCCCCCCCCCCACCTTTCAAATCTACTCCTCAGCATCTTTTCTCCAGTCCTGCCGAAGGGTTATGGCCTGAAACGCTAACTGTACTTTTTTCCATAGATGCTGCCTGGCCTGCTGAGTTCCTCCAGCAGTTTGTATCTGTTGGTCACAACATATGATGCGGTACTAAAGAAGGCAAGACAGCGGCTATATTATATACGGAGTTTGAAGAGATTCGGTTTGTTAACTAAAACACTCACAAACTTCTACAGATATTCCGTGGAAAACATTCTGACTGGTTGCATCACCGTCTGATATGGGGGTGGGGGTTGGGTGGGGTTACTGCACAGGATCAAAAGAAGCTACAGAAAGTTGTAAAATTAGTCAGTTCAATCTTGGGTACAGGCCTCCGTGGAATCCAAGACACCTTCAAGGAGCAGAGTCTCAGAAAGGCGACATCCATTATTAAGGGCCCCCATCACCCAGGACATGCCGTCTTCTCATTGTTACCATCAGGAAGGAGGTACAGAAGCCTGAAGGCACATACTCAGTGACCCAGAACAACTTCTTCACATCTGCCATTTGATTCTCAAATGGACATTGAACTCATGAATACTACCTCACTTTCTTTTGTATTATTTTTGTTTTTGCACTATTTTTAATCTGTTCAACATACATGTATATACACTTACTGTAATTGATAGATTTATTTATTCTTTCTATATTATCATGTATTCCATTGAACTGCTGCTGCTAAATTTCACAACACACGCTGGTGATAATAAACCTGATTCTGATTCTGAAAACCTTGGCAAACTTCTATTGATGTGTGGTGAAAAGTGTACTGACTAGCTGCATTACAGCCTGGTATGGGAACACCAATACTTCTGAGCAGAAAATCCGACAAATGATAATGGATTCGGCCCAGTACATCACAGGTAAAGCCCTCCCAACCATTGAGCACATCTACATGAAACGTTGCTGTAGAAAAGCAGCATCCATCATCAAAGATTCTTGCCCCCTTTTTCCTCGCTGTTGCCATCAGGTAGAAGGTACAGGAACCTCAGGACTCGCACTTCCAAGTTCAAGAACAGTTACTACCCCTCAACCATCAGGCTCTTGAACAAAAGAGGATAACTACACTCATTTAAGGACTCTGTTACATTGTTATTTCATGCTCGATATTTATTGTTATTTATTTATATCTGCATTTGCACAGTTTGTCTACAGTTAACAGTTCCTGATGTTTACAGTTTACAGTTATTGTTCTATAGATTTGCTAAGTATGCCAACAGAAAAAGAATCTCAGAGTTGTATGTGGTGGCATGTATGTACTCCGATAATAAATTTTTACATTGAACTTTAAGATAGGTGGATGCTGAGTACAATTTTCCCTCTTGCTATTAATGGAAGTCTGTCATAATTATAGAGCATTAATTTATTAAAAAGTGCATTTGTGCATTGTTGTGTCTGATGCAACTCACAGAGCCTGAATTATATTTCCACATATGACAATAGTAGAGTTCAGGGTGGGGACTTACTTGGAGCTCTGTGGATTTTGGTGAGAATTGATGCAGGAAGCATTCAGAATCAGAAAGTTATTCTGGAGCCATTTGATCAATCTTTCCATACCCCTTGCTTCAGCCCTGTGACTCAAACATCAGCATGTAGTAGTCTGTGTAGATAAGCATCATCACATTGGAGATCACAACTCATCACAAGAAATTCAAACCCAAGTGTATCCAACCACATTCAATGAAAATCTGACTGAGTCACTACCAACCATACCCAGACCCAATCACAGCAATGCAAACCCAAATCACCACGGCCAATCCAAACCCGACCAGACTATTACTAATCCAATCAAACTGAATACAAACCCAGCCCAACCACATCAGTCCAAACTTGACCTAACTATGACCAATCCAAACTCAACCTCACCATGGCCTGTGCAAATGCAGTCAACGCAAAGCCAGTTTGAGCGTAACCTGTGACCAAGGTCTTTTTTTGTTTTACATGTCCAACATAATCCAAATGCATTGCAGAAAAGAAGAATTAAAAAAGCAGGCCAGGTAGCATCTATGGAAAAAAGTACAGTCGACGTTTTGGGCCCACTGCACTTTTTTCCCCATAGATATTGCCTGACCTGCTGAGTTCCTCCAGCATTTTGTGTGTGTTGCTCGGGTTTCCAGCATCTGCAGATTTTCTCTTATTAAGGAATTTAAAAAGACCTGTTTTGTTGTTCACGTGATGATATTAATTAAGAACAGAGGACATGAGGTTACACAAAGCAATTGAATATGATGTGGATGAAGTACTGAGGTGGTGAGGAATGAACTGAACCATAATTTTTACAGAAGAGAATCAGGACCAAACCTGATATAGTTGGATCCTGTCACAGGCATGCCAGTTTGCTTTTGCCTTATATAAAAAAAAAACTCATAACCTGGAGCTAACCTGAACTCCTTCAGCAAGAAAGAGCCACAGCTACTTCATCTTTATCCTCTAACAGTGCAGAAAATGACGTTCAAGAATGCAAATGTAAGATTGGCTGCTTGTATTGGAGGTAGTACTGCATTATCTACATGTCAGCCGAATCCTTCATTTGATGGTTTCGAATTAGCTACATACACTTAGTGGCCACTTTATTAGGAACATCAAATTTCTAATCAGACAATCATGTGGCAGCAACTCAAAGTCTGTTGTTCAGACCAAATATCAGAAAAGGGAAGAAATGTGATTTAAGTGTCTTTGACTGTGGAATGATTGTAGGTACCTTGTTTCTGACGGTAACAATGAGAAGAGGGCATGTTCTGGGTGATGGAGGTTCTTAATGATGAATGCCACCTTTCTGAGACACCGCTCCTTGTAGATGTCTTGGATACTATTAGTACCCAAGACAGAGCTGACTGACTTTACAACTTTCTTAGCTTCTTTCAATCCTGTACGGTAGCACCTCTTCCCCACCCCATACCAGATGGTGATGCAACCGGTCAGAATACTCTCAACAACACATCTGTAGAAGTTCTCGGGTGACATATCTAATCTCCTCAAACCCCTAATGAAATATAGCCGCCCTCTAGCCTTTTTAATAGCTGCATTGATATATTGGGACCAGGTTAGATCCTCAGAGATTTTGACAGTCAGGAACTTGAAATCGCTCACTCTCTCCACCTTTGATCCCTCAATGAGGATTAGTTTGTGTTCCCTCATCCTCCCCTTTCTGAAGTCCACAATCAGCTCTTTGGCCTTACTGACATTGAGCGCAAGGTTGTTTCTGTGACACCACTCAACCTGCTGGCATATCTTGCTCCTATATGCCCTCTTATCGCCATCTGAGATTCTGCCAAAGGGTGTATCATCAGCAAATTTGTAGATGGAAATTGAGCTACACAGTCATGGCTGTAGAGAGAGTAGATTAGTGGGCTACGCACTGATCCCTGAGGTGCACCAGTGTAATTGTCAGCGAGGAGGAGGTATTGTTACCAACGTGCAATAAATAAAAAGTTACTATAGGCAACAATAAGAAATATAAAATTAAGTAAATAATAGAAAAGGAGAGCAAAATGGTGCAGTAGTATTCGTGGGTTCATGGATCATTCAGAAACTTGATGGTGGAAGGGAACAAACTGTTCTGAAAAAGTTAAGTGTGTCTTCGGGCTCCTGCTCCTCCTCCATGATGGTAGAAATGGGAAGAGGAACATTATGCTGGAACACATGGTGGCTCCTTATATTGAATAAATATTATCCTGCCCATGAGATCACTGATGGTGGGTGGCAACCACTATCGCACTGAGGGACCATATGAAAGGATGAAGCCCAGGAGCTATTTGACTGGTGTACAATGTTGGCAAACTCAGCCTTCACAAGCTTTTCTGGGTCTAGTATACGTGTGTGGGCATGGACTGCTGGGCCAGTTATAGAAATGTGGTGCTTGACCCTATATTTTTGACTGCAGTGGAGAATATGGGCTAGGTGAGGTTTGGGAATTCGCCTGACAGTTGAGTAAACTCACATTGATGGTGCACGTGCTCGACAGAGTCATTGTGAGGAACTTACTGGGGGAGCAGGGTAATGACCCAAAGTCTTGGACATCCACATGCCAGCATTTCTTAAGATCGACCAACTGTCCCTGGGCAGATAGGAAATCTGCACCAAGCAGAGATCTAACCATTTTAGCCAGGACGAAGCCCCACGTGTAATGTCGCCCCCTGAAGCAGAGCGTCTTCTGTCATGTCCCACAAGTCTGAATTCTGCTGGCGTTGGTGGCCTCCAACGAGATTTTATCACTCTTTGCCTTCTCATCAATAGGCGACGCTGACAGCACACTCACCTGGGCACCTGGGTCACACAAGAAACCTTGCCCTGAAAAATGTGTCCATAATGAACAGTAGATGGCCCTGGCAGTTAGAACCCACAGCGTTCTCAGACCTCTGATGTCACGATGTGCTGGCACTGTTGAAGCTGCAAGGCTATAGACACTTCCTAGTATTTGTACTAGAGCATGGTAAATGCACAGGCTTGGCTTCATCTTTTTCACAGTTGTGGGCATCCTTATAATCGGGGGCCATGCCGACCAGGCTTATAGAGGTAGAGAAAGGAGGAGAAATGGTGGCTATGGCCCAGCTGCATGTAGACTAACAGCCCTATAGTCCATTATGGGTGCATTAGCGAGGGCTATGTGAACTTGATCAGGCTTTTGCTGCATGAAGAGTTCTTTGAAAATAAAACAAGGATGGTGATTTCCCAGGAGATACAGCATGTGGTCCATTAGCTCTGATGGCTGAGTATTGCTGAGGCCAGGCAAGGAGAGCAACAGATTGGTGTGCTCAGACTCTGATAGTCCAAAAGTCTGTAAAAGGAGAGCTTTCAGTGATCAGCATTTATCATGTTCAGGCGGGTGTTCTAGTAGACTCACCACTCTTGCATCCCTGGAGTTGCTGAGTGACACTACTATGTAGAAATATTTGGTGTTGTCAGCGGAGATTTCTTACATTGTGAATTGCGCCTCAGCTTATACAAAATAAATGACGGCATTTGGCTCCCAAAACTCCAGCAGTTTCAAAGCGACTGCATTGGCCGATATGTTCAGTAAATCTGGTATCGTCCCAGAGCATTGGGATCACAAATAAAACAACATGAGACATTTTATGTTTAAGGTAAACCATAACAGCTCATTTACTATGCTCCAACCAACTGAACGCACAGTGCAGTAGAAATATTTTATTTAATTACATCATCACATCAGACCAGCCTCTTGAAGTGAATCCCAGATCAATGTCAGTGGCTGTGAATTATGTACGTTTCAACCAATTACATTACCCTACAAGCACATTTACAAGCAGTGCTGCCACAGGAAAGCAGCATCCATCATCAAAGACCCCCACCATCCAGGTCATGCTCCCTTCTCACTACTACCATTGGGAAGGATGTACAGAACCTTAGATCCCACACCACCGGATTCAGCAACAGTTATTACTCTTTAACCATCAGGCTCCTGAACTAGTGTGAATAGCTTCACTTAACTCAACACTAAAGTGATTCCACGACATGCAGACTAACATTGAAGGACTCTAACTCATGCTTACTGTGTTAATGTTGCAAAATTTGTCTTCTTTTGCATATTGGCTGTTTGTCAGTCTTTGTTTATGTGTGGTTTTCATACATTCTATTGTATTTCTTTATTTTCCTGTAAATGCCAGCAAGAAAATTAATCACAAGTTAATATGCGGTGACAGACATTTACTTTTAAAATAAATTTACTTTGACTATTTTCACTTCCACGACCTTGACTATCAATGGGAATTCAATATTCAGTCTTCCTTTCTAACTTCCCTGTGCAAAGCAGTGTCAACTGATTCAAAATTGTCATCCAGCAATCCCTCATGTTCTCAGTAATATAAGACTCCTAAGCATTAAGCACAGGTAAAAATCCATTATATTTAACGCAAATTGTCATAAGACCATAAGACATAGGAGTAGAAGTAGGTTTTTTGACCCATCAAATCAGCTCCGCCATTGAATTGCTTTCAAATCTCTTACTATCTCTTTCAGCTACTCCTGACGAAGGGTCTTGGCCCGAAACGTCGACTGTACCTCTTCCTATAGATACTGCCTGGTCTGCTGCGTTCCACCAGCAATTTTTATGTGTGTTGCTATAATATATATATTTTTGTATCACCACAGTTTGCCATCTTTTGCACGTTGATTGTTTGTTTGTCCCTGTGTTTACAGATTTTCATTGATGATGCTATTGTGTCTCCTTCTCTTCACTGTAAATGCCCACAAGAAAATGAATTTCAGGTGACATATATGTACTTCTGTAATAAATTTACTTTGAACTTTGATGAGCATCTAAATGCAAATCACAAAAACTAACAACAATTTAAGTCTCACCACTCTTTGATCCAAAATATTATGAAAACTTAACTGATGAAGATTGTCACTGAAAACCACTTGCTACCTGAGAAACACAGAAAACTTACAGCACCACACAGGCCGTTTGGCCCACGATGCTGTGCCAAATATGTACTTACTTTAGAACTTACCAAGGGTTAACCATAGCCCTCTATCTTTCTAAGTTCCATGTACCTATCCAGGAGTCTCTTAAAAGACCCTATCGTATCTGCCTCCACCACCATCGCCGGCAGCCCATTCCACACACTCACCACTCTCTGCATACAAAAACTCACCACTAACATCTCTTCTATACCTTCTTCTAAGCACCTTAAAACTGTGGCCTCTCGTGTTAGCCATTTCAGCCCTGGGAAAAAGTCTCTGACTATCCACATGATCAATGCCTCTCACCATCTTATACACCTCTATCAGGTCACCTCTCATCCTCTGCCGCTCCAAGGAGAAAAGGCCGAGTTCACTCAACCTGTTTTCATAAGGCATGCACTCCAATCCAGGCAACATCCTTGTAAATCTCCTCTGCACCCTTTCTATGGTTTCCACGTCCTTCCTGTAGTGAGGTGACCAGAACTGAGCACAGTACTCCAAGTGGGGTCTGACCAGGGTCCTATATAGCTGTAACATTACCTCTCAGCTCTTAAACTCAATCCCACGGTTGATGAAGGCCAATGCACCGTATACCTTCTTAACCACAGAGTCAACCTGCGTAGCAGCTTTGAGTGTCCTATGGACTTGGACTCCAAGATCCCTCTGATCCTCCACACTTTCAAGAGTCTTACCATTAATACTATATTCTGCCATCATATTTGACCTACCAAAATGAACCACTTCTCACTTATCTGGGTTGAACTCCATCTGCCACTTCTCAGCCCAGTTTTGCATCCTTTCAATGTCCCGTTGTAACCTCTGACAGCCCTCCACACTATCACAACACCCCCAACCTTTGTGTCATCAGCAAATTTACTGACCCATCCCTCCACTTCCTCATCCAGATCATTTATAAAAATCACGAAGAGAAGGGGTCCCAGAACAGATCCCTGAGGCACACCACTGGTCACCGACCTCCATGCAGAATATAACCCGTCTACAACCACTCTTTGCCTTCTGCGGGCAAGCCACTTCTGGATCCACAAGGCAAGGTCCCCTTGGATTCTATGCCTCCTTACTTTCTCAATAAGCCTTGCATGGGGTACCTTATCAAATGACTTGCTGAAATCCATATACACTACATTTACTACTCTACCTTCATCAATGTGTTTAGTCACATCCTCAGAGAATTCAATCAGGCTTGTAAGGCGCGACCTGCCTTTGACAAAGCCATGCTGACTATTCCTAATCATATTATACCTCTCCAAATGTTCATAAATCCTGCCTCTCAGGATCTTCTCCATCAACTTACCAAACACTGAAGTAAGAGTCACTGGTCTATAATTTCCTGGGCTATCTCTATTCCCTTTCTTGAATAAGGGAACAACATCTGCAACCCTCCAATCCTCCGGAACCTCTCTCATCCCCATTGATAATGCAAAGATCATAGCCAGAGGCTCAGCAATCTCCTCCCTTACCTCCCACAGTAGCCTGGGGTACATCTCGTCCGATACCAGAGACTTATCCAACTTGATGCTTTGCAAAAGCTCCAGCACGTCCTCTTTCTTAATGTCTATATGCTCAAGCTTTTCAATCCACTGTAAGTGATCCCTACAATTACCAAGATCATCAAGTACCTCTGTTATCTCCTCTGGTTTCATACACACTTTTCCACTGTCACACTTGATTGGTCCTATTCTCTCATGTCTTATCCTCTTGATTTTCACAGACTTGTAGAATGTCTTTAACCTTGCTCACCAAGGCCTTCTCATGGCCCCTTCTGGCTCTCCAAATTTAATTCTTAAGCTCCTTCCTGCTAGCTTTATAATCTTCTAGATCTCTATCCTTACCTATTTTTTGAACCTTTTGTAACCTTTTCTTTTCTTCTTGACTAGGTTTTCAACAGCCTTTGTACACCACGGTTCCAGTACCCTATCATCCTTTCGCTGTCCCATTGGAAAGTACTATGCAGAACGTCACGCAAATATCCCCTGAATATTTGCCACATTTCTGCCATACATTTCCCTGAGTACATCTGTTCCCAACCTTGTTTGAATTTGTAATATCAGAATCAACATTTACTTTGATATGATCCACTCACTGTCAGGTTCTCACAGTGCTTCTATCATAATGAATTCAAACTGCAGGAAGTACAGCCTTGTACCAGTACCTAAATAATTCTGTGATCATAAGACCACATGATGTAGGAGCAGAATTAGGTCCATCGAGTCTGCTTCATCATTTCAACATGGCTGATCCATTTTCCCCCTCAGTCCCAATCTCCAGCCTTGTCCCTGTATCCTTTCATGCCCTGACCATTCAAGAATCTATCACCCTCTGCCTTAAGAATCCCCAATGACTTGGCCTCCACATCCACCTGTGGCAACAAATTCCACAGACTCACCACTCTCTGGCTAAAATAATTCCTCATCTCCATTCTAAAAGGACACCCCTCTATTCTGAGGCTGACTCTCCCACCATAGAAAACATCCTCACCACATCCACTCTGTCAAGGCCTTTCAGCATCAGATAGGTTTCAATGAGGTCATCCCTCATTCTCCTGAATTCCACTGAGTAGAGGCCCAGAGCAATCAAACTCGCCTTTCAATCCCGCAATCATTTTCATGAGCCTCCTTTGAATGCTCGCCAAAGTCAACACATCCTTTCTAAGGTAAGGGACCCAAAACTGCTCACAATACTCCAAATGAGGCCTCACCAATGCCTTAGAAAGCCTCAACATTACATCCTTGCTTTTATATTCTAGTCCTCTTGAAATGAATGCTAACTTCGCATTTGCCTTCCTCACCACAGACTCGACCTGCAAATCAACCTTCAAAGAATCCTGCACAAGGACTCCCAAGTCCCTTTGCACCTCAGATTTTTGAATTTTCTCTCCATTTAGAAAATAGTCTACACTTTTATTTCTTCTACCAAAGTGCATTACCATGCACTTCCCAACACTGTATTCTATCTACCACTTCTTTGCCCATTCTCTGAATCTATCTAAGCCCTCCTGTAGCCCCTCTACTTTCTCAACACTATCTGCCCCTCCACCTATCCTTGTATTGCCTGCAAACTGGCCATAAAGCTATCAATTCCATCATCTAAGTCATTGATATAGAATGTGAAAAGAAGCGCTCCCAACACAGACCCCTATGAAACATCACCAGTCACTGGCAGACAACCAGAAAAGGCTCCCTTTATTCCCGCTCTTTGCCTCCTGCCAATCAGCCAATCTTCTATCCATGCCAGAATATTTCCTGTAACACCATGGGCTAGTAGCTTGTTAAGCAGCCTCATGTGTGGCACCTTGTCAAAGGCCTTCTGAAAATCAAAGTACTCAACGTTCACCAATTCTCCTTAGTCTAGCCTGCTTGTTATTTCTGCAAATAATTCCAACAGATTTGTCAGGCAAGATTTTTCCCTTGAGGAAACCATGCTGACTTTGGTCTATGTCATCATGGGCCTCCAAGTACCCCAAAACCACATTCTAAGCAATTGACTCCCAACATCTTCCCAACCACTAAGGTCAGACTATCTGGCCTATAATCTCCTTTTTTCTGCCTCTCTCCCTTCTTGAAGAGTGGAGTGACATTTGTGATTTTCCAGTCTTCCAGAACCATTCCAGAATCTAGTGATTCCAGAAATATCATTACTAATGCCTTCACAATTCCTTCAGGCACCTTTTTCAGAGCCCTGGGTGTAATCCATCTGGTCAGGTGACTTACCTAACTTCAGAGCTTTCAGTTTCCCAAGAACCTTCTCCCTAATAATGGCAACTGCATACATTTCACTCTTGAGCCTCCAGCATATGGCTAGTGTCTTCTACAGTGAGGACTAATGCAAAATACTTATGTGGTTTGTCCGCCATTTCCTTGTCCCCCATTGCTACCTCTCCAGCATAATTTCCCATGGTCTAGTACCTACTCTCACCTATCTTTTACACTTTATGTATCTGAAGAAACTTTTGGTATCTTCTTTAATATTATTCACTAGCTTACTTTCGTATTCCATCTTTTCCTTCTTAATAACTATTTTAGTTGCCTTCATTTGGTTTTTCAAATCTTCCTAATCCTCTAACTTCACACTAATTTTTGCTCTATTATATGCCCTTACCTTGACTTTTCTTGTTAGCCACAGTTGCATCATCCTGCCTTTAGAATACTTCTTCCTCTTTGGGATGTATATGTTCTGTGCCTTCCAAATTGCTCTCAGAAATTTGAACCATTGTTGCTCTGCCATCATCCCTGCCAGTGTTCTTTTCCAATCAATTTTGGCCAGCTCCTCTCTCATGCCTCTCCTAATTCCCTTTACTCTACTGTAATCCTGATACATCTGACTTTAGCTTCTCCTTCTCAAATTACAGTGTGAATTCTGTCATATTATGATCACTTGTCCCCGAGAGTTCCTTTATCTTGAGTTCTCTAATCAATTCTAGTTCATTGCAAACCCCCAATATAGAATAGCTGATCCCCTAGTGGGCTCAACTATGGGCTGCTCTAAAAAGCCATCTTGTAGGAATTCTAGAAAATCCCCCTCCTGGAATCCAGCACCAACCTGATTTTCCCAATCTACCTGCATATTGAAACCCCCCATGACTATTGTAACATTGCCCTTTTGGTATGCATTTTCCAGCTCCCGTTGTAATTTGTAGACCACATCCTTCAACTGTTTGGGTTTCTGTATACAACTCCCATCAGGGTCTTTTTACCCTTGCAGTTCCTTAGTTCTATCCAGAATGATTCAACACCTTCCCATGCTATTTCGCCTCTTTCTAATGATTTGATTTCATTTTTTACCAACAGAGCAACACCACCCCCTCTGCTTTCCACCTGCCCTTTCTATAATGTGTATCCTTGGACGTTAATCTTCCAGATACAATCTTCTTTCAGCCATGATTCAGTGATGCCTACTACATTATGCCTGCCAATCTGCAACTGTGCTGAAAGTTCATCTACCTTATTCCATATACTGCGTGCATTCAAATATGACACCTTCAGTCCTGTATTCACCCTTTTTGATTTTATCTGCCTTTTACATTGCAGCTCATCTTTTTGACTGCAATTTTGCCTGACCACCAGCCATGCTAGGAGTCTCACTACACACTACCTCAGTTTGTAAACCAATATCCCTATTCTCAGCACTATCACTCCCTCCTCCCCCACCAAGCTAGTTTAAACGCTCCTGAACAGCTGTAGCAAACCTGCCCACAAGAAGCTCTCACAAACCTACCTGCAAGGATCACTAATGGGGTGGGTCATATAATAATTTACTTTCTTTACCATTTCTCCATTGTGTCAGATGGAGTTTATTGGATAGAACCTGATACAGATACATAAAGACCATAAGACATACGTAGGAGCAGAATTAGGCTCCTTTCAACCCGATTCTCCTGCCTTCTCCCCATAACACCCTGAACAATCAAGAACCTATCAACCTCAGCTTTGCATACCCAATGACTTGGCCTTTGCAATTGTCTGTGAATTGCAATTCCACAGATTCACCTCCACCTTGCTAAAGAAATTCCATGAAACATCCTTTCCACATGTACTCTGGGCCTTTCAATATTCGATAGGTTTCAATGAGATCTCCTCTCGTTCTTCTATGCTCTAGCGAGTACAGGCCCAGTCATCAAATACCCCTCATATATTAACCCCTTCATTCGCGGAAGCTCCTGAACCGGTGTGGATAACCTCACTCACCTCAACATTGAACTGATTCTACAACCTACAGACTCACTTTGAAGGTCCCTAAAACTCATGTCCTCAATGTAATTATTTTTTGTATTTGCAGCTAGCCTTTTGCACATTGGTTGTTTGTCAGTCTTTGTGTATAGTTTTTCATTGATTCTATTGCATTTCTTTGTTCTACAGTGAATGCCCATGGGAAAGTGAATCTCAGGGTTGTATATGGTGATATACATGTACTTTGATTTACTTCAAGCTTTGAGATTCAAGCTTATTTATCATGTGTACATCAAAACATGCAGTGAAATGTACCATTTGTGTTAACAACCAACACACATATTCTGGCACCAAAAAATCCTTCTAGTTCACGGATGTCATAAATCAGCCGACCCTTGCCTATATGAGGATATGATCTCATACTAGCAAGGTTGCCACTACTACTACATAAGCATCTGAGTTGTAAGACACTAGAGCATGTTACAAGAGGCCACTTGACCCCACCTGACATTCCATAGCTGGTCCATTGCCTCAGTACTACTTACCTGCACCAATGAAGGGTTTCAGCCTGAAATGTTGACTATTTATTCTTCTCTATAGATGCTGTTTCGCCTGCTGAATTCCTCCAGCATTTTGTGTGTGCTTACCTGCATCCCTTATCTTCTGAATATCCAAACATTTTCCAATGACTTAAATATATTCAGCAACATAACCTCTGCAGCCCCTTAGAAAATTCAGATTCATTTATTCAGAGCATGCAGTGAAATGTGTCTGAATTAATAAGCCTAGGCCTCCGACTTCCCCAGTGGACCCACAGACCCAGGGCTTCATCCTCTATACTTCCAATCTTCAGTATCGACCCCAAACTCCAGGACTTGAACACCGGACTTGCTGATGACGGGTCCCCAAACTCTGAGCCTTGAACACCAAACTCACCAATGATGGGACCCCAAAATCTGAGCTTGAAGCTTGCTGACTGTACCCAGAAAGTCACAGGCCCTTGTTGCTCCAGTCCTACCAGTCCTGCTAGGGTCTCCCTGTCATTTATGCCCCTCTGGGTGAAGAAATTTCTTCTTATTCCTGTCCTGATTAACCAACCCATTATTTTGAAACTGTGCAACACACATAAAAGTTGCTGGTGAACGCAGCAGGCCAGGCAGCATCTCTAGGAAGAGGTGCAGTCGACATTTCAGGCTGAGACCCTTCGTAGAGATGCCTCTTCCTAGAGATGCTGCCTGGCCTGCTGCGTTCACCAGCAACTTTTATCTGTGTTGCTTGAATTTCCAGCATCTGCAGAATTCCTGTTGTTTGCATTTTGAAACTGTGACCCCTTTCCTCAAAGCACCCCAGCCAGAGCAAGCCCAAGTTTTGCATGTTATAACAAATTCACCTTTTGTTCTTCTCAACTATGGAGTAACATAGAAACATAGTGTGACAAGAATACACATAGATTAAGATGTAGCTGTTCTGTGCTGGCACCAGTGGGATCAGCAGTTGGTCTGCCACCTGTCTTCAGGAGAGAGAGAGAGATAAGGAAAACAATGGAGCAGCAAATGGAGATGTGTAATGAAGGGACGGGAGAGAGAGTAACAGAAGGAGAGAGCTGTCAAGATCGGCTCACCCTTTGAACCCTGAACTGTTTGAAGTGATGGACAGGCGATACCCCAGCAGGGGATAAAAAGGGACAGGTTCGCTAAGGCAGGACACACACACGACACCCGAGGTAACGAGACCGTGGAAGCGGTGCGCCTCTCACAAGTCGGTGGGAAGCTTTTGGACGGCTGGTCGCGGGATCAAGCCATAGATGCTCAGAGTGGAAAGGCACGATCGGTGGGAACCTGGTGTGTGTCCACCCTTGCCTGGGTGCTGGGTTCACCACAGGGAAACGATCGTATCTGGAAACAGAGGGGTCACGGTCGGTGACCTCAGATGACATGACAAAGGGCTCGCCCGAAAGCTGACTGCAAAGGTCTGTGTGGAAGCCGTTTTGAATATTCATTCGTTTTTGCTCTCTCTCTCCTTCCCCCCACACTGTCCATCTCCCATGGCAGTGATTACTGCGAACTGAACTGAACTTTGCGTCACTTTGAAACTGGTCATTTACCCCTAGACAACGATAGAGCTTGATTGATGCTGTTATCCTAGTTCTGTGTACATGTGTGTTTATCATTGCTGAACTGTTGCATTCATTATCCTTTTGATTAGAGTACTGTGTTGCTTGTTTCTGTAATAAAACTTTCTTAGTTCTAGTAATCCAGACTCCAACTGAGTGATCCATTTCTGCTGGTTTGGCAACCCAGTTACGGGGTACGTAACAATAGAAACATAGAAAATAGGTGCAGGAGTAGGCCATTCGGCCCTTCGAGCCTGCACCGCCATTCAGTATGATCATGGCTGATCATCCAACTCAGAGTACAATAGTCCAGTGTGCTTAATGTCTCCTGATAGGACAATTGGCGTGGCATGCTCACATTGCGCATAGCTTAATGTTACTACATCGCCACTGATCAGGATTCAATTGCCACCGCTGTCTGTAAGGAGTTTGTATGTTCTCCTCGTGATCACATGGGTTTTCTCTGGTGCTCTGGTTTTCTTGCACATCCCAAAGAGCCAGTTAGGGTTAGTAAGTTGCGAGCATGCTACGTTGGTGCTGGAAACATGGTGACACTTGCGAGCTGTCCTCAGCACACCTGTGGACTGTGCTGGTTGTTGACACACAATGGCGCGTTTCACTGTGTAAAGCTAATCGTTATATTTGCCTTGGTTAAGGTTGGCACTTAGAGCATCATGTAATGACGTGCTGATCAGAGACAAGGCATCAGTTCCTCATTACACTCGTCAAGATGTGGTGGAAACTTTGGCAGAAACAACTTATCAATGCTTTCATTACAGGTGAGTTATTTAAGCCATGAATATTAATTTACTTATTCGTCTTTTGATTCAGTTCAAAAGATGCCACTGACACATTTCCTGCATTACATCAGTAAGTAAACTGCACAAGTACTTCACCAGCTTGAAAGCAATATAATAGAATGTGTTAGTGAAAGGAACCATGCAAAAGTTGAGTTCTTGCCGGTTAATCAGATACAACATTCAGACAGGTGCAGAGATGGAAGAATAATGCATGAACTCAAAGCTATAAATCTCTCCTGCACTGCCAATTACACTCTGGATAATTTTCAGTGCTACAACTCGATCAGCTCAATCAGAGAGAGGTAGATGGCAGACAGAGAGACAGAGACATAAGGTAGAAAAAGGAGATGGGGAGAGAGGGAGAAGGGGGGAGGGAGAGGGGGGAGAGAGAGAGGGGGGTAGAGAGAGAGGGGGAGAGAGAGGGGGGAGAGAGAGGGGGGAGAGAGAGGGGGAGAGAGAGGGGGAGAGAGAGGGGGAGAGAGAGGGGGGAGAGAGAGGGGGGGAGAGAGAGGGGGAGAGAGAAGGGGGAGAGAGAAGGGGGAGAGAGAAGGGGGAGAGAGAAGGGGGGAGAGAGAAGGGGGAGAGAGAGAAGGGGGAGAGAGAAGGGGGAGAGAGAGAAGGGGGAGAGAGAGAAGGGGGGAGAGAGAGAAGGGGGGAGAGAGAGAAGGGAGGAGAGAGAAGGGGGGAGAGAGAAGGGGGGAGAGAGAAGGGGGGAGAGAGAAGGGGGGAGAGAGAGAAGGGGGAGAGAGAGAAGGGGGAGAGAGAGAAGGGGGGAGAGAGAGAAGGGGGGGAGAGAGAGAAGGGGGGGAGAGAGAGAAGGGGGGGAGAGAGAGAAGGGGAGGAGAGAGAGAAGGGGGGACAGAGAGAGACAGGGGAGAGTCCTGTTCAAGAGATAAGAAAGGAGGTGTCTGACAGTTGTCCCCTGGCCTCAGTCTGCCAGACTACTACAGCACTCTCCTTATCTGTGGGTTTGATGGTGAGGTTAGGATTAGTGCAGAGAGAGTGGAGAGCAGTGCATTCGGAAGAAGTGAGGTTGGAATAGGAGAGGAGTGTTCAAGTCGAGATGGTTGAGGTCCCGTTGGCAGTTGGCAATGAAAAGGTCCAGAGCAAGTAGAAGACCAGAGCGAAGGCTCCAGGAAAAGCAGGAGGGTTGAAGACAGGAGAAGGGTCATTGGTGTGGGATGTTGAGTTCTTGCCAAAGAAATAGACTCAAATGGAGGAAGCAAAATACAGAGATAGAGGTGAAGCCAAGAAAAATTTCAAATGGCTCCACAGTTGAGGGAGACAAAGCAAGATTTTTGGATGGAAATCAAAAATCACAATGCATGTGCTGAAATCTAAAATAAAACAGAAAAAGCCATAACTATTCACATGGATGAGGGTTCAGCAGCAGATAAACAGAAGCAGGAACAGAGCTGGAAATCAGACTTAAGACTAGCTAGAAAATGAACAGATGAATGATAACAGGCAGGGAGCCTCATTCATTAATCATGTAATTTTGTGTTCAGTGAAGAAGCCTTGTATACATCACACCCATGCACAGCGTGATAGTCCTCAGACAACTATTACCAACTGAATGCACGAGAAGATGTAGTTAAAGTGACAAGGGAGCAGGAATATTCTTTGAGAAGTGAGGATTGAGTCATTAGTATCCAACAAAGCTTTTATCCAGTCACACAGCACTGGATAAGTTCAAATTTAAAATTTACTGGAAATTCTTCTTGAGCTGTTGGAAGTCATCACAATCAGGCTCTCCATCACTCTGGTCAGACACCAGCCCACTGACAGTCCTGATAAGCTGCTGAATGAGAGATCATTTCCAAATATCTTTGGTATGATAGAACATGCTCATTTATGAATAGTGGGTTCTGTGTCTGACATGTATAACTCAAGCATAGTAGCTTGCTGATTCAGAATAAAGAGACATTAATTACAAAGAATTAAGGTCCCGATGAAGGGTCTTGGCCCGATATGTAGACTGTTTACTCTTTTCCATAGATGCTGCCTGGCCTGATTTCTTCCAGCATTTTGTATGTGTTGCTTTGGATCTCCAGTATCGACTGATTTCTCATGACATTATTTACAAGTTGACACTTGAAAGGACAATAAAATGATGCTAGCTTGGACCAGAACCAAGGGAAAGCTGACACACTTTAGCCAGATAGGCCAGAGCCAATGAGATTGAAGCACATTTGAACTAATGAGGAGAGTATGAACGCGAGAGGCTTCAAATGCAAAGCAGCAAGAACTTCGGAGCTAACTATCACAAGGAAGACACCCCATGCCAGGGGCTGGGAGAAGAAGGATCAATTGTTTTGATCAATGGGAAATCCCCTATATCGGTGTTATAAATTGGACAAGTGGTCTGAGTGATTATTGGTGCAGTAAAATTAATGTTTCAAGTTGTTGGCCCGGGGTCTACATATTTATGCTGATGTTTGTACAGAGATAATAAAGTACAAACTTTGATTGATTAAGAGCTGTGTAGTGAACTGCCTAACCTAGATCAGTTGATAATAGACAACAGATTTTGGCATCTCTCGGTTGGCTCAAAAAGGAAAATAGAGGTCTGGGACCCGAGTTTTGAGTTGAACCACCCACTAGGTTGGGATATGAAAATAGGAAAAGGAAAGAGGTCCAGAAGAAACCAAGGGATTCAGTGGATTGGAAAGATTAAGTTCATAGTACAAAGAAAATGGCCTGATTATGAGAAGTGGTTAGGAAAGGTCGAGAGTTGAGGTCAAGGACCCTGGGGAATACATTTTGGAAAGAAGTTAGCAAAAAGAGATCAAAGAAATTGCAAGTGATTAACAAAACTCTTCTAATGGGATGAATGCTGGAAGATATAACTGAAGTGAAGAGAGAAAAACAGAAATTGGCAGAGGATTTGTGTAAGTGTACGGGGAAGGGGGAGAGGGGGAGAGAGAGACAGGGAGGAAAATGAAATGTTGAGGGAGCAGGTCAGACAAATTTGATACAGGATTTACACACTACTATGAATGTCATGCAGAAATCAGAAGTGTTTAAAACAGATTGAAAAGTTAATTCTCAGCTCAGAGAGGAGTGGTATGTGCATTTGGTATGAGTACTGACGATGATGGTGATATAGATGAGGTGACTTACTGTATGAGGTGACATACTATAATAGTGAGGGTGACTGGGGAAGTGGCCCTCCTCTCCATAGATTTTTCCAAGAAAGAAAGGAACCTTCAACACTCATTTTCCCAATGATGCCCATGGTATTGGAGAGAGTTCAGGAGTCACCAGAACCAGAGGGACCAGTTGTGACACCCTAATCTACCTCTTTTGACATGGTCCAATTGAGTGCTATGGCTGCGAATATACCACAATATGAGCTGGCAGATGATCCTTGAGAACTTTTCCAGTGCACTCAGCAGAACAGAATAATTCAAAGTTCAAAGTAAATTTATTACCAAAGTATATATTTGTCACTGTAAATAATGCTGGGAATTATTTTCTTACAAGGATATTCAATAAATCCACAATAGAATAATAACCATAATATAATCAATGAAAGACCACAACACAAAATAATCTGCAGATGCTGTTGTCAAAGGAACACTCACAATGCGCTGGAGGAACTCAGCAGGTCAGTCAGCATCAGTTGAAAAGATTAGTTTTGGGCTGAAACCCTTCGTCAGGACTGAAGGAAGAACTTTGGGGAGGGTTTGAAGAATGCTGGTAATTGAAAAAAACAGTAATTTGAAAGACAAAGGGGTCGGGGAGGAGAAGTGCTACACCTGTCCCTACACCTCCTCTCTTGCCACCATTCAGGGCCCCAAACAGTCCTTCCAGGTGAGGCAACACTTCACTTGCGAATCTGTTGGGGTCATCTATTGCATCCGGTGCTCCCGGTGTGGCCTCCTCTACATCGGTGAAACCCGACGCAGATTGGGGGACCGCTTCGTCAAGCACCTCCACTCCGTCCGCCACAACAGACAAGATCTCCCGGTAGCCACCCACTTCAACTCTGCTTCCCATTCCTATTCAGATATGTCCATACATGGCCTCCTCTACTGCCATGATGAGGCTAAACTCAGGTTGGAGGAGCAACACCTGATATACCGTCCAGGTAGTCTCCAGTCCCTTGGTGTGAACATAGAATTCTCCAACTTCCGGTAATTCCCTCCCCCTCCCTTCCTCTATCGCTATTTCACATCACCTCCCTCATAGTTCCGCCTCCTTCTACTACTGCGCATTGTTCTCCTGCCAATCACCTCCCTGCTTCCCCTCCACCACCCTTTTGTCTTTCAAATTACTGTTTTTTTTTCAACTACCAGCATTCTTCAAACCCTCCCCAAAGTTCTTCTTTCAGTCCTGATGAAGGGTTTCGGCCCGAAACATTGACTAATCTTTTCAACTGATGCTGACTGACCTGCTGAGTCCCTCCAGCGCATTGTGAGTGTTTGAAAGACCACACCAACTTGGGCATTCGACCAGTGTGCAATAAACAACAAACTGTGTAAATACAAAAAGAGAGAAATAATAAGAATTTATAAATAAACAATAAATATTGAGAACATGAGATGAAGCGTCCTTGAAAGTGAGTCCCTAGGTTGTAAGAGCATTTCAATGATGCAGCAAGTGAAGTTGAGTGAAGTTATCCCCTCTGGTTCAAGAGCCTGATGATTGAGAGATAATAACTGTTCCTGAACCTAGTGGTGTGAGTCCTGAGTCTCCTGTATCTTCCTGCATCTGTGTTTCATGTAGATGTGCTCAATGGTTGGGAGGGCTTTACCCATGATGGACTGGGCCATATCCACTAATTTTTGTAGGATTTTCCATTCAAGGGCATTGGCGTTTCCATAGTAGGCTGTGATGCAGCCAGTCAATATACTCTCCACTATACCTAAACTGAAGTTTGTCAAAGTTTCAGATGTCATGCTGAATCTCCACAAACTCCTAAGGAAGTAAAGGTGCTGCTATGCTTTCTTCATAATTTCAGTTACATGCTGGGCCCAGGACAGATTCTCTGAAATGATAACACCAAGGAATTTAAAGTCATTGACCTTCTCCACCTCTGCTCCTTTGATGAGAACTGGTTCATGGACCTCTGGTTTCCACCTGCTGAAGGCATTAATCAGTTCCTTAGTCTTGCTGACATTGAGTAAGAGATTGTTGTGGCACCACTCAGCCACTCTCACAGTTTAGATGATGCAGAAGAGTGGAAGTTAACCCTTCTGTGTCGAACTTCAGTGTTACACTGAGTCGTGCCAGAGGAACAGCCACAAGGCCAGGGGACACTAGGTGATTTACAAGAGGCTATATTAGATTCTGCAAGGAGTAATCGAGGTGACCTGGTGGAGGCTCTGCATGTGTGTAGACTAGCAGAAACGGGAGCACCCTACTGCATTTGTGGCGAGGTTCCAGCTGGTTTTCTGGATGAGTGGAATTTGATTCAAGAATAGAGTAGTAACTGGCTTGGATTGCAAATTGTAAATGTTACTCCACTCTTCAAGAAGGGAGAGATGCAGGAGAAAGGAAATACCAAGAGATTCGACATGTGTCATAAAAAACGTTGGCAAACCTCTATAGATGTGGAAAGTGTGCTGACAGGCTGCATTACAGTGGCCTAGTATGGGAACACCAATGCCTTTGAGCAGAAAATTGTACAAAAGGTAGTGGATTCAGCCCAGTATATCATGAGTAAAACTCTCCCAACCATTGAACGCATCTACATGAAATGTTGCTGTAGAAAAGCAGCATCCATCATCAAAGATCTTCACCAGCCAGACCATGCTCTTTTCTCACTGCTGCCATCAGGTAGAAGATACAAGAGCCTCAGGACTCGTACCCTCAAGTTCAAGAACAGTTACAACCCCTCAACCATCAGGCCCTTGAACAAAGGGAGGTAACTACACTCATTTAAGGATTCTGTTATATTGTTATTTCATGTCCTTTATTTATTGCTATTTATTATTTATTATCTGTAGTTGCACAGCTTGTTTAGGTTCCTGATGTTTACAGTTACTGTTCAATAGATTTGCTAAGTATGCCCGCAGAAAAAGAATCTTAGGGTTGGTTGTATGTGGTGACAAGCATGTACTCTGATAATAAATTTTACATTGAATTTTGAACTTTCTGAGGAGAGCAGAAGAGTGTGTGAGATGTTTGATCCTACTGATCCCATGGGCTCTCAGAAGGATGATACAAGTATGGGAAAAGGAAGTGAGGGAGAAAGGTACTGAGGAGGATAAAGAAAATTATTCAATATGTTACAGACAGAGACCAAAATAGAGCATTATGAGTTATTTAAAGAACTACTGCAATTGTTACAGCAGCTGAAGAAAGGAGTGAAGAAATCGGGTAGAAAAAGTCGTTTTTTTTTAAACACTGCTCGGGGAGAAGGGTCTGCGCTGCGCAGGCGCGTGATGTAGCGCACCAAGGTTTAAAAGCAGACCACCATATACAGCAGCCATCGTTGTAGCGGCCATCGTCGGAGTGGACTGAGTCAGAGTGGGACAGCTTTGGCTCAACAGGCAGAGGCCAGGGTAGGTTCCGGTAAGTTTTTTTTGTCCAGATTGTTTAGAGTAGAGAGAATGCCAGGCAGGATGTTGGAATGCTCCTCTTGCAGGATGTGGGAAGTCAGGGAGCCCTCCGGTGTCCCTGACAACGACACCTGCAAGAAGTGCATCCAGCTGCAGCTCCTAACAAACCGCTTTAGGGAACTGGAGCAGGAGCTGGATGACCTGCGGATCATTCGGGAGAATGAGGAGATTATAGATAGTAACTACAGGGAGGTAGTTACGCCAAAGGAGCAGAGCACAGGAAATTGGGTCACTGTCAGGCAAGGGAAGGGGAAAGGGCAGGCAGAGCAGGGTTCCCCTGTGGCCATTCCCCTCAACAACAAGTATACAGCATTGGATACTGTTGGGGGGGATGACTTACCTGGGACAAGCTGCAGTAGCTGGATCTCTGGCACTGAGTCTAGTTCTGCAGTGCAGAAGGGAGGGGGGAAAAGAGGAGAGCGGTAGTGATAGGGGACTCGCTAGTTAGAGGTGCAGATAGGAGGTTCTGTGGTCGTGACAGAGAATCCAGGATGGTTTGTTGCCTCCCGGGTGCCAAGGTCGAGGATGTCTCTGATCGATTGCATGACATTCTGAAGTGGGAGGGTGATCAGCCAGATGTCGTGGTGCACATCGGTACCAATGACATAGCAAGGAAGAGTGAGGAGGTCCTGGACAGTGAGTATAGAGAGCTTGGTAGGAAGTTGAAAAGCAGGATCTCGAGGGTGGTAATCTCAGGATTGCTACCTGTGCTAGGTGCCAGTGAGGGTAGGAATAGGATGCTCTGGAGGATGAACAAGTGGCTGAGGAACTGGTGGAGGGGGCAGGGTTTCAGATTTCAGGATCATTGGGACCTCTTCTGGGGCAGGTGGGACCTGTACAAGAGAGACGGGTTTCACTTGAACAACAAGGGGACCAATATCCTTTCAGGGAGGTTTGTTAGTGCTATTGGGGAGGCTTTAAACTAGATTTGCAGGGGGATGGGAACCAGAGTGCCAGAGCTGACAGTGTGGCTGGGGTGAAAATAAATGATGTTAAAAGTTCAAGCAAATCCGCTAATAGAAAGGTTGTGAGTGGTGGTAAAAATCTCCTGAGGTGTATTTATTTCAATGCTAGGAGTATTGCGGGGAAGGCGGATGAGTTGAGGACGTGGATTGACACGTGGAATTATGATGTTATAGCAATTAGTGAAACTTGGCTACAGGAGGGGCAGTACTGGCAGCTTAATATTCCAGGGTTCCGATGTTTCAGATGTGATCGAGGCAGAAGAATGAAAGGTAGGGGAGTAGCATTGCTTGTCAGGGAAAATATTACAGCAGTGCTCAGGCAGGACAGATTAGAGGGCTTGTCTACTGAGTCCTTATGGGTGGAGCTGAGAAACAGGAAAGGTATGGCCACATTAGTGGGATTGTATTACAGACCACCCAGTAGTCAAAGAGAATTGGAGGAGCAAATCTGCAGAGAGATAGCAGGCAACTGCAGGAAACATAAAGTTGTGGTGGTAGGGGATTTTAATTTTCCATATATTGATTGGGACTCCCATACTGTTAGGGGTCTAGATGGTTTAGAGTTTGTAAAATGTGTTCAGGAAAGTTTTCTAAATCAATATATAGAGGGACCAACTAGAGGGGATGCAATATTGGATCTCCTGTTAGGAAACGAGTTAGGACAAGTGACGGCAGTCTGTGTAGGGGAGCACTTTGGTTCCAGTGATCATAACACCATTAGTTTCAACTTGATCATGGACAAGGATAGATCTGGTCCAAGGGTTGAGGTTCTGAACTGGAAGGCGGCCAAATTTGAAGAAATGAGAAAGGATCTAAAAAGCGTGGATTGGGACAGGTTGTTCTCTGGCTAGGATGTGATCGGTAGGTGGGAAGCCTTCAAAGGAGAAATTTTGAGAGTGCAGAGTTTGTATGTTCCTGTCAGGATTAAAGGCAAAGTGAATAGGAATAAGGAACCTTGGTTCTCAAGGGATATTGCAACTCTGATAAAGAAGAAGAGGGAGTTGTATGACATGTATAGGAAACAGGGAGTAAATAAGGTGCTTGAGGAGTATAAGAAGTGTAAGAAAATACTTAAGAAAGAAATCAGGAGGGCTAAAAGAAGACATGAGGTTGCCTTGGCAGTCAAAGTGAAGGATAATGCAAAGAGCTTTTACAGGTATGTTAAGAGCAAAAGGATTGTAAGGGATAAAATTGGTCCTCTTGAAGATCAGAGTGGTCGGCTTTGTGCGGAACCAAAGGAAATGGGGGAGATCTTAAATAGGTTTTTTGTGTCTGTATTTACTAAGGAAATTGGCATGAAGTCTATGGAATTAAGGGAAACAAGTAGTGAGATCACGGAAACTGTACAGATTGAAAAGGAGGAGGTGCTTGCTGTCTTGAGGAAAATTAAAGTGGATAAATCCCCGGGACCTGACAGGGTGTTCCCTTGGACCTTGAAGGTGACTAGTGTTGAAATTGCGGGGGCCCTGGCTGAAATATTTAAAAAGTCGCTGTCTACAGGTGAGGTGCCAGAGGATTGGAGAGTGGCTCATGTTGTTCCGTTGTTTAAAAAAGGATTGAAAAGTAATCCGGGAAATTATAGGCCAGTAAGTTTAACGTCAGTAGTAGGTAAGTTATTGGAGGGAGTACTAAGAGACAGAATCTACAAGCATTTGGATAGACAGGGACTTACTAGGGAGAGTCAACATGGCTTTGTGCATGGTAGGTCATGTTTGACTAATCTATTGGAGTTTTTCGAGGAGGTTACCAGGAAAGTGGATGAAGGGAAGGCAGTGGATATTGTCTACATGGACTTCAGTAAGGTCTTTGACAAGGTCCTGCATGGGAGGTTAGTTAGGAAAATTCAGTCGCTAGGTATACATGGAGAGGTGGTAAATTGGATTAGACATTGGCTCAATGGAAGAAGCCAAAGAGTGGTAGTAGAGAATTGCTTCTCCGAGTGGAGGCCTGTGACTAGTGGTGTGCCACAGGGATCGGTGCTGGGTCCATTGTTATTTGTCATGTATATCAATGATCTGTATGGTAATGTGGTAAACTGGATCAGCAAATTTGCTGATGATACAAAGATTGGAGGTGTAGTAGACAGTGAGGAAGGTTTTCAGAGCCTGCAGAGGGACTTGGACCAGCTGGAAAAATGGGCTAAAAAATGGCAGATGGAGTTTAATACAGGCAAGTGTGAGGTATTGCACGTTGGAAGGACAAACCAAGGTAGAACATACAGGGTAAATGGTAGGGCACTGAGGAGTGCAGTAGAACAGAGGGATCTGGGAATACAGATATACAATTCCTTAAAAGTGGCGTCACAGGTAGATAGGGTCGTAAAGAGAGCTTTTGGTACATTGGCCTTTATTAATCAAAGTATTGAGTATAAGAGCTGGAATGTTATGATGAGGTTATATAAGGCATTGGTGAGGCTGAATCTGGAGTATTGCATTCAATTTTGGTCATCAAATTACAGGAAGGATATAAATAAGGTTGAAAGAGTGCAGAGAAGGTTTACAAGGATGTTGCCGGGACTTGAGAAACTCAGTTACAGAGAAAGGTTGAATAGGTTAGGACTTTATTCCCTGGAGCGTAGATGAATGAGGGGAGATTTGATAGAGGTATATAAAATTATGATGGGTGTAGATAGAGTGAATGCAAGCAGGCTTTTTCCACTGAGGCAAGGGGAGAAAAAAACCAGAGGACATGGGTTAAGGGTGAGGGGGGAAGTTTAAAGGGAACGTTAGGGGGGTGCTTCTTCACACAGAGAGTGGTGAGAGTATGGAATGAGCTGTCAGACGAGGTGGTAAATGTGGGTTCTTTTTTAACATTTGAGAATAAATTGGTCAGATACATGGATGGGAGGTGTATGGAGGGATATGGTCCGTGTGCAGGTCAGTGGGACTAGGCAGAAAATGGTTCGGCACAGCCAAGAAGGGCCAAAAGGCCTGTTTCTGTGCTGTAGTTTCTATGGTATTGATGCCATGACATCATTGGGCATCAAGGAGCAGATAGAACAATGGGACAGTTGAAGAATGTATTGATAGTTGAAGAATTTGTGTTGGTGGCCAAAAATGTGAGGAGATGTGGAACATTATTGAAAAAATGGTTGATCTGTCCCAGTATGACCCAGATAAATTGATTAGAAAAATACTTCTATGACAGGCACATAGAAGAACCATGGGTTAACTTGCAAATTGATTTTATCCCCTGAAGGTCTGAAATATATTCTAGTTATAGTAGATACTCTCACTGTGGTTTGAGGCTTTCTCAATTAGAAAAAAAACATCAAGGTTACAGCCAGAATTTTGTTCAAGAGAGTTTTTAACCCATTACAGTCATCCCCAAGAAGGGAGGGTTGAGGCACATTAGCCAGAGAGATTGGAACACAACATTTGAACTGATGAGGCTTCGAATGCAAAGCAGCAAGAACTTTGGAGACCTACTGTCTCAAGGAAGACCCCCCCCGCCCCACCACCACCACGCCAGGGACTAGGAGAAGGAGAATCAATCGTTTGGCCAATGGGAGATCCTGTATTTCAGTGTTATAGTATAAAGTGGTCTGAGTGAGTAGAGGGAACAGTAGATTTCATGTTTCAAATTTTTGAGCCAGGGTCAACATAGTTAAGTTGACATCTGTACAGAGACGAAGTGAAATTGCCTGACCTCGATCATCAACAATATGTTGCTCCAAATTCTAGGATCTGTATTGTCTTTGTGTTTCCATAAGAGTTTCTAGACTGCTTATCGGTTTGAGGATGATCAGCTAATAAGCTGATAAGGAACAGAGAAACATACAGAATAATTAAGGGAAATACTGAGCTGGACCAGAAAGTATTACAGAGTACTGTATATAGTACACCTGCTGGCTGTTCCAAGCACATCCCTAGGTGTTGGTTGTTAATGCAAACTATACATTTCACTGTATATTTTGTTGTCCATGTGGTAAGTAAATTAATCTGAACACAAGGCCAGATCTTGTCTGCCTCAGGTTGAGTGGACATTCTGCAGATGAAGGTTTAAAGTCTTTATCTGGAGGTGTTGATATTGCTGTCTGTGTCTGTTCCACTGACTCAATGCGATTCAAAGATAGCTTCAGGAACAGCACTTGATCTTCCATCTGGGCAACTTGGGAGTTCTACAGGCTTGATACTGCATCCTCCAACTTTCGATAACTCACTCTGTCTGCATCAGAATCAATCATCATCAATTTGGCTCAATCTTCTTTTTTCCCCATGAGTGTCGTCTAGCTGGTTTGTCCCATAAGCTTACTATTAACAACACATTACACATCCAGAGATGCTTAATCTGATCTGAAAGGCTACTTCAGCTGCTATATTAATGCATTTGGTTTCATCCTATCACAGATGTGCCCTTTGTTCTATCTATCTCTCTCCCCCCACCCCCCAAACTTCCCTGCTCTTGAAAAATAACTTGTTTTCTCTCCTCCAATTCTGATGAAGGGTCCTGGGGGTAAACGTTAACCCTGTCATTTTCCCACAGATGCTGCCTGAACTGCTGTGTGTTTACAGCATTTTCTGGGTTTAAAAAAAATTTTGCCTAGAATTAAAGGTGCTGGAGGGAGTGTCACTTGCAGTCAGGGTATTACTGCAAATTATGATAACGTAACAGAACACATCCATTACTAAGGACCCTCACCACCAGGACATGCACTCTTCTCATCAGGGAGGAGATCTCATGGTCCACTTTAAATATACCCAATGACTTTGCCACCTCAGCTGTCTGTGACAATGAGTTCCACAGAATCATCATCATCTGGTTAAAGAAATTCCTCCTCACCTCCGTTCTACAAGGCATCCTTTAATGCTGAGGCTGTGCTGTCTGGTCCTAGACTCACCCACTATTGGAAATGTTCTTTCTACGACCTCTCTATCCAAGCCTTTCAATATTCAGGAGGCTTCAATGAGATCCCTCTCATTTTTCAAATCTTCTGGGAGTACAGGCCCAGAGCCATCAAATGCCCCTTATAAGTTATTCCTTTCAGGATGTTGCCAGGACTTGAGAGATTGGTTGTAGGAAGACGATGGTCAGGCTACAGGTTTATTTATTGCTGCATAGGGTACCGAGGGGGTGATCTTACAGAAGCATATACAGTTCAAGTTCAAAATTTCAAAGTAAATTTATCATTAAAATTTGTATACCATTTCCAAATTCGAGATTCATCTTCTTGCATTGTAGATGCAGTCAGTGTAGAAGTCTGTCTCTGCACGTGTTGAAGATGCAGTCAGTGTAGCAGTCTGTCTCTGCAGGTGTTGTAGATGCACTCAATGCAGCAGTCAGTCTATGCCAGTGTTGTAGATACAGTCAGTGCAGCAGTCTCTCTATGCCAGTGTTGTAGATGCAGTCAGTGTAGCAGTCTGTCTCTGCAGGTGTTGTAGATGCAGTCAGTGTAGCAGTCTTTTTCTGCAGGTGTTGTAGATGCAGTCAGTGTAGCAGTCTGTGCATGCCAGTGTTGTAGATGCAGTCAGTGTAGCAGTCTGTCTCTGCCAGTGTTGTAGATGCAGTCAGTGTAGCAGTCTGTCTATGCCAGTGTTGTAGATGCAGTCAGTGTAGCAGTCTGTCTCTGCAGGTGTTGTAGATGCAGTCAGTGTAGCAGTCTGTCTATGCCAGTGTTGTAGATGCAGTCAGTGTAGCAGTCTGTCTCTGCAGGTGTTGTAGATGCAGTCAGTGTAGCAGTCTGTCTCTGCAGGTGTTGTAGATGCAGTCAGTGTAGCAGTCTGTCTATGCCAGTGTTGTAGATGCAGTCAGTGTAGCAGTCTGTCTCTGCAAGTGTTGTAGATGCAGTCAGTGTAGCAGTCTGTCTCTGCAGGTGTTGTAGATGCAGTCAGTGCAGCAGTCTATCGATGCAGGTGTTGTAGATGCAGTCAGTGCAGCAGTCTGTCTATGCCAGTGTTGTAGATGCAGTCAGTGTAGCAGTCTGTCTCTGCCAGTGTTGTAGATGCAGTCAGTGTAGCAGTCTGTCTCTGCAGGTGTTGTAGATGCAGTCAGTGTAGCAGTCTGTCTATGCCAGTGTTGTAGATGCAGTCAGTGTAGCAGTCTGTCTCTGCAGGTGTTGTAGATGCAGTCAGTGCAGCAGTCTGTCCATGCCAGTGTTGTAATGCAGTCAGTATAGCAGTCTGTCTCTGCAGGTGTTGTAGATGCAGTCAGTGTAGCAGTCTGTCTATGCATGTGTTGTAGATGCAGTCAGTGTAGCAGTCTGTCTCTGCAGGTGTTGTAGATGCAGTCAGTGTAGCAGTCTGTCTATGCCAGTGTTGTAGATGCAGTCAGTGTAGCAGTCTGTCTATGCCAGTGTTGTAGATGCAGTCAGTGTAGCAGTCTGCCTATGCCAGTGTTGTAGATGTAGTCAGTGGAGCAGTCTGTCTCTGCAGCTGTTGCAGATGCAGTCAGTGTAGCAGTCTGTCTCTGCCAGTATTGTAGATGCAGTCAGTGTAGCAATCTGTCTCTGCCAGTGTTGTCGATACAGTCAGTGTAGCAGTCTGTCTCTGCCAGTGTTGTAGATACAGTCAGTGTAGCAGTCTGTCTCCGCAGGTGTTGTAGATGGAGTCAGTGTAGCAGTCTGTCTATGCCAGTGTTGTAGATGCAGTCAGTGTAGCAGTCTGTCTCTGCAGGTGTTGTAGATGCAGTCAGTGTAGCAGTCTGTCTATGCCAGTGTTGTAGATGCAGTCAGTATAGCAGTCTTTTTCTGCAGGTGTTGTAGATGCATTCACTGTAGCAGTCTGTCACTGCCAGTATTGTAGATGCAGTCAGTGTAGCAGTCTGTCTATGCCAGTGTTGTAGATACAGTCAGTGTAGCAGTCTGTCCATGCCAGTGTTGTAATGCAGTCAGTGTAGCAGTCTGTCTCTGCAGGTGTTGTAGCTGCAGTCAGTGTAGCAGTCTGTCTGTGCCAGTGTTGTAGATCCAGTCAGTGCAGCAGTCTGTCTCTGCAAGTGTTGTAGATGCAGTCAGTGTAGCAGACTGTCTCTGCAGGTGTTGTAGATGCAGTCAGTGTAGCAGTCTGTCTCAGCAGGTGTTGCAGATGCAGTCAGTGTAGCAGTCTGTCTATGCCAGTGTTGTTGATGCAGTCAGTGGAGCCCTCTGTCTCTGCCAGTGTTGTAGATGCAGTCAGTGTAGCAGTCTGTCTCTGCCAGTGTTGTAGATGCAGTCAGTGCAGCCGTCTGTCAATGCCAGTGTTGTAGATACAGTCAGTGTAGCAGTCTGTCTCTGCAGGTGTTGTAGATGCAGTCAGTGGAGCAGTCTGTCTCTGCACATGTTGCAGATGCAGTCAGTGTAGCAGTCTGTCTCTGCACGTGTTGTAGATGCAGTCAGTGTAGCAGTATGTCTATGCCAGTGTTGTAGATGCAGTCAGTGCAGCAGTCTGTCTCTGCAGTGTTGTAGATACAGTCAGTGTAGCAGTCTGTCTATGCAGGTGTTGTAGATGCAGTCAGTGTAGCAGTCTGTCTCTGCAGGTGTTGTAGATGCAGTCAGTGTCGCAGTCTGTCTATGCCAGTGTTGTAGATGCAGTCAGTGTAGCAGTCTGTCTATGCCAGTGTTGTAGATGCAGTCAGTGTAGCAGTCTGCCTATGCCAGTGTTGTAGATGCAGTCAGTGGAGCAGTCTGTCGATGCAGCTTTTGTAGATGCAGTCAGTGGAGCAGTCTGTCTCTGCCAGTGTTGTAGATGCAGTCAGTGTAGCAGTCTGTCTCTGCCAGTGTTGTAGATGCAGTCAGTGTAGCAGTCTGTCTCTGCCAGTGTTGTAGATGCAGTCAGTGTAGCAGTCTGTCTCTGCAGGTGTTGTAGATGCAGTCAGTGTAGCAGTCTGTCTATGCCAGTGTTGTAGATGCAGTCAGTGTAGCAGTCTGTCTCTGCAGGTGTTGTAGATGCAGTCAGTGTAGCAGTCTGTCTATGCCAGTGTTGTAGATGCAGTCAGTATAGCAGTCTGTCTCTGCAAGTGTTGTAGATGCAGTCAGTGTAGCAGTCTGTCTCTGCCAGTGTTGTAGATGCCGTCAGTGTAGCAGTCTGTCTCTGCAGGTGTTGTAGATGCAGTCAGTGTAACAGTCTGTCTATGCCAGTGTTGTAGATACAGTCAGTGTAGCAGTCTGTCTATGCCAGTGTTGTAGATGCAGTCAGTGTAGCAGTCTGTCTCTGCAGGTGTTGTAGATGCAGTCAGTGTAGCAGTCTGTCTCTGCAGGTGTTGTAGATGCAGTCAGTGTAGCAGTCTGTGCATGCCAGTGTTGTAGATGCAGTCAGTGTAGCAGTCTGTCTCTGCCAGTGTTGTAGATGCAGTCAGTTTAGCAGTCTGTCTATGCCAGTGTTGTAATGCAGTCAGTGTAGCCGTCTGTCTCTGCAGGTGTTGGAGATGCAGTCAGTGTAGCAGTCTGTCTATGCCAGTGTTGTAGATGCAGTCAGTATAGCAGTCTGTCTCTGCAAGTGTTGCAGATGCAGTCAGTGTAGCAGTCTGTCTCTGCAGGTGTTTTAGATGCAGTCAGTGTAGCAGTCTGTCTATGCCAGTGTTGTAGATGCAGTCAGTGTAGCAGTCTGTCTCTGCAGGTGTTGTAGATGCAGTCAGTGTAGCAGTCTGTCTCTGCAGGTGTTGTAGATGCAGTCAGTGTAGCAGTCTGTCTCTGCAGGTGTTGTAGATGCAGTCAGTGTAGCAGTCTGTCTCTGCAGGTGTTGTAGATGCAGTCAGTGTAGCAGTCTGTCTCTGCCAGTGTTGTAGATGCAGTCAGTGTAGCAGTCTGTCTCTGCCAGTGTTGTAGATGCAGTCAGTGCAGCCGTCTGTCAATGCCAGTGTTGTAGATGCAGTCAGTGTAGCAGTCTGTCTCTGCCAGTGTTGTAGATGCAGTCAGTGTAGCAGTCTGTCTATGCAGGTGTTGTAGATGCAGTCAGTGTAGCAGTCTGTCTCTGCAGGTGTTGTAGATGCAGTCAGTGTAGCAGTCTGTCTATGCCAGTGCTGTAGATCCAGTCAGTATCGCAGTCTGTCTCTGCCAGTCTTGTAGATACAGTCAGTGTAGCAGTCTGTCTCTGCCAGTGTTGTAGATGCAGTCAGTGGAGCAGTCTGTCTCTGCCAGTGTTGTAGATGCAGTCAGTGCAGCAGTCTGTCTCTGCAGGTGTTGTAGATTCAGTCAGTGTAGCAGTCTGTCTCTGCCTGTGTTGTAGATGCAGTCAGTGTAGCAGTCTGTCTCTGCAGGTGTTGTAGATGCAGTCAGTGTAGCAGTCTGTCTCTGCCAGTGTTGTAGATGCCGTCAGTGTAGAAGTCTGTCTATGCCAGTGTTGTAGATGCAGTCAGTGTAGCAGTCTGTCTCTGCAGGTGTTGTAGATGCAGTCAGTGTAGCAGTCTGTCTCTGCAGGTGTTGTAGATGCAGTCAGTGTAGCAGTCTGTGCATGCCAGTGTTGTAGATGCAGTCAGTGTAGCAGTCTTTCTCTGCCAGTGTTGTAGATGCAGTCAGTTTAGCAGTCTGTCTATGCCAGTGTTGTAATGCAGTCAGTGTAGCAGTCTGTCTCTGCAGGTGTTGTAGATGCAGTCAGTGCAGCAGTCTGTCTATGCCAGTGTTGTAGATGCAGTCAGTATAGCAGTCTGTCTCTGCAAGTGTTGCAGATGCAGTCAGTGTAGCAGTCTGTCTCTGCCAGTGTTGTAGATGCAGTCAGTGTAGCAGTCTGTCTCTGCAAGTGTTGTAGATGCAGTCAGTGTAGCAGTCTGTCTCTGCAGGTGTTGTAGATGCAGTCAGTGTAGCAGTCTATCGATGCAGGTGTTGTAGATGTAGTCAGTGTAGCAGTCTGTCTATGCCAGTGTTGTGGATGCAGTCAGTGTAGCAGTCTGTCTCTGCCAGTGTTGTAGATACAGTCAGTGGAGCAGTCTGTCTCTGCAGGTGTTGTAGATGCAGTCAGTGTAGCAGTCTTTTTCTGCAGGTGTTGTAGATGCAGTCAGTGTAGCGGTCTGTCCATGCCAGTGTTGTAGATGCAGTCAGTGTAGCAGTCTGTCTCTGCCAGTGTTGTAGATGCAGTCAGTTTAGTAGTCTGTCTATGCCAGTGTTGTAATGCAGTCAGTGTAACAGTCTGTCTATGCCTGTGTTGTAGATACAGTCAGTGCAGCAGTCTTTTTCTGCAGGTGTTGTAGATGCAGTCAGTGTAGCAGTCTGTCTATGCCAGTGTTGTAGATCCAGTCAGTATCGCAGTCTGTCTCTGCCAGTCTTGTAGATACAGTCAGTGTAGCAGTCTGTCTATGCCAGTGTTGTAGATGCAGTCAGTGTAGCAGTCTGTCTCTGCAGGTGTTGTAGATGCAGTCAGTGTAGCAGTCTGTCTCTGCCAGTGTTGTAGATGCAGTCAGTGGAGCAGTCTGTCTCAGACAGTGTTGTAGATGCAGTCAGTGTAGCAGTCTGTCTCTGCAGGTGTTGTAGATTCAGTCAGTGTAGCAGTCTGTCTCTGCCTGTGTTGTAGATGCAGTCAGTGTAGCAGTCTGTCTATGCCAGTGTTGTAGATCCAGTCAGTGTAGCAGTCTGTCTCTGCAAGTGTTGTAGATGCAGTCAGTGTAGCAGACTGTCTCTGCTGGTGTTGTAGATGCAGTCAGTGTAGAAGTCTTTTTCTGCAGGTGTTGTAGATGCAGTCAGTGTAGCAGTCTGTGCATGCCAGTGTTGTAGATGCAGTCAGTGTAGCAGTCTGTCTGCAGGTATTGTAGATAGTCAGTGTAGCAGTCTGTCTCTGCAGGTGTTGTAGATGCAGTCAGTGTAGCAGTCTGTCTATGCCAGTGTTGTAGATGCAGTCAGTGTAGCAGTCTGTCTCTGCAAGTGTTGTAGATGCAGTCAGTGTAGCAGTCTGTCTATGCCAGTGTTATAATGCAGTCAGTGTGGCAGTCTGTCTCTGCAGGTGTTGTAGATGCAGTCAGTATAGCAGTCTGTCTCTGCAAGTGTTGTAGATGCAGTCAGTGTAGCAGTCTGTCTCTGCAGGTGTTTTAGATGCAGTCAGTGTAGCAGTCTGTCTATGCCAGTGTTGTAGATGCAGTCAGTGCAGCAGTCTGTCTATGCCAGTGTTGTAGATGCAGTCAGTGTAGCAGTCTGTCTCTGCAGGTGTTGTAGATGCAGTCAGTGTAGCAGTCTGTCTATGCCAGTGTTGTAGATGCAGTCAGTGTAGCAGTCTGTCTCTGCAAGTGTTGTAGATGCAGTCAGTGTAGCAGTCTGTCTCTGCAGGTGTTGTGGATGCAGTCAGTGTAGCAGTCTGTCTCTGCCAGTGTTGTAGATGCAGTCAGTGATGCAATCTGTCTGTGCAGTGTTGTAGATACAGTCAGTGTAGCAGTCTGTCTATGCATGTGTTGTAGATGCAGTCAGTGTAGCAGACTGTCTTTGCAGGTGTTATAGATGCAGTCAGTGTCGCAGTCTGTCTATGCCAGTGTTGTAGATGCAGTCAGTGTAGCAGTCTGTCTATGCCAGTGTTGTAGATGCAGTCAGTGTAGCAGTCTGCCTATGCCAGTGTTGTAGATGCAGTCAGTGGAGCAGTCTGTCGATGCAGCTTTTGTAGATGCAGTCAGTGGAGCAGTCTGTCTCTGCCAGTATTGTAGATGCAGTCAGTGTAGCAGTCTGTCTCTGCCAGTGTTGTCGATACAGTCAGTGTAGCAGTCTGTCTCTGCCAGTGTTGTAGATACAGTCAGTGTAGCAGTCTGTCTCTGCCAGTGTTGTCGATACAGTCAGTGTAGCAGTCTGTCTCTGCCAGTGTTGTAGATACAGTCAGTGTAGCAGTCTGTCTCCGCAGGTGTTGTAGATGGAGTCAGTGTAGCAGTCTGTCTATGCCAGTGTTGTAGATGCAGTCAGTGTAGCAGTCTGTCTCTGCAGGTGTTGTAGATGCAGTCAGTGTAGCAGTCTGTCTATGCCAGTGTTGTAGATGCAGTCAGTATAGCAGTCTTTTTCTGCAGGTGTTGTAGATGCATTCAGTGTAGCAGTCTGTCACTGCCAGTATTGTAGATGCAGTCAGTGTAGCAGTCTGTCTATGCCAGTGTTGTAGATACAGTCAGTGTAGCAGTCTGTCTATGCCAGTGTTGTAGATGCAGTCAGTGTAGCAGTCTGTCTATGCCTGTGTTGTAGATGCAGTCAGTGTAGCAGTCTGTCTCTGCCAGTGTTGTAGATACAGTCAGTGGAGCAGTCTGTCTCTGCAGGTGTTGTATATACAGTCAGTGTAGCAGTCTGTCCGTGCAAGTGTTGTAGATGCAGTCAGTGTAGCAGTCTGTCTCTGCCAATGTTGTCGATGCAGTCAGTGTAGCAGTCTGTCCATGCCAGTGTTGTAATGCAGTCAGTATAGCAGTCTGTCTCTGCAGGTGTTGTAGATGCAGTCAGTGTAGCAGTCTGTCTATGCCAGTGTTGTAGATCCAGTCAGTGTAGCAGTCTGTCTCTGCCAGTGTTGTAGATGCAGTCAGTGTAGCAGTCTGTCTATGCCAGTGTTGTAGATGCAGTCAGTGTAGCAGTCTGTCTATGCCAGTGTTGTAGATGCAGTCAGTGTAGCAGTCTGTCTATGCCAGTGTTGTAGATGCAGTCAGTGGAGCAGTCTGTCTCTGCAGGTGTTGTAGATGCAGTCAGTGTAGCAGTCTGTCTCTGCAGGTGTTGTAGATGCAGTCAGTGTAGCAGTCTGTCTCTGACAGTGTTGTAGATGCAGTCAGTGTAGCAGTCTGTCTCTGCAGGTGTTTTAGATGCAGTCAGGGTAGCAGTCTGTCTATGCCAGTTTTGTAGATGCAGTCAGTGTAGCAGTCTGTCTCTGCAGGTGTTGTAGATGCAGTCAGTGTAGCAGTCTGTCCATGCCAGTGTTGTAATGCAGTCAGTATAGCAGTCTGTCTCTGCAGGTGTTGTAGATGCAGTCAGTGTAGCAGTCTGTCTATGCCAGTGTTGTAGATCCAGTCAGTATCGCAGTCTGTCTCTGCCAGTGTTGTAGATACAGTCAGTGTAGCAGTCTGTCTATGCCAGTGTTGCAGATGCAGTCAGTGTAGCAGTCTGTCTATGCCAGTGTTGTAGATGCAGTCAGTGTAGCCGTCTGTCTATGCCAGTGTTGTAGATGCAGTCAGTGGAGCAGTCTGTCTCTGCAGGTGTTGTAGACACAGTTAGTTTAGCAGTCTGTCTCTGCTGGTGTTGTAGATGCAGTCAGTGTAGCAGTCTGTCTCTGACAGTGTTGTAGATGCAGTCAGTGTAGCAGTCTGTCTCTGCAGGTGTTTTAGATGCAGTCAGGGTAGCAGTCTGTCTATGCCAGTTTTGTAGATGCAGTCAGTGTAGCAGTCTGTCTCTGCAGGTGTTGTAGATGCAGTCAGTGTAGCAGTCTGTCCATGCCAGTGTTGTAATGCAGTCAGTATAGCAGTCTGTCTCTGCAGGTGTTGTAGATGCAGTCAGTGTAGCAGTCTGTCTATGCCAGTGTTGTAGATCCAGTCAGTGTAGCAGTCTGTCTCTGCAAGTGTTGTAGATGCAGTCAGTGTAGCAGTCTGTCTATGCCAGTGTTGTAGATGCAGTCAGTGTAGCAGTCTGTCTATGCCAGTGTTGTAGATGCAGTCAGTGTAGCAGTCTGTCTATGCCAGTGTTGTAGATGCAGTCAGTGGAGCAGTCTGTCTCTGCAGGTGTTGTAGGTACAGTTAGTTTAGCAGTCTGTCTCTGCTGGTGTTGTAGAAGCAGTCAGTGTAGCAGTCTGTCTCTGCCAGTGTTGTAGATGCAGTCAGTGTAGCAGTCTGTCTCTGCCAGTGTTGTAGATGCAGTCAGTGTAGCAGTCTGTCTCTGCAGGTGTTTTAGATGCAGTCAGTGTAGCAGTCTGTCTATGCCAGTTTTGTAGATGCAGTCAGTGTAGCAGTCTGTCTCTGCAGGTTTTGTAGATGCAGTTCATGTAGCAGTCTGTCTATGCCAGTGTTGTAGATGCAGTCAGTGTAGCAGTCTGTCTATGCCAGTGTTGTAGATGCAGTCAGTGTAGCAGTCTGTCTCTGCAGGTGTTGTAGATACAGTCAGTGTAGCAATATGTCTCTGCCAGTGTTGTAGATGCAGTCAGTGTAGCAGTCTGTCTCTGCCAGTGTTGTAGATGCAGTCAGTGTAGCAGTCTGTCTATGCCAGTGTTGTAGATGCAGTCAGTGTAGCAGTCTGTCTCTGCAGGTGTTGTAGATGCAGTCAGTGTAGCAGTCTGTCTCTGCAGGTGTTGTAGATGCAGTCAGTGTAGCAGTCTGTCTATGCCAGTGTTGTAGATCCAGTCAGTGTAGCAGTCTGTCTCTGCAAGTGTTGTAGATGCAGTCAGTGTAGCAGTCTGTCTCTGCCAGTGTTGTAGATGCAGTCAGTGTAGCAGTCTGTCTCTGCAGGTGTTGTAGATTCAGTCAGTGTAGCAGTCTGTCTATGCCAGTGTTGTAGATGCAGTCAGTGGAGCAGTCTGTCTATGCCAGTGTTGTAGATGCAGTCAGTGTAGCAGTCTGTCTCTGCAGGTGTTGTAGATGCAGTCAGTGTAGCAGTCTGTCTATGCCAGTGTTGTAGATGCAGTCAGTGTAGCAGTCTGTCTCTGCCAGTGTTGTAGATGCAGTCAGTGTAGCAGTCTGTCTATGCCAGTGTTGTAGATGCAGTCAGTGTAGCAGTCTGTCTCTGCAGGTGTTGTAGATGCAGTCAGTGGAGCAGTCTGTCTATGCCAGTGTTGTAGATGCAGTCAGTATAGCAGTCTGTCTCTGCAAGTGTTGCAGATGCAGTCAGTGTAGCAGTCTGTCTCTGCAGGTGTTTTAGATGCAGTCAGTGTAGCAGTCTGTCTATGCCAGTGTTGTAGATCCAGTCAGTGTAGCAGTCTGTCTCTGCAAGTGTTGTAGATGCAGTCAGTGTAGCAGTCTGTCTCTGCAGGTGTTGTAGATGCAGTCAGTGTAGCAGTCTATCGATGCAGGTGTTGTAGATGTAGTCAGTGGAGCAGTCTGTCTATGCCAGTGTTGTGGATGCAGTCAGTGTAGCAGTCTGTCTCTGCCAGTGTTGTAGATACAGTCAGTGGAGCAGTCTGTCTCTGCAGGTGTTGTAGATGCAGTCAGTGTAGCAGTCTTTTTCTGCAAGTGTTGTAGATGCAGTCAGTGTAGCAGTCTGTCCATGCCAGTGTTGTAGATGCAGTCAGTGTAGCAGTCTGTCTCTGCCAGTGTTGTAGATGCAGTCAGTTTAGTAGTCTGTCTATGCCAGTGTTGTAATGCAGTCAGTGTAGCAGTCTGTCTCTGCCAGTTTTGTAGACGCAGTCAGTGTAGCAGTCTGTCTATGCCTGTGTTGTAGATACAGTCAGTGTAGCAGTCTTTTTCTGCAGGTGTTGTAGATGCAGTCAGTGTAGCAGTCTGTCTATGCCAGTGTTGTAGATGCAGTCAGTGTAGCAGTCTGTCTATGCCAGTGTTGTAGATGCAGTCAGTGTAGCAGTCTGTCTATGCCAGTGTTGTAGATGCAGTCAGTGTAGCAGTCTGTCTCTGCAGGTGTTGTAGATGCAGTCAGTGTAACAGTCTGTCTATGCCAGTGTTGTAGATACAGTTAGTGTAGCAGTGTGTCTCTGGCGGAGTTGTAGATGCCGTCAGTGTAGCAGTCTGTCTCTGCAAGTGTTGTAGATGCAGTCAGTGTAGCAGTCTGTCTCTGCCAGTGTTGTAGATGCAGTCAGTTTAGCAGTCTGTCTATGCCAGTGTTGTAATGCAGTCAGTGTAGCAGTCTGTCTCTGCAGGTGTTGTAGATGCAGTCAGTGTAGCAGTCTGTCTCTGCAGGTGTTGTAGATGCAGTCAGTGTAGCAGTCTGTCTATGCCAGTGTTGTAGATCCAGTCAGTATAGCAGTCTGTCTCTGCAAGTGTTGTAGATGCAGTCAGTGTAGCAGTCTGTCTCTGCCAGTGTTGTAGATGCCGTCAGTGTAGCAGTGTGTCTCTGCAGGTGTTGTAGATGCAGTCAGTGTAACAGTCTGTCTATGCCAGTGTTGTAGATACAGTCAGTGTAGCAGTCTCTCTATGCCAGTGTTGTAGATACAGTCAGTGTAGCAGTCTGTCTCTGCAGATGTTGTAGATGCAGTCAGTGGAGCAGTCTGCCTCTGCAGGTGTTGTAGATAGTGTTAGTTTAGCAGTCTGTCTCTGCCAGTGTTGTAGATGCCGTCAGTGTAGCAGTCTGTCTCTGCGAGTGTTGTGGATGCAGTCAGTGTAGCAGTCTGTCTCTGCCAGTGTTGTAGATGCAGTCAGTGTAGCAGTCTGTCTCTGCAGGTGTTGTAGATGCAGTCAGTGTAGCAGTCTGTCTCTGCAGGTGTTGTAGATGCAGTCAGTGTAGCAGTCTGTCTCTGCCAGTGTTGTAGATGCAGTCAGTGTAGCAGTCTGTCTATGCCTGTGTTGTAGATGCAGTCAGTGTAGCAGTCTGTCTCTGCAGGTGTTGTAGATGCAGTCAGTGTAGCAGTCTGTCTATGCCAGTGTTGTAGATGCAGTCAGTGGAGCAGTCTGTCTCTGCAGGTGTTGTAGATGCAGTCAGTGTAGCAGTCTGTCAATGCCAGTGTTGTAATGCAGTCAGTGTAGCAGTCTGTCTCTGCAGGTGTTGTAGATGCAGTCAGTGTAGCAGTCTGTCTATGCCAGTGTTGTAGATCCAGTCAGTATAGCAGTCTGTCTCTGCAAGTGTTGTAGATGCAGTCAGTGTAGCAGTCTGTCTCTGCCAGTGTTGTAGATGCAGTCAGTGTAGCAGTCTGTCTCTGCAGGTGTTGTAGATGCAGTCAGTGTAACAGTCTGTCTATGCCAGTGTTGTAGATACAGTCAGTGTAGCAGTCTGTCTATGCCAGTGTTGTAGATGCAGTCAGTGTAGCAGTCTGTCTATGCCAGTGTTGTAGATGCAGTCAGTGTAGCAGTCTGTCTATGCCAGTGTTGTAGATGCAGTCAGTGGAGCAGTCTGTCTATGCCAGTGTTGGAGATGCAGTCAGTGTAGCAGTCTGTCTCTGCAGGTGTTGTAGATGCAGTCAGTGGAGCAGTCTGTCTCTGCAGGTGTTGTAGATACAGTTAGTTTAGCAGTCTGTCTCTGCAGGTGTTGTAGATGCAGTCAGTGTAGCAGTCTGTCTCTGCCAGTGTTGTAGATGCAGTCAGTGTAGCAGTCTGTCTATGCCAGTGTTGTAGATGCAGTCAGTGTAGCAGTCTGTCTCTGCAGGTGTTGTAGATGCAGTCAGTGTAGCAGTCTGTCTATGCCAGTGTTGTAGATGCAGTCAGTGTAGCAGTCTGTCTCTGCAGGTGTTGTAGATGCAGTCAGTGTAGCAGTCTGTCTATGCCAGTGTTGTAGATGCAGTCAGTGTAGCAGTCTGTCTATGCCAGTGTTGTAGATGCAGTCAGTGTAGCAGTCTGTCTCTGCCAGTGTTGTAGATGCAGTCAGTGTAGCAGTCTGTCTCTGCAGGTGTTGTAGATGCAGTCAGTGTAGCAGTCTGTCTCTGCCAGTGTTGTAGATGCAGTCAGTGGAGCAGTCTGTCTCTGCAGGTGTTGTAGATGCAGTCAGTGTAGCAGTCTGTCTCTGCAGGTGTTGTAGATGCAGTCAGTGTAGCAGTCTGTCTCTGCCAGTGTTGTAGATGCAGTCAGTGTAGCAGTCTGTCTATGCCAGTGTTGTAGATACAGTCAGTGTAGCAGTCTGTCTCTGCAGGTGTTGTAGATGCAGTCAGTGTAGCAGTCTGTCTATGCCAGTGTTGTAGATGCAGTCAGTGTAGCAGTCTGTCTCTGCCAGTGTTGTAGATGCAGTCAGTTTAGCAGTCTGTCTATGCCAGTGTTGTAATGCAGTCAGTGTAGCAGTCTGTCTCTGCAGGTGTTGTAGATGCAGTCAGTGTAGCAGTCTGTCTCTGCAGGTGTTGTAGATGCAGTCAGTGTAGCAGTCTGTCTATGCCAGTGTTGTAGATGCAGTCAGTGTAGCAGTCTGTCTCTGCCAGTGTTGTAGATGCAGTCAGTGTAGCAGTCTGTCTCTGCCAGTGTTGTAGATGCAGTCAGTGTAGCAGTCTGTCTCTGCAGGTGTTGTAGATGCAGTCAGTGTAACAGTCTGTCTATGCCAGTGTTGTAGATACAGTCAGTGTAGCAGTCTCTCTATGCCAGTGTTGTAGATGCAGTCAGTGTAGCAGTCTGTCTATGCCAGTGTTGTAGATGCAGTCAGTGTAGCCGTCTGTCTATGCCAGTGTTGTAGATGCAGTCAGTGTAGCAGTCTGTCTATGCCAGTGTTGTAGATGCAGTCAGTGTAGCAGTCTGTCTCTGCAGGTGTTGTAGATGCAGTCAGTGGAGCAGTCTGTCTCTGCAGGTGTTGTAGATACAGTCAGTGTAGCAGTCTGTCTCTGCAGGTGTTGTAGATGCAGTCAGTGTAGCAGTCTGTCTCTGCCAGTGTTGTAGATGCAGTCAGTGTAGCAGTCTGTCTATGCCAGTGTTGTAGATGCAGTCAGTGTAGCAGTCTGTCTCTGCAGGTGTTGTAGATGCAGTCAGTGTAGCAGTCTGTCTATGCCAGTGTTGTAGATGCAGTCAGTGTAGCAGTCTGTCTCTGCAGGTGTTGTAGATGCAGTCAGTGTAGCAGTCTGTCTATGCCAGTGTTGTAGATGCAGTCAGTGTAGCAGTCTGTCTATGCCAGTGTTGTAGATGCAGTCAGTGCAGCAGTCTGTCTCTGCCAGTGTTGTAGATGCAGTCAGTGTAGCAGTCTGTCTCTGCAGGTGTTGTAGATGCAGTCAGTGTAGCAGTCTGTCTCTGCCAGTGTTGTAGATGCAGTCAGTGGAGCAGTCTGTCTCTGCAGGTGTTGTAGATGCAGTCAGTGTAGCAGTCTGTCTCTGCAGGTGTTGTAGATGCAGTCAGTGTAGCAGTCTGTCTCTGCCAGTGTTGTAGATGCAGTCAGTGTCGCAGTCTGTCTATGCCTGTGTTGTAGATGCAGTCAGTGTAGCAGTCTGTCTCAGCAGGTGTTGCAGATGCAGTCAGTGTAGCAGTCTGTCTATGCCAGTGTTGTTGATGCAGTCAGTGGAGCAGTCTGTCTCTGCCAGTGTTGTAGATGCAGTCAGTGTAGCAGTCTGTCTATGCCAGTGTTGTAGATGCAGTCAGTGTAGCAGTCTGTCTCTGCAGGTGTTGCAGATGCAGTCAGTGTAGCAGTCTGTCTCTGCAGGTGTTGTAGATGCAGTTCGTGTCGCAGTCTGTCTATGCCAGTGTTGTAGATGCAGTCAGTTTAGCAGTCCGTCTCTGCCAGTGTTGGAGATGCAGTCAGTGTAGCAGTCTGTCTATGCCAGTGTTGTAGATGCAGTCAGTGGAGCAGTCTGTCTCTGCCAGTGTTGTAGATGCAGTCAGTGTAGCAGTCTGTCTATGCCAGTGTTGTAGATGCAGTCAGTGTAGCAGTCTGTCTCTGCAGGTGTTGTAGATGCAGTCAGTGTAGCAGTCTGTCTATGCCAGTGTTGTAGATGCAGTCAGTGTAGCAGTCTGTCTATGCCAGTGTTGTAGATCCAGTCAGTGTAGCAGTCTGTCTCTGCAAGTGTTGTAGATGCAGTCAGTGTAGCAGTCTGTCTCTGCAGGTGTTGTAGATGCAGTCAGTGTAGCAGTCTGTCTCTGCCAGTGTTGTAGATACAGTCAGTGGAGCAGTCTGTCTCTGCAGGTGTTGTAGATGCAGTCAGTGTAGCAGTCTGTCTCTGCCAGTGTTGTAGATGCAGTCAGTGTAGCAGTCTGTCTCTGCCAGTGTTGTAGATGCAGTCAGTGTAGCAGTCTGTCTCTGCCAGTGTTGTAGATGCAGTCAGTGTAGCAGTCTGTCTCTGCAGGTGTTGTAGATGCAGTCAGTGTAGCAGTCTGTCTATGCCAGTGTTGTAGATGCAGTCAGTGTAGCAGTCTGTCTCTGCCAGTGTTGTAGATGCAGTCAGTGTAGCAGTCTGTCTATGCCAGTGTTGTAGATGCAGTCAGTGTAGCAGTCTGTCTCTGCAGGTGTTGTAGATGCAGTCAGTGTAGCAGTCTGTCTATGCCAGTGTTGTAGATGCAGTCAGTATAGCAGTCTGTCTCTGCAAGTGTTGTAGATGCAGTCAGTGTAGCAGTCTGTCTATGCCAGTGTTGTAGATGCAGTCAGTGGAGCAGTCTGTCTATGCCTGCGTTGTAGATGCAGTCAGTATAGCAGTCTGTCTCTGCAAGTGTTGCAGATGCAGTCAGTGTAGCAGTCTGTCTATGCCAGTGTTGTAGATGCAGTCAGTGTAGCAGTCTGTCTCTGCAGGTGTTGTAGATGCAGTCAGTGTAGCAGTCTGTCTCTGCAAGTGTTGTAGATGCAGTCAGTGTAGCAGTCTGTCTCTGCAGGTGTTGTAGATGCAGTCAGTGTAGCAGTCTGTCTATGCCAGTGTTGTAGATGCAGTCAGTGTAGCAGTCTGTCTCTGCAAGTGTTGTAGATGCAGTCAGTGTAGCAGTCTGTCTCTGCAGGTGTTGTAGATGCAGTCAGTGTAGCAGTCTGTCTCTGCAGGTGTTGTAGATGCAGTCAGTGTAGCAGTCTGTCTCTGCAGGTGTTGTAGATGCAGTCAGTGTAGCAGTCTGTCTATGCCAGTGTTGTAGATCCAGTCAGTATAGCAGTCTGTCTCTGCAAGTGTTGTAGATGCAGTCAGTGTAGCAGTCTGTCTCTGCCAGTGTTGTAGATGCCGTCAGTGTAGCAGTGTGTCTCTGCAGGTGTTGTAGATGCAGTCAGTGTAACAGTCTGTCTATGCCACTGTTGTAGATACAGTCAGTGTAGCAGTCTGTCTCTGCCAGTTTTGTAGATGCAGTCAGTGCAGCAGTCTGTCTATGCTTGTGTTGTAGATACAGTCAGTGCAGCAGTCTTTTTCTGCAGGTGTTGTAGATGCAGTCAGTGTAGCAGCCTGTCCATGCCAGTGTTGTAGATGCAGTCAGTGTAGCAGTCTGTCTCTGCCAGTGTTGTAGATGCAGTCAGTTTAGCAGTCTGTCTATACCAGTGTTGTAATGCAGTCAGTGTAGCAGTCTGTCTCTGCAGGTGTTGTAGATGCAGTCAGTGTAGCAGTCTGTCTATGCCAGTGTTGTAGATGCAGTCAGTGTAGCAGTCTGTCTCTGCAAGTGTTGTAGATGCAGTCAGTGTAGCAGTCTGTCTCTGCCAGTGTTGTAGATGCAGTCAGTGTAGCAGTCTGTCTATGCCAGTGTTGTAGATGCAGTCAGTGTAGCAGTCTGTCTATGCCAGTGTTGTAGATGCAGTCAGTGTAGCAGTCTGTCTCTGCAGGTGTTGTAGATGCAGTCAGTGTAGCAGTCTGTCTATGCCAGTGTTGTAGATGCAGTCAGTGTAGCAGTCTGTCTCTGCCAGTGTTGTAGATGCAGTCAGTGTAGCAGTCTGTCTCTGCAAGTGTTGTAGATGCAGTCAGTGTAGCAGTCTGTCTCTGCCAGTGTTGTAGATGCAGTCAGTTTAGCAGTCTGTCTATGCCAGTGTTGTAATGCAGTCAGTGTAGCAGTCTGTCTCTGCAGGTGTTGTAGATGCAGTCAGTGTAGCAGTCTGTCTATGCCAGTGTTGTAGATCCAGTCAGTATAGCAGTCTGTCTCTGCAAGTGTTGTAGATGCAGTCAGTGTAGCAGTCTGTCTCTGCCAGTGTTGTAGATGCCGTCAGTGTAGCAGTCTGTCTCTGCAGGTGTTGTAGATGCAGTCAGTGTAGCAGTCTGTCTATGCCAGTGTTGTAGATGCAGTCAGTGTAGCAGTCTCTCTATGCCAGTGTTGTAGATGCAGTCAGTGTAGCAGTCTGTCTCTGCAGGTGTTGTAGATGCAGTCAGTGGAGCAGTCTGTCTCTGCAGGTGTTGTAGATACAGTTAGTTTAGCAGTCTGTCTCTGCCAGTGTTGTAGATGGCGTCAGTGTAGCAGTATGTCTATGCCTGTGTTGTAGATACAGTCAGTGTAGCAGTCTTTTTCTGCAGGTGTTGTAGATGCAGTCAGTGTAGCAGTCTGTGCATGCCAGTGTTGTAGATGCAGTCAGTGTAGCAGTCTGTCTCTGCCAGTGTTGTAGATGCAGTCAGTTTAGCAGTCTGTCTATGCCAGTGTTGTAATGCAGTCAGTGTAGCAGTCTGTCTCTGCAGGTGTTGTAGATGCAGTCAGTGTAGCAGTCTGTCTATGCCAGTGTTGTAAATCCAGTCAGTATAGCAGTCTGTCTCTGCAAGTGTTGTAGATGCAGTTAGTGTAGCAGTCTGTCTATGCCAGTGTTGTAATGCAGTCAGTGCAGCAGTCTGTCTATGCCAGTGTTGTAGATCCAGTCAGTATAGCAGTCTGTCTCTGCAAGTGTTGTAGATGCAGTTAGTGTAGCAGTCTGTCTATGCCAGTGTTATAATGCAGTCAGTGTGGCAGTCTGTCTCTGCAGGTGTTGTAGATGCAGTCAGTATAGCAGTCTGTCTCTGCAAGTGTTGTAGATGCAGTCAGTGTAGCAGTCTGTCTCTGCAGGTGTTGTAGATGCAGTCAGTGTAGCAGTCTGTCTATGCCAGTGTTGTAGATGCAGTCAGTGTAGCAGTCTGTCTCTGCAAGTGTTGTAGATGCAGTCAGTGTAGCAGTCTGTCTCTGCAGGTGTTGTAGATGCAGTCAGTGTAGCAGTCTATCGATGCAGGTGTTGTAGATGAAGTCAGTGTAGCAGTCTGTCTCTGCAGGTGTTGTAGATGTAGTCAGTGTCGCAGTCTGTCTATGCCAGTGTTGTAGATCCAGTCAGTGTAGCAGTCTGTCTCTGCAAGTGTTGTAGATGCAGTCAGTGTAGCAGTCTGTCTCTGCCAGTGTTGTAGATGCCGTCAGTGTAGCAGTCTGTCTCTGCAGGTGTTGTAGATGCAGTCAGTGTAACAGTCTGTCTATGCCACTGTTGTAGATACAGTCAGTGTAGCAGTCTGTCTCTGCCAGTTTTGTAGATGCAGTCAGTGCAGCAGTCTGTCTATGCTTGTGTTGTAGATACAGTCAGTGCAGCAGTCTTTTTCTGCAGGTGTTGTAGATGCAGTCAGTGTAGCAGTCTGTCTATGCCAGTGTTGTAGATGCAGTCAGTGGAGCCGTCTGTCTCTGCCAGTGTTGTAGATGCAGTCAGTGTAGCCGTCTGTCTATGCCAGTGTTGTAGATGCAGTCAGTGTAGCAGTCTGTCTCTGCAGGTGTTGCAGATGCAGTCAGTGTAGCAGTCTGTCTATGCCAGTGTTGTAGATGCAGTCAGTGTAGCAGTCTGTCTCTGCAAGTGTTGTAGATGCAGTCAGTGTAGCAGTCTGTCTCTGCCAGTGTTGTAGATGCAGTCAGTGTAGCAGTCTGTCTATGCCAGTGTTGTAGATGCAGTCAGTGTAGCAGTCTGTCTATGCCAGTGTTGTAGATGCAGTCTGTGTAGCAGTCTGTCTCTGCAGGTGTTGTAGATGCAGTCAGTGTAGCAGTCTGTCTATGCCAGTGTTGTAGATACAGTCAGTGTAGCAGTCTGTCTCTGCCAGTGTTGTAGATGCAGTCAGTGTAGCAGTCTGTCTCTGCAAGTGTTGTAGATGCAGTCAGTGTAGCAGTCTGTCTCTGCCAGTGTTGTAGATGCAGTCAGTGTAGCAGTCTGTCTATGCCAGTGTTGTAATGCAGTCAGTGTAGCAGTCTGTCTCTCCAGGTGTTGTAGATGCAGTCAGTGTAGCAGTCTGTCTATGCCAGTGTTGTAGATCCAGTCAGTGTAGCAGTCTGTCTCTGCAAGTGTTGTAGATGCAGTCAGTGTAGCAGTCTGTCTCTGCCAGTGTTGTAGATGCAGTCAGTGTAGCAGTCTGTCTCTGCAGGTGTTGTAGATGCAGTCAGTGTAGCAGTCTGTCTATGCCAGTGTTGTAGATACAGTCAGTGTAGCAGTCTCTCTATGCCAGTGTTGTAGATGCAGTCAGTGTAGCAGTCTGTCTCTGCAGGTGTTGTAGATGCAGTCAGTGGAGCAGTCTGTCTCTGCAGGTGTTGTAGATACAGTCAGTGTAGCAATATGTCTCTGCCAGTGTTGTAGATGCAGTCAGTGTAGCAGTCTGTCTCTGCGAGTGTTGTGGATGCAGTCAGTGTAGCAGTCTGTCTCTGCCAGTGTTGTAGATACAGTCAGTGGAGCAGTCTGTCTCTGCAGGTGTTGTAGATGCAGTCAGTGTAGCAGTCTTTTTCTGCAGGTGTTGTAGATGCAGTCAGTGTAGCAGTCTGTCCATGCCAGTGTTGTAGATGCAGTCAGTGTAGCAGTCTGTCTCTGCCAGTGTTGTAGATGCAGTCAGTTTAGCAGTCTGTCTATGCCAGTGTTGTAGATGCAGTCAGTGTAGCAGTCTGTCTCTGCAGGTGTTGTAGATGCAGTCAGTGTAGCAGTCTGTCTATGCCAGTGTTGTAGATCCAGTCAGTATAGCAGTCTGTCTCTGCAAGTGTTGTAGATGCAGTCAGTGTAGCAGTCTGTCTCTGCCAGTGTTGTAGATGCCGTCAGTGTAGCAGTCTGTCTCTGCAGGTGTTGTAGATGCAGTCAGTGTAGCAGTCTGTCTATGCCAGTGTTGTAGATGCAGTCAGTGTAGCAGTCTGTCTATGCCAGTGTTGTAGATGCAGTCAGTGTAGCAGTCTGTCTATGCCAGTGTTGTAGATGCAGTCAGTGTAGCCGTCTGTCTATGCCAGTGTTGTAGATGCAGTCAGTGGAGCAGTCTGTCTATGCCAGTGTTGGAGATGCAGTCAGTGTAGCAGTCTGTCTCTGCAGGTGTTGTAGATGCAGTCAGTGGAGCAGTCTGTCTCTGCAGGTGTTGTAGATGCAGTCAGTTTAGCAGTCTGTCTCTGCAGGTGTTGTAGATGCAGTCAGTGTAGCAGTCTGTCTCTGCCAGTGTTGTAGATGCAGTCAGTGTAGCAGTCTGTCTATGCCAGTGTTGTAGATGCAGTCAGTGTAGCAGTCTGTCTCTGCAGGTGTTTTAGATGCAGTCAGTGTAGCAGTCTGTCTATGCCAGTGTTGTAGATGCAGTCAGTGTAGCAGTCTGTCTCTGCAGGTGTTGTAGATGCAGTCAGTGTAGCAGTCTGTCTATGCCAGTGTTGTAGATGCAGTCAGTGTAGCAGTCTGTCTCTGCCAGTGTTGTAGATGCAGTCAGTGTAGCAGTCTGTCTCTGCAGGTGTTGTAGATTCAGTCAGTGTAGCAGTCTGTCTCTGCCAGTGTTGTAGATGCAGTCAGTGTAGCAGTCTGTCTATGCCAGTGTTGTAGATGCAGTCAGTGTAGCAGTCTGTCTCTGCCAGTGTTGTAGATACAGTCAGTGGAGCAGTCTGTCTCTGCAGGTGTTGTAGATGCAGTCAGTGTAGCAGTCTTTTTCTGCAGGTGTTGTAGATGCAGTCAGTGTAGCAGTCTGTCCATGCCAGTGTTGTAGATGCAGTCAGTGTAGCAGTCTGTCTCTGCCAGTGTTGTAGATGCAGTCAGTTTAGTAGTCTGTCTATGCCAGTGTTGTAATGCAGTCAGTGTAGCAGTCTGTCTCTGCCAGTTTTGTAGATGCAGTCAGTGTAGCAGTCTGTCTATGCCTGTGTTGTAGATACAGTCAGTGCAGCAGTCTTTTTCTGCAGGTGTTGTAGATGCAGTCAGTGTAGCAGTCTGTCTATGCCAGTGTTGTAGATCCAGTCAGTATAGCAGTCTGTCTCTGCAAGTGTTGTAGATGCAGTCAGTGTAGCAGTCTGTCTCTGCCAGTGTTGTAGATGCCGTCAGTGTAGCAGTCTCTCTATGCCAGTGTTGTAGATGCAGTCAGTGTAGCAGTCTGTATATGCCAGTGTTGTAGATGCAGTCAGTGTAGCCGTCTGTCTATGCCAGTGTTGTAGATGCAGTCTGTGTAGCAGTCTGTCTCTGCAGGTGTTGTAGATGCAGTCAGTGTAACAGTCTGTCTATGCCAGTGTTGTAGATACAGTCAATGTAGCAGTCTCTCTAAGCCAGTGTTGTAGATGCAGTCAGTGTAGCAGTCTGTCTATGCCAGTGTTGTAGATGCAGTCAGTGTAGCTGTCAGTCTATGGCAGTGTTGTAGATACAGTCAGTGGAGCAGTCTGTCTCTGCAGGTGTTGTAGATGCAGTCAGTGTAGCAGTCTTTTTCTGCAGGTGTTGTAGATGCAGTCAGTGTAGCAGTCTGTCTCTGCCAGTTTTGTAGATGCAGTCAGTGTAGCAGTCTGTCTATGCCAGTGTTGTAGATGCAGTCAGTGTAGCAGTCTGTCTCTGCAGGTGTTGTAGATGCAGTCAGTGTAGCAGTCTGTCCATGCCAGTGTTGTATGTGCAGTCAGTGTAGCAGTCTGTCTCTGCCAGTGTTGTAGATGCAGTCAGTTTAGCAGTCTGTCTATGCCAGTGTTGTAATGCAGTCAGTGTAGCAGTCTGTCTCTGCAGGTGTTGTAGATGCAGTCAGTGTAGCAGTCTTTCTCTGCAGGTGTTGTAGATGCAGTCAGTGTAGCAGTCTGTCTATGCCAGTGTTGTAGATGCAGTCAGTGTAGCAGTCTGTCTCTGCCAGTGTTGGAGATGCAGTCAGTGTAGCAGTCTGTCTATGCCAGTGTTGTAGATGCAGTCAGTGGAGCAGTCTGTCTCTGCCAGTGTTGTAGATGCAGTCAGTGTAGCAGTCTGTCTATGCCAGTGTTGTAGATGCAGTCAGTGCAGCAGTCTGTCTCTGCAGGTGTTGTAGATGCAGTCAGTGTAGCAGTCTGTCTATGCCAGTGTTGTAGATGCAGTCAGTGTAGCAGTCTGTCTCTGCCAGTGTTGTAGATGCAGTCAGTGTAGCAGTCTGTCTATGCCAGTGTTGTAATGCAGTCAGTGTAGCAGTCTGTCTCTGCAGGTGTTGTAGATGCAGTCAGTGTAGCAGTCTGTCTATGCCAGTGTTGTAAATCCAGTCAGTATAGCAGTCTGTCTCTGCAAGTGTTGTAGATGCAGTTAGTGTAGCAGTCTGTCTATGCCAGTGTTATAATGCAGTCAGTGTGGCAGTCTGTCTCTGCAGGTGTTGTAGATGCAGTCAGTGTAGCAGTCTGTCTCTGCCAGTGTTGTAGATGCAGTCAGTGTAGCAGTCTGTCTCTGCAGGTGTTTTAGATGCAGTCAGTGTAGCAGTCTGTCTATGCCAGTGTTGTAGATGCAGTCAGTGTAGCAGTCTGTCTCTGCAGGTTTTGTAGATGCAGTCAGTGTAGCAGTCTGTCTCTGCAGGTGTTGTAGATGCAGTCAGTGTAGCAGTCTGTCTATGCCAGTGTTGTAGATGCAGTCAGTGTAGCAGTCTGTCTCTGCAGGTGTTGTAGATGCAGTCAGTGTAGCAGTCTGTCTCTGCCAGTGTTGTAGATGCAGTCAGTGTAGCAGTCTGTCTCTGCAGGTGTTGTAGATGCAGTCAGTGTAGCAGTCTGTCTATGCCAGTGTTGTAGATGCAGTCAGTGTAGCAGTCTGTCTCTGCAGGTGTTGTAGATGCAGTCAGTGTAGCAGTCTGTCTCTGCAGGTGTTGTAGATGCAGTCAGTGTAGCAGTCTGTCTATGCCAGTGTTGTAGATGCAGTCAGTGTAGCAGTCTGTCTCTGCAAGTGTTGTAGATGCAGTCAGTGTAGCAGTCTGTCTCTGCAGGTGTTGTAGATGCAGTCAGTGTAGCAGTCTGTCTATGCCAGTGTTGTAGATGCAGTCAGTGTAGCAGTCTGTCTATGCCAGTGTTGTAGATGCAGTCAGTGTAGCAGTCTGTCTATGCCAGTGTTGTAGATGCAGTCAGTGGAGCAGTCTGTCTCTGCAGGTGTTGTAGATGCAGTCAGTGTAGCAGTCTGTCTCTGCAGGTGTTGTAGATGCAGTCAGTGTAGCAGTCTGTCTCTGCCAGTGTTGTAGATGCAGTCAGTGTAGCAGTCTGTCTATGCCAGTGTTGTAGATGCAGTCAGTGTAGCAGTCTGTCTCTGCAGGTGTTGTAGATGCAGTCAGTGTAGCAGTCTGTCCATGCCAGTGTTGTATGTGCAGTCAGTGTAGCAGTCTGTCTCTGCCAGTGTTGTAGATGCAGTCAGTGTAGCAGTCTGTCTATGCCAGTGTTGTAGATGCAGTCAGTGTAGCAGTCTGTCTATGCCAGTGTTGTAGATGCAGTCAGTGTAGCAGTCTGTCTCTGCAGGTGTTGTAGATGCAGTCAGTGTAGCAGTCTGTCTCTGCAGGTGTTGTAGATGCAGTCAGTGTAGCAGTCTGTCTATGCCAGTGTTGTAGATGCAGTCAGTTTAGCAGTCCGTCTCTGCCAGTGTTGGAGATGCAGTCATTGTAGCAGTCTGTCTATGCCAGTGTTGTAGATGCAGTCAGTGGAGCAGTCTGTCTCTGCCAGTGTTGTAGATGCAGTCAGTGTAGCAGTCTGTCTATGCCAGTGTTGTAGATGCAGTCAGTGTAGCAGTCTGTCTCTGCAGGTTTTGTAGATGCAGTTCAGTGTAGCAGTCTGTCTATGCCAGTGTTGTAGATGCAGTCAGTGGAGCAGTCTGTCTCTGCCAGTGTTGTAGATGCAGTCAGTGTAGCAGTCTGTCTCTGCAGGTGTTGTGGATGCAGTCAGTGTAGCAGTCTGTCTCTGCCAGTGTTGTAGATACAGTCAGTGGAGCAGTCTGTCTCTGCAGGTGTTGTAGATGCAGTCAGTGTAGCAGTCTTTTTCTGCAGGTGTTGTAGATGCAGTCAGTGTAGCAGTCTGTGCATGCCAGTGTTGTAGATGCAGTCAGTGTAGCAGTCTGTCTCTGCCAGTGTTGTAGATGCAGTCAGTTTAGCAGTCTGTCTATGCCAGTGTTGTAGATGCAGTCAGTGTAGCAGTCTGTCTCTCCAGGTGTTGTAGATGCAGTCAGTGTAGCAGTCTGTCTATGCCAGTGTTGTAGATCCAGTCAGTGTAGCAGTCTGTCTCTGCAAGTGTTGTAGATGCAGTCAGTGTAGCAGTCTGTCTATGCCAGTGTTGTAGATGCAGTCAGTGTAGCAGTCTGTCTCTGCAGGTGTTGTAGATGCAGTCAGTGTAGCAGTCTGTCTCTGCAGGTGTTGTAGATGCAGTCAGTGTAGCAGTCTGTCTCTGCAGGTGTTGTAGATGCAGTCAGTGTAGCAGTCTGTCTATGCCAGTGTTGTAGATGCAGTCAGTGTAGCAGTCTGTCTATGCCAGTGTTGTAGATGCAGTCAGTGTAGCAGTCTGTCTCTGCCAGTGTTGTAGATGCAGTCAGTGTAGCAGTCTGTCTATGCCAGTGTTGTAGATGCAGTCAGTGGAGCAGTCTGTCTCTGCCAGTGTTGTAGATGCAGTCAGTGTAGCAGTCTGTCTCTGCAGGTGTTGTAGATGCAGTCAGTGTAGCAGTCTGTCTCTGCAGGTGTTGTAGATGCAGTCAGTGTAGCAGTCTGTCTCTGCCAGTGTTGTAGATGCAGTCAGTGTAGCAGTCTGTCTATGCCAGTGTTGTAGATGCAGTCAGTGTAGCAGTCTGTCTCTGCAGGTGTTGTAGATGCAGTCAGTGTAGCAGTCTGTCTCTGCCAGTGTTGTAGATGCAGTCAGTGGAGCAGTCTGTCTCTGCAGGTGTTGTAGATGCAGTCAGTGTAGCAGTCTGTCTATGCCAGTGTTGTAGATCCAGTCAGTGTAGCAGTCTGTCTCTGCAAGTGTTGTAGATGCAGTCAGTGTAGCAGTCTGTCTCTGCAGGTGTTGTAGATGCAGTCAGTGTAGCAGTCTGTCTATGCCAGTGTTGTAGATGCAGTCAGTGTAGCAGTCTGTCTCTGCCAGTGTTGTAGATGCAGTCAGTGTAGCAGTCTGTCTCTGCAGGTGTTGTAGATGCAGTCAGTGTAGCAGTCTGTCTATGCCAGTGTTGTAGATGCAGTCAGTTTAGCAGTCCGTCTCTGCCAGTGTTGGAGATGCAGTCAGTGTAGCAGTCTGTCTATGCCAGTGTTGTAGATGCAGTCAGTGTAGCAGTCTGTCTCTGCAGGTGTTGTAGATGCAGTCAGTGTAGCAGTCTGTCTCTGCCAGTGTTGTAGATGCAGTCAGTGTAGCAGTCTGTCTCTGCAGGTGTTGTAGATGCAGTCAGTGTAGCAGTCTGTCTATGCCAGTGTTGTAGATGCAGTCAGTGGAGCAGTCTGTCTCTGCCAGTGTTGTAGATGCAGTCAGTGTAGCAGTCTGTCTCTGCAGGTGTTGTAGATTCAGTCAGTGTAGCAGTCTGTCTATGCCAGTGTTGTAGATGCAGTCAGTGTAGCAGTCTGTCTCTGCAGGTGTTGTAGATGCAGTCAGTGTAGCAGTCTGTCTCTGCCAGTGTTGTAGATGCAGTCAGTGTAGCAGTCTGTCTCTGCAGGTGTTGTAGATGCAGTCAGTGTAGCAGTCTGTCTATGCCAGTGTTGTAGATGCAGTCAGTGTAGCAGTCTGTCTCTGCAGGTGTTGTAGATGCAGTCAGTGTAGCAGTCTGTCTCTGCAGGTGTTGTAGATGCAGTCAGTGTAGCAGTCTGTCTATGCCAGTGTTGTAGATGCAGTCAGTGTAGCAGTCTGTCTCTGCCAGTGTTGTAGATGCAGTCAGTGTAGCAGTCTGTCTCTGCAGGTGTTGTAGATGCAGTCAGTGTAGCAGTCTGTCTATGCCAGTGTTGTAGATGCAGTCAGTGTAGCAGTCTGTCTATGCCAGTGTTGTAGATGCAGTCAGTGTAGCAGTCTGTCTATGCCAGTGTTGTAGATACAGTCAGTGGAGCAGTCCGTCTCTGCAGGTGTTGTAGATGCAGTCAGTGTAGCAGTCTTTTTCTGCAGGTGTTGTAGATGCAGTCAGTGTAGCAGTCTGTCTCTGCCAGTTTTGTAGATGCAGTCAGTGTAGCAGTCTGTCTATGCCTGTGTTGTAGATACAGTCAGTGTAGCAGTCTGTCTCTGCAGGTGTTGTAGATGCAGTCAGTGTAGCAGTCTGTCTATGCCAGTGTTGTAGATGCAGTCAGTGTAGCAGTCTGTCTCTGCCAGTGTTGTAGATGCAGTCAGTGTAGCAGTCTGTCTCTGCCAGTGTTGTAGATGCAGTCAGTTTAGCAGTCTGTCTATGCCAGTGTTGTAATGCAGTCAGTGTAGCAGTCTGTCTCTGCAGGTGTTGTAGATGCAGTCAGTGTAGCAGTCTTTCTCTGCAGGTGTTGTAGATGCAGTCAGTGTAGCAGTCTGTCTATGCCAGTGTTGTAGATGCAGTCAGTTTAGCAGTCCGTCTCTGCCAGTGTTGGAGATGCAGTCATTGTAGCAGTCTGTCTATGCCAGTGTTGTAGATGCAGTCAGTGTAGCAGTCTGTCTCTGCCAGTGTTGTAGATGCAGTCAGTGTAGCAGTCTGTCTATGCCAGTGTTGTAGATGCAGTCAGTGTAGCAGTCTGTCTCTGCAGGTGTTGTAGATGCAGTCAGTGTAGCAGTCTGTCTCTGCCAGTGTTGTAGATGCAGTCAGTGTAGCAGTCTGTCTCTGCCAGTGTTGTAGATGCAGTCAGTGTAGCAGTCTGTCTCTGCAGGTGTTGTAGATGCAGTCAGTGTAGCAGTCTGTCTCTGCCAGTGTTGTAGATGCAGTCAGTGTAGCAGTCTGTCTCTGCCAGTGTTGTAGATGCAGTCAGTGTAGCAGTCTGTCTCTGCAGGTGTTGTAGATGCAGTCAGTGTAGCAGTCTGTCTATGCCAGTGTTGTAGATGCAGTCAGTGTAGCAGTCTGTCTCTGCCAGTGTTGTAGATGCAGTCAGTGTAGCAGTCTGTCTATGCCAGTGTTGTAGATGCAGTCAGTGTAGCAGTCTGTCTCTGCAGGTGTTGTAGATGCAGTCAGTGTAGCAGTCTGTCTATGCCAGTGTTGTAGATGCAGTCAGTGTAGCAGTCTGTCTCTGCAAGTGTTGTAGATGCAGTCAGTGTAGCAGTCTGTCTATGCCAGTGTTGTAGATGCAGTCAGTGGAGCAGTCTGTCTCTGCAGGTGTTGTGGATGCAGTCAGTGTAGCAGTCTGTCTCTGCCAGTGTTGTAGATGCAGTCAGTGTAGCAGTCTGTCTCTGCAGGTGTTGTAGATGCAGTCAGTGTAGCAGTCTGTCTATGCCAGTGTTGTAGATGCAGTCAGTGTAGCAGTCTGTCTCTGCCAGTGTTGTAGATGCAGTCAGTGTAGCAGTCTGTCTCTGCCAGTGTTGTAGATGCAGTCAGTGTAGCAGTCTGTCTATGCCAGTGTTGTAGATGCAGTCAGTGGAGCAGTCTGTCTCTGCCAGTGTTGTAGATGCAGTCAGTGTAGCAGTCTGTCTCTGCAGGTGTTGTAGATGCAGTCAGTGTAGCAGTCTGTCTCTGCAGGTGTTGTAGATGCAGTCAGTGTAGCAGTCTGTCTCTGCCAGTGTTGTAGATGCAGTCAGTGTAGCAGTCTGTCTATGCCAGTGTTGTAGATGCAGTCAGTGTAGCAGTCTGTCTCTGCAGGTGTTGTAGATGCAGTCAGTGTAGCAGTCTGTCTCTGCCAGTGTTGTAGATGCAGTCAGTGTAGCAGTCTGTCTCTGCAGGTGTTGTAGATGCAGTCAGTGTAGCAGTCTGTCTCTGCAGGTGTTGTAGATGCAGTCAGTGTAGCAGTCTGTCTCTGCCAGTGTTGTAGATGCAGTCAGTGTAGCAGTCTGTCTATGCCAGTGTTGTAGATGCAGTCAGTGTAGCAGTCTGTCTCTGCAGGTGTTGTAGATGCAGTCAGTGTAGCAGTCTGTCTATGCCAGTGTTGTAGATGCAGTCAGTGTAGCAGTCTGTCTCTGCAGGTGTTGTAGATGCAGTCAGTGTAGCAGTCTGTCTCTGCAGGTGTTGTAGATGCAGTCAGTGTAGCAGTCTGTCTATGCCAGTGTTGTAGATGCAGTCAGTGTAGCAGTCTGTCTCTGCAGGTGTTGTAGATGCAGTCAGTGTAGCAGTCTGTCTATGCCAGTGTTGTAGATGCAGTCAGTGTAGCAGTCTGTCTATGCCAGTGTTGTAGATGCAGTCAGTGTAGCAGTCTGTCTCTGCCAGTGTTGTAGATGCAGTCAGTGTAGCAGTCTGTCTCTGCAGGTGTTGTAGATTCAGTCAGTGTAGCAGTCTGTCTATGCCAGTGTTGTAGATGCAGTCAGTGGAGCAGTCTGTCTATGCCAGCGTTGTAGATGCAGTCAGTGGAGCAGTCTGTCTCTGCCTGTGTTGTAGATGCAGTCAGTGTAGCAGTCTGTCTATGCCAGTGTTGTAGATCCAGTCAGTGTAGCAGTCTGTCTCTGCAAGTGTTGTAGATGCAGTCAGTGTAGCAGTCTGTCTCTGCAGGTGTTGTGGATGCAGTCAGTGTAGCAGTCTGTCTCTGCCAGTGTTGTAGATACAGTCAGTGGAGCAGTCTGTCTCTGCAGGTGTTGTAGATGCAGTCAGTGTAGCAGTCTGTTTCTGCAGGTGTTGTAGATGCAGTCAGTGTAGCAGTCTGTCTCTGCCAGTTTTGTAGATGCAGTCAGTGTAGCAGTATGTCTATGCCTGTGTTGTAGATACAGTCAGTGTAGCAGTCTTTTTCTGCAGGTGTTGTAGATGCAGTCAGTGTAGCAGTCTGTGCATGCCAGTGTTGTAGATGCAGTCAGTGTAGCAGTCTGTCTCTGCCAGTGTTGTAGATGCAGTCAGTTTAGCAGTCTGTCTATGCCAGTGTTGTAATGCAGTCAGTGTAGCAGTCTGTCTCTGCAGGTGTTGTAGATGCAGTCAGTGTAGCAGTCTGTCTATGCCAGTGTTGTAAATCCAGTCAGTATAGCAGTCTGTCTCTGCAAGTGTTGTAGATGCAGTTAGTGTAGCAGTCTGTCTATGCCAGTGTTATAATGCAGTCAGTGTGGCAGTCTGTCTCTGCAGGTGTTGTAGATGCAGTCAGTGTAGCAGTCTGTCTCTGCCAGTGTTGTAGATGCAGTCAGTGTAGCAGTCTGTCTCTGCCAGTGTTGTAGATGCAGTCAGTGTAGCAGTCTGTCTATGCCAGTGTTGTAATGCAGTCAGTGTAGCAGTCTGTCTCTGCAGGTGTTGTAGATGCAGTCAGTGTAGCAGTCTGTCTCTGCAGGTGTTGTAGATGCAGTCAGTGTAGCAGTCTGTCTATGCCAGTGTTGTAGATGCAGTCAGTGTAGCAGTCTGTCTCTGCCAGTGTTGTAGATGCAGTCAGTGTAGCAGTCTGTCTCTGCCAGTGTTGTAGATGCAGTCAGTGTAGCAGTCTGTCTCTGCAGGTGTTGTAGATGCAGTCAGTGTAGCAGTCTGTCTCTGCAGGTGTTGTAGATGCAGTCAGTGTAGCAGTCTGTCTATGCCAGTGTTGTAGATGCAGTCAGTGTAGCAGTCTGTCTCTGCAAGTGTTGTAGATGCAGTCAGTGTAGCAGTCTGTCTCTGCCAGTGTTGTAGATGCAGTCAGTGTAGCAGTCTGTCTATGCCAGTGTTGTAGATGCAGTCAGTGTAGCAGTCTGTCTATGCCAGTGTTGTAGATGCAGTCAGTGTAGCAGTCTGTCTCTGCCAGTGTTGTAGATGCAGTCAGTGTAGCAGTCTGTCTCTGCCAGTGTTGTAGATGCAGTCAGTGTAGCAGTCTGTCTCTGCAGGTGTTGTAGATGCAGTCAGTGTAGCAGTCTGTCTCTGCAGGTGTTGTAGATGC